>NW_028277071.1:3005000-3348750 GCF_059951505.1 Python bivittatus | reverse complement strand
CAAAGCCATTTCTTCTCAATCTGCTCCAAGCTTCAAAGAAACCAACTAAAGCTCAGAAAACTTAAGTTACCCTGCTATTAGCAGCCTGATTGAAAATAGCTCATTTAGGATTTCTGATTGCTGCCATGAAAAGTCCATAAAGTTAAAATAAAACATGGCATTGGGAATCAATGGAAAAGTAAAGATATACAACTTCAGTAGCATCATTTCATACATTTTATTAGAAAAGACAATAAAGATAAGATTCTTCTGTCATTTATTCTGTTGATTTCACAGTAGTGTGTTTTTCTAACTATCATTAATTAGAATTTGTTTTGTATCTTTATTCTATATGACGTCACCACATTGCACCAAGCACAGCAAGAGCTCTTGGTAAGAATATGAACCCCCACACCCACACCCTGGGGGGGGGGGGGAAGGAATCTTAAGGAAAGTGTGTCTCAAGGGCTCCAGAATTACTAGCTTTCCCACACCAGCTTCGGAACAGGTCTTTAGAATACTATGTTTGGCACAATCACACTTTTAGTGTAATAGGTGTGAGATAAAAAAATGTTAAGGCAGTGTTTCTCAACCTCAGCAACTTGAAGAGGTGTGGACTTCAACTCCCAGAATTCCCCAGGTAGCATGTTGCATTTGGGAGCTGAAGTCCACACCTCTTCATGTTGCTGAGGCTTGAGAAACATGAAGTTAAATGATTCAGTGGTGAATTTAAAACAAAAGAAACCTTGAAAATGGAACACTAAGGTTTGGATTAGAATATGAAGAGTTTGGATATCTATAACTGATGTAAGGAACATTCCCAAAACATAAATTCTTCATGTGAAAGAATTCTGATTTTATTTATTAACAGGCATTACCTCTTTCCATCTGTAATGAGAAATGTCCTTTGGGCCGTAGCAAGATAAAAGTGGAAGGGAAATTATCTTGCTGCTATCACTGCAGACTGTGTCCAGAAGGGAAGATAGCTGACCAACTGGGTAAGTGAAGGAATCTATATTATATATATCAATGATTTAATAAATATAAATGGGGTCTAAATTTTTAATCAATATTAAGGGGACTGAACATTTGGAGCTTTACCTCAAGTTGCATAATTAAGCACTGAAAAACCGGAACTACATCTTAATAGTTCAGTGAGATATTTGATGATAAGATGAATCAGTTCATTCTAAATAGCTTAATCTTCATTAAGGATCAATACATTTCTAAGATTTGGATTGTCTCTTCTAATGTTTTCTTGAAGAATTAGAAAGAGGTTTGGAGGAAACCAATGCTTATTGGTAGACAATCCACAATGCTTCCTTTCTATCTTCATTTTGGAAGCAAAGGTAACATTGCATTAAGCTTGACTCTAATAATTCTATCCATGCCACATTTTTCCTTTTGTTTCTACTGTTTTTGCTTCCTATTCTACCCAGTTTCCCTTGATGTGGGCTATAATAGAGAGTAGAAAGATCATATTTAGTTTTAGAGATAGCTGTATAACTCAGGGCATATTGAAACGGAACACTGCAACACATTATACATTGCATTATAAATTATTTTAAGAAAAAATTATATGAACTCCTATGTAAGTCATATTCCTTAGTGAATGTAATCTGTGATTAATTCTTCATGTTGAAAATCCATAGTGATTCCATGAACAAGGTTTTTTTTTTCCCCACCGTAGACCTAGATGACTGTTTCCCATGTCCAGAGGATCAATATCCAAACAAGGATCAGGAGAGTTGCCTTCCAAAAAGTATAACTTACCTGTCTTTCCAAGAGCCTTTGGGCATTTCCTTGATAATGATCGCAGTCTCCTTTTCTGTCACCTCAGCTGTGGTGCTGGGGATCTTCATTAAACACCAGGACACTCCTATTGTCAAAGCCAACAACAGGAACCTCACCTACATTCTTCTCATTGCTCTCCTCCTCTCCTTCCTTTGCACTTTGCTCTTCATTGGGCAACCTGACCAAGTGAAATGCCTCTTGCGACAAATGGCTTTTGGCATCATCTTCTCAGTCGCCCTTTCGAGTATTCTTGGTAAAACAATCATAGTTGTTCTAGCTTTCATGGCCACCAAGCCCGGCTCAAAAATGAGGAAGTGGGTGGGGAAAAGGCTGGCCAACACAATTGTCCTATCTTGCTTAATGGCTCAATTCACTATTTGTGTAGTGTGGCTGGCACTTTCTCCCCCATTCCCAGGTTCTGACATGCATTCAGTGGATGAAGAAATTGTTCTGGAATGTAATGAAGGTTCAACTACAATGTTTTACAGCGTCCTTGGCTTTATGGGGTTCTTGACCACTATGAGCTTCACGGTGGCCTTCCTAGCCAGGAAGTTACCTGACAGCTTCAACGAAGCCAAATTTATCACCTTCAGTATGTTGGTCTTCTGTAGTGTCTGGATATCATTTGTTCCCACCTATCTGAGCACCAAAGGGAAATATATGGTGGCAGTAGAGATATTTTCCATTCTGGCTTCAGCAGCAGGATTATTGGGCTGCATTTTTTCCCCCAAATTGTATATCATTATTCTGAGACCTGATCTGAATAAGAAGGAGCAATTAATAAAGAAATGAAACTTATTTTTATCCCATTCTTCTCTCCAGCGGCACATCAAGGTGACATACAAGGCAGTAGCTATACAGATAACTTCCAAGTTCACTACAGAACCTAGTGAGCTGCCCTGGATCTTTTCTTTGAAATGGTAGGTAATTATTCTGAGCCCATATCTGAATCATTTTCAGTGTTGTCCAGTGAAACTTGTTCCTGTTCCATAACATCACTTAGTCTATGAATAATAGAAGAGATCTTTAAAATTAACTTTTGACAAAAAATTCTCAATGCATCATTTGTTAAAAGATTTTGCTCCCTTCTGCTTTATCAGGCCATGTTTAAGTATTCTTCCCCTTTAATTGTAATCTTTATTTCCTTCAAGTGCACTCTCCTGTCTATCCTTCAAAGTCCCATCTTATCATGTTATTTTTTCTACTGGATGCAAAAGCATGAATAGTTGGTCAACCATAAAAAGCTGTATTACGGCTGTGAGCTTAGATGGTATCCCTTGACTTCCAGCTGCTCAACTTATAAGCTGACTGCAAAACCTTGGTTCCTGTGGTCTACTTATGAGGAACGGCTGTCTGAAGTGGCGTGGACAATCTCATGATCTCTCCTTCCTCCAGAGAGATTTTGCCAGCTATGATCCTGCATCCAGCTGCTGATGTCTGCCATAAATGCCATCCCAGTTCGGCAGGGATGTCTAGCTCAGCATGGTACTTACTGGAAGTCCTCCAAGAAGGCAATGAAAAGCTTCAAGAAGGAGATGGAAAAAGATGAAATCTTGAATATACAAACAAAACCAGCAGATTTCCTGGTAACAAAAAAGGATATACAAAGGACAGAGCAGAAGAGTGTCATGGATAACCTTTCTCTATTGGATGTAGAAATGGGATTTGTTAATGTTGTCAGCGATTTTGTGAGAAGAGGCAAAGACAGAATGAAAAGAAACCAAGAGTTTGGACATTAATTAAGGGACTAAAGATTAAGATTGTTGGCAGCAAGGGGAAGGAATATGAAGTTGGTTTATCTAACCAAGGTTAAAATAGATAGGTTGCTATTTGTGGAAAATTATAATGGATTTTTTCTGACCAGGACTGGACAATGATGTTTTAAGGATTTGTTTATAGGTAAGTGTTTTATAGGAAAGAGTTCATTTGCTGTATTTTAAGTTAATCTGACTAAGGTTAAAACAGTTTTGTTGTTATCTATGGTAACTTTCATAGGATTTTTCAATTGAGTAGATTTGAATGATGAGGTTTGGGGGATTTGTTTAACGATAGAAACTGAGATGTAAATGTAAAAGGAAGAAATTCAAGTGGGTTTATTGGATCAAGTGTATAATATATAGATCATTATTTCTGGTAACCCTTTATGGACTTTTGCTGATTAGGATAGATGATGAGTTCTTAAAGATTTCTCTATAGAGAACGAGGGGATGAAGAATTTGTTTGTTGTATTTGAAGAGATAGTGATAAGTTGTTAAAGTTGTTTATACTTGCTGGGAAGAAGGGGGACATTACTTCTTTTTTCTTTTCTTTCTTAAGGTTTTTTTTTTGCACTTTTTTATTTTTACTTTTTTATTTTTTATACTTAATATTAATTTTATCTTTATGCCATAATCTTTAATAAAAATTATTTTAAAAAAGAATAGAATAGAATAGTAGTGAAGAAGATGTGAAAATAATTTTTAGTGATATAATGTGCATTCATATCAAAATAAAAGTGTTTGCATCCCACAGCCCATAAGCATTATACTACTCCTGCCAAAAAGAAAGAAAAACACTCTTCTGTATCACCCATAACAATGAAAGCATCCTTGGTGTGGGTGGGGCCAAATGTTTCTCCTCTTTTGGTACATTTTCAGATGTTGCTAGGAAAAAACTAAGGGGTAACATGAGTGCCTTATGTTATGGGAGTACCATTAAAAGCCCTCCCAATATTCCCCTAATCATTTTTTTTTTTAACTATAGAAAATCCACACTAATATTCCCTGTCCCAATCCTGAAAACTTGAGAGACACTTTGGTGTAATGTGTGTGGTGCTCAGCTTAAACTGGGAAACTATAGGTTCCAGTCTTCCTCCAGATATGAAAGTCTAGTATTATGTTGTTGCGGGAACCGAGGAAAGAAGTTGGGAACTAAGGAAAGAAGTTGGAGGAAGAAGAAGATGGTGTTGGAGAACTGCTTCTCAGCTTCCCTGAAGTAATTGAACTTAGTGATGATGACAACCGCCCTGCCATTGTCAACTTGTTCAATTTTGATGTCACTGTTATTCTTGAGCCCCAAGGTCTTATGCAAAAAGTTGATCAAAGACACTCTGATCATCAGTATATGCTAACAGGGGACCCCAAATGCAGAAAGAATTGGTTTCCAGCTGAAAAGGACGTAACAGAAAGGGAGACGTGGCTATCATTCAAAGTGTGAAGGTTTTACAGACACGTTCTTTGAAATGCAACATAGGAGCTTTGATATACGAGAGGTACCAGATCTCTAATTGTCATTTCAGTAAGATGTAGAAGGTGGGAGAGAAAAAAGAACCACCGCAAACACATCTTTGAACATACAATTTCAGCTAAGGGCATAAATTCTACAGGCATTTTATAATGGACAGCCTGTATTGGCACACATTCCATATGTAACGGAGCTACCAAAGATGTATGCATGCAAAAGAATGGTTACCAGATCCTAGGAACATAGAGGTGCAGGCCAGACTGTTATAGAAGAGATTCCTTCATACAGGGAAAGGGGATGGGTGAGAAAGAAAACTCAGAGTATCTCTGCCCAAATTATGTTAGGGATACGTTGATCCATAAAATAGCTTTGGCAGGCTTTCAAGATGTTCTTCCCTTACTTCACTAACAATAAAGGTCATTCCAGAAATCCAAGTGATCCTTGTTTCCTGAGTTTTGAAAGCTGGACAATATGCATTATGGCTGTATATGTTGAGCAGAATGGATATGCAGCAGTACTCCTGTTGTGCAGAATGGAGCAATACTTCCAGGAAAGTGTGTGCCCAGGAAAAATACACATCAACATGAAAGATTTACAAAATGCAATGTCCACTTCTTTGTTCCCCAAAGAAATCCAGCCAGAAAATATATACTAACTGGTATTTATTGATAAAAAATGCAAAATTCCATAAAATGCAAATAGCATACAAAATATAGGAAAAACACATCTTCTCATGTATTTTAGCATCCAAGACTTATTAACAACATAAGCTTAACAAAGTCTCTAGCTAAAAACTCTCAGAGAAGAGGTACACTACTTGGTTATTAGTTACAACTACATAACCCATAAAAATGACTACATGGTGGCTAACACTATACTGAAACTGTACTAAGAGGCTGGGCATATGATCCTCCCATTATATTGCCACTATGTGCCCCCAACTGGTAACTAGCATACACACGCCAACAGTAAATATCAGTACACGTGCTAACACACAAGTCATACGATCTCTCTCTAGACACAACATTTCTGTGGAGATAACGAGCTGAATCCTTTCCCATGAAAAAATCTTAACAGTATATGATTCTCCCTGACTTGGAGAAATAGGAGAGCTTCTGTAAGCTTCTCTCAGCACAGTGTCAGAATGCAGGGAACAATCAGCTACTTAGGAATGACTCCATCACTTATCAGCCAGAATAGGTGCAAGAGAAGTCAGCTGACGAGGGCCTCGAACACAACAGCCACCAGCCTGAGGACATTTGGAGAAATTTGGAGAGCCAAACAGACCCCCACTGGTTGGCTGCTTAAAAAAGGGAAGTCAACAGCTTGAGTCCCCCTCACTTCCAATTGCTAGACTTTGTTAGAAATATTTGCACCAATTTCAGATTCATGGTCTACTTTAGGTGAAATTTATGTGCTTCCAGAACCTCAGCTCTTTGACTGAAAAACGACTGAGTAACCTCCATGACACCTGGGCCCTTGGACTGTTCTAGTGTGCACTTATTCATGTCTGACTCAGCTTTGGACTAAACTCTCTTTCGTTATTGATTATGTGACATTCAGTCATTGTTGACTCTTACGAACTGCATAGATTTTCTCCATATCTATCTATCCCTAACCTGTTCTTTGAGGACTCCCAAGGGTGCACTCATCACCACTGTAACTGACTCCATCCACCTTGTTGCTGGTTGTCCTTTTCTTTCCTTCCATGTTTCCCAGCATTAGAGACTTCTCCAGAGAGCTAGATCTTCACGTAATATGTCAGAACTAGGATAATTTGACCCTGGTCATTTGTGCCTTGAGTGAGAACTGGGGGTCAATTTGTTTGAGGATCCATCAGTTTGTTTTCTTGGCTGTCCACAGTATTCTCAGGAAACTTTTCCAACATCAAAGTTCAAAAATGTCAACACTGTTCCTATCCTGTTTCTTCCAACTCCAATTTTTTCCCATAGTGTGCCACAGGGAATGCCATGGAATGCACAGTTCTGATCTTGGTAAACACAGAGACATCACAGCATTCGAATATCTTTACCAAGGCCTTCATGGCTGCTCTACCAAGTGTTAGTCTATGGCATATGTCTTGACTGCTGGTTCCTTTACTGTTGATGGTTGATCCTAAAAGGCAGAAGCTATCCATCACTTTGATATCTTCATTGTCAGTTCTAAGGCTGGTTTTGTACCTGTTGTCATTAGTTTGGTCTTCTTTATATTTAATTTTAGTCCCATTTTTTTCACTGTGCTACTTGACTTTAATTACTAGAGCTTGAAGATGTAATTAAATTTTCAGATGTGATGGTAGTGTCATCACCATAATAGAGATTATTGATGTTTCTTCCTCCAATTTTAGAACCACACTCATCTTCTTTCAATCCAGCTTCCATTAATATATATTCAGCAGATAGGCTGAATAAATAAGGAGAGAGGATACAGCCTTGTCACACTCCTTGCCAACCTGGAGCTGGTCTCTTTCACCATGTTTTGTCCATACTGTGACTTCCTGATCTGTATATAAGTTTCTCATGAGACAATGAGATATTCTGGGATTCCCGTTTTTCTGAGCACATTCCACAACTTGATGTGATCAACACAATTGAATGCCTTCAATGAAGTACAAAAGAATGACTTCTTTTGGTATTCTTTGGCATTCTCAATTATCCAGCATGCATCAACAGTAACGCCTTGTGTTCCTCGGCATTTTCTAAAGCCTGCTTGAACATCTGGCATCCCTTTTTTCATGCAGGGCTCTAATCTGTGTTATAGCATTATTTTGTTAGTGTGTGAAATTAATGATATTGTATGCTAGTTTGCACACACCGGTAACTCACCTTTTTTTGGAAATGGAATGTAGACTGGCCTCTTCCAATCTTTTGGCCACTATGTCATTCTTCAGATTTGCTGGCATAGCTTGGTTAGAACCTTGACTGATTCTTCTTCTGCTTCTTGCTATATTTCTGTGGGTATTCCATCAGTTCCTGTACCCTTCCGACTTAGTAATGATGGGAGTGCAGATCTAACTTCTTCTGTACCTCTGTAACTCTAACTTCTTTTGTAAGAAGAGAATATCTTCTAAGTTATCTTGGATTTTGACATCTCTGCTGTACAGTGTTTCAGTATACCCTTTCCATCTCAGTTTGATCTCCTTTGAGTCAGTTACTATCTGTTCATTGGCACCCTTTAGCATACCAATTTGAAGTTGGAACCTCCTTCTGAGTTCAGAGATCTTTTGAAAGATTTTCATTGTTTTTCCATGTCTGTTTCCATCTTCAATATCTTTACAGATGTTGTTGTAATACTGCTTCTTGTCTCTTCTAACGGCTCTCTGAACTCTTTCTGTTCCTTTCTGAGAACTTAGTCTTCCTTGGCTTAGTCTTCTCTTCTTGGCAATTTCAGTGGTTTGTTCTGATATCCGGTTTGCTTTCTTCTCTTTCTTCGTTTTTGGCAGGCTCTTTGTCTCTTTTTACATTCATCCTTAATGACTTCTATAAGTTCATTCCATAATTTCTCTGGTCTCTGTTGATAAGATTCAGGACTTCAGAGTGATTCCTGATGTTCTCCTTGAAAATGGTGGATATATGTTCAAGATCATATTGTGGAAACCAACTGGCTTTCTTCTTCTTCTTCTTTAGCTTGACTTGGAACTTGCACATGATCAGTTTGTGAACTATTCCAGAGTCAGCACCTGGACATGTCTTTGATGGTATAATTGAGCTCCTCCACTTCCTTTTAGCAAAATAAAGTTAATTTAAATTCTATATACTCTATCTGGTGTATATAGAGCATCATTTTGGTTGTCTGAAGACAGTGTTAGCTATGAAGAGATTATTGGAGTGGCAGAAATTGATCAGTTGGTCTCCTGCTGCATTTCAGTTCTTAAGCCGTATGATCCAAATACATTTTCCACTTTCATGTTTCCAACTTTGGCATCCCAGTCCCCAATCTCAAGTAGCACATCTTGCTTGCATGTTCTGTTGATACCAGTTTGAACCAATCATAAAACTCATCAATCTCCAACTATTGGTTGGAGCATAAAGTTGAAGGTCATCATATTAAAGGGTTGTCCACCAGATCTAATTGATATTGTTTGATCATTGATTATATTGTAGCCAAGTACTGTTCTTGCTATACCCTTCCTAACATTAAAAGCATGCCATTTCTCTTTGTTTTTCATGTCCTGAGTAATAAACAGTATAATCTTCTGACTGAAAGTGTCCCAAATCAATCCATCTCAATTTGTTGATGCCTAAGATGCCAATTTGTAGTCACTTCATTTCATCTTTCACTGTGCTGAGCTCACTGTGGTTTACCGTTGCCTTCTCCCAGGCAATATGAATTAATGCCTTTGCCATTGTCACTAACATGATCATCTGCCTCCAGCATCTTCCTGTATCACTGCTGCCAAGTATAAGGTGCCTGCTTGCTGGAATTACTTCCACACCTTGGGCGATCCTGCTGGAAATATGGACTTTTGGCATACACTCCTGACGTTCTTCACTCATCCCCCCCAGGGATACCACCCTGCCATGATGAGGCAGCATGGCATGACTTGGCGGCGGGTGGGGGATGACACTCCCTTTTCTACCCAGATTTATTTGTTTGTTTATTTATAGAACATATATGGCTTCCTATTTCATATTATGATCCTCAGCAGCTCACCACAGCTCATAAAAGTAGGAATTTATTTATTTATTTATTTAAAAACCACCCTTCCCACCAGGCCCCGGACCAATCCACAGACTGGCAGGGTTTTCTCAGTCCTTCAAGGTAGATCATACTAGGAAATGAAACTTATGCAGGCCGTACTACTTTTATCATAAGGTTATACATGTAGTCCTTGCCTAACAACCATTCATTTAGCAACCGTTCCAAGTTACAGCAATGCTGAACAAATGGTAGTTATGCCTGGTCCCCAGGTTACCGCCTTTGCATCTTCCCTTTGGTCACATGATCAAAATTCAGGCACTTGGCAGCCTGCCTGCACTTAACACTGGAGGGGAGTTTCAACTCCCTCAACCCACCTGTCTATCCCCCATCTCTAAACAGCACCCCGTGCCCTCTACCACCCTGCTGTCCTGGGCTCCATTGGCTCTGCCACCCTGGGCTCTGCTCAATTTGGGCAACATGCAATCATCAGCGGCCTTCTCACAAGGCTTTGAAAACTTCCAAAGCCCCAGGAGAAAGCCGCACCAGATTTGGACAAGGTTCCATGCCTTGATAGTGGCTCTTCCTCTTTTATATATGGAAGGATTCACAAATACCTACAGGGGAAGAATGGATTATTAAATTAATGGACTTGGCTCAAATGGCAAAGTTAACAGCATTAATAAGAGACAATACTGTTTCCAAATTTGTCTCCTCATGGCAACCCTTCTTAGATTACGTGCTTGGGTGGGAAAAAAATGAAGCTTTGATTGTGGGATTTAATGATTAGATGGTTTGTGCTGATGGAAATCATGTGAATTTAGATTAATTAGTGGTAAGAGATTAACCTTTTTTCAATTTGTATTTATATCTGTGTTGGAGATAGTCGGAAGTCACTTTCCATTTCATTTTTCTACATGTTTTCTATCTTAGCTTTTGTCTTTTTCTTTTACTTCTATTTTCTTTCTTTGCTAAACTTTCTGATTTGTATTTTAACTGTGCTTTTTATATATCTCAACAAAAGTTTTTACAAAAAAAATAGATAGTGGCTCTTCCTCCTGTCCCTCAAGAAGAATTCTTCTGCCCATTACAGAATGTGACTAAGGCTAGAGACAGCTATAAACTCAGGGCTTATTGAAACTGGACATTGCAGCACATTATAAATGGTATTACAAATTATTTTAAGTAAAAAAAAAAAAAGAACCCCTAGGTAAGTTGCACTATGTTTGTGGATCCAGTCTGTGATTAATTCTTCATGCTTAAAATCAATAGGGCTTCTATGAACAGTTTTCTTTTGCGTGTGTGTGTTTTTTTTCCCAGACTTAGATTACTGTTTCCCATGTTCAGTGGGTCAGTATACAAGCAAAGTTTCAGACAGTTGCCTTCAAAAAAGTATAATTGTCTTCACAAGAGCCTTTGGGCCTTTCTTTAGACAAAACTATGGTGCCAGATTACATTAATATCTGCTAAAAAGAGGCAGAGAAAGTTTCATATCTGATCTCTGATGTTTGATTGTCTTCCCGTCTCAGAGTATCTTAATTACACTAGGGATTAGCTGATCTATAGAATAGTCTTGACAGGTTTCTAAGATTCTTTTCCCTTATTCCACTAACAAGAAAGGTCATTCCAGATATCCAAGTGATTCTTATTTCTTGAGTTACCAACTTTGAAACTGACGGCTGTATGTCGTCATCTTCTCTAATTTGGAGGACTCTGAGGAAGAGGTGCTTGCGCCAGCAAATTGTTGGGGAACAATCATCCACTTGAGACTGACTCCCCAACTAAACAGCCAGAGAAGGCACTAGAGAAGTCAGCTAATGAAGGCCTGGAACACAAACAGCCGCCCCTTACTTCTAATGTGTTGCACTTTTTACCTCTCTCAGTTGCACTTTTAACAATCCAAGTTGCTTAGTTTTTAATTGATTCATTGGCGTTACAGGTCGCTTCAGTTGTGATCAACTCCAAGTGATATACATACCTCCCATTTGTAATTATGTTTAAAATAATATAGCAATTACAGAGAGAAACCTGACAACTACCCCATACTTATACATTTCTCATATTAATCAGATGACACATTACAAGGGGGGATAGCATTACAGCATCCCAACCCTCAAGGTCTACAGGAACAGTCAGAAGTTCATGGCTTTCCTGAATTCCAGTTGGGTTGGGGACATTCAAACCTCCAGAGGAATGCTGTTCCACAGATGGGAGAGAGCAGTTGGAAAGGCCTATCTCTGTCCTCCTGACTGATGGCAGTCCCTAAGAGAAGTGGTACAGAATGAATACATTCTTCCAGACCTCATTGGCCAGGCAGATGCAATTGGGAATAGGTGGTCAAAAGATACCTAGATCAGGAGCAATGGACAGCTTTAATGGTGACAGCGAGCAACTTGAATTGCAACCAGTGTAATCAGTGGTAATTAATGTAGCTTTTGAAGTAGTGGTGTTATAGCAATTAAAGACATGAAATTAGTGAATCTCTGTTTCTATTTGTAACCCTACCTGTACTCTGGTTCTTACCCCTACCCCTACAAGTACATCAACATCTTACTAAGGACATGCTTTGATTAAGGGGAACTTTAGCTCTTGCCTCTGCCTCTATCTCTGTCACTGTCTCCATCTCCATCTCCATCTCCATCACCATCACCATCACCATCTCCATCACCATTTCCATCCCCATCCCCATCCCCATCCCCATCCCCATCCCCATCCCCATCCCCATCCCCATCCCATCTCCATCCCATCTCCATCTCCATCTCCATCTCCATCTCCATCTCCATCTCCATCTCCATCTCCATCTCCATCTCCATCTATCTCCATCTCCATCTCCATCTCCATCTATCTCCATCTCCATCTCCATCTCCATCCCTACCTTTACTCCTATCCCTTAATCTACATCTACAATATCTTTATCTGTATCTGGAGGAAGACACAACAGTCCTTCAGTCCATTACAAACACATTCTTGGATGACAAGCAGTTTAGGAATCCAGATAAGGCCCTTGTAATATCAAACTGACATTGGGTATGTCATGACATCATTGTGCAAATGCTGCAAACTTTGGTTACTCTGAGTTATGATGGAAAAGGATGCAAGCATGTAACTTAAACTTGCTGTATGGCAAGATACTATAACGTGTCCCTCTTCTTTTAAATGGAGATTCCAGTGAAAGAGAGGCAAATCAGGAGGTTAAAGAACATAGATAGATGAGATGAAAGATAGATGAAGACAGATACACAGATGGGTAGGCAGGTCTGCTCTTTAGGTACTTCATTAGAGATTTCACCCTCAGTGCTGATCCTCATTTCTAACTGACTCATGCCAAGACAACAGCATTATCTCCCTCTTTCAAACCATCCTTGATCGAAGCAAACATGCTATACTGCCACTTTTCGTTGAGGACACTGCATTAAGCTGAGGGACTGACAAAATGACCTCAGAAAATGAACTTCTATTCTTTTTAAACTTAGTTTTGAATCAAGAATGTTCAGAACCGGATTCTAGATATGTATCCGCCCAACATGGCAGTGTCTCTGGAATAAAGAATCTCCCTTTTTTCTTCTTTTGTGCATATGGCGGTCCCCTCATTTTCTGCTTCATATCTAAGTTTTTGGTCCAAAAGCTACTACAATGCAAAACTGTTTGACATGTTAAAAAGCATTTTTAAAATATGCCTTGTAATGTGATCCTTTCTTGAATTTTTGCAAAGATACTTGTATTTATGCCCCAAACAACAAAGCTTTAATCTATTCTATAGACTGTCTGAAAGCTTGGTTTTCTTAAATGTGATGAAAAGCTCTTTTCACCTGGGATACATCCTCAACAACTTTTTAATCTTCTGCATTATTTACTTATATTTCTGAAACATCACATCTTGCTATTGCTTGTTTAAATGGGTTTACAAAGCAGCATGAGAAAAAAAATAATAAACAAGTTTATAACCTATTTTAGTAATATCTACAGTATAATGTTTTCCATGTTTACATGGAAGTCAATCTCATTGTGTTCTGTGGAGAAAGCATGCAGGGGTTGATACTGTGAGATTTCTAGCCAGGAATTAGCCAAAGACTTCGAGGAAGTAATTATCAATTTAAGTATAGTCATTGTCCTTTCTCCCCCATGTCTTGGGGAATCCCAGTAGCCACTGATGAAACAATGGTTCCTGATTACATAAATGTTAGAAAATAATTGTCTGATTTCTGATACTGGATTGTCTTCACCTCATATTATAACCATGAGTGACTGGTTAGTTCAGACCCTGCTTCTGAGAAACATGGGATCTACTGTTTCGTCTCTAAATAACCATCGTTTATATTGAGATGATTATATTCAGAACACTAGTGTTAAGTTTTCTTCCTATGCTGATGGGCATTTCTCCTGTTCTTCACTGCAATATCAGTGGTCCTCTTCCAATTGTTCACAAGTATTATCAGTCCGGAGACCTCATTGTTGCTGCCATTATTTTTCAACTCTTCTTTCTTTCAAATGACATCACTTTTCAAAGTCTTCCTTCTCATGAAGTGCTTGATCAGTACCTGTAAGTACCATAGTTTAATCACCAACAATACCAGCCCCCGCCCCAGCCCCAGCTGCTTTTCTCTAAAGTTGTTTCGTTTCTTTCACTTTTTGTGCTCAAATGTATTACGAGTTGCACTTTCCCTAGTGAGCCATTTCTAAATTCTTAGGATTACGCACATTTAACCTTTCCTAACATTGGAATGTAAAGTGAGACAAATATTTCTGATGTACACCCACAAAACTTTATGGATTGTACTATACACAAACACACACACCCAGCAAATTTCAAGACCTCTCCCTTCCATCACCACCATGATTAATCATGAGGCCATAGCATTACCAGTCTAGGACATTCAGATACCCTCAAAAGAGACTCTGGGTATTCTAACTCATCTTAAGCTTCGTCTTCTTCATCTCACCCAGGTGGTGAAGTAAGAAATCCTCAGGTCCCCTTCAGAAATTATTTCAAACTTTTAAAAGTCTATGGTGGGTTATTTAACTTGACTTAGGAGCCATACAAAAATACTGGGCAAAATGCAATGTTCTGCTCATAAATTGAAATCACATGCAACTTCTCCCCCTTCCATTCACACTCAGTTGGAATAGTACTGCATCTCCAAGCAATCCCAAAAGAGCAATCTCAATCAATTTAGAAATTTCCCAGAATGGGAATCCTAAAGAGAGAAGAGACCAGGCTAAAACTGCTCTCTTCTCTCAAACGGAGGTAACCCCTCTCGGTCAGGGTTTGCACACCCATACAGTGCTGGGCTATTGTTTTATAAAGACAAAATTCCAGGTATCCAGTGGAATGATTAGCACCATTTCTTTTTTCTGTGCATGAATATATGTAACAATAAAATGTGGTACCTGCTGGATTTTATAGCAGAAATATATTGACCTAGTTTATAATCCTCCTGAAGGTTCCTCACTCATAACTACCAGCACATTTTGGCTCTGGCATTTGCTGTAAAGGAGATCAATGAACATTCCCAGCTCTTGCAAAATGTTACCCTTGGCTTCCATGTTGCTAGTGATAATTTTGAGGAAAGGTCAACTTACCTTTTAGCAATGGAATTTCTATCTACAAAAGACAGATTTGTCCCTAACTACAGGTGTGATATCCAGAACAATGCAGTAGCACTCATTGGAGGACCCCGTACTAAGACCTGTCTCAACATGGCAACCATGCTGTACAACTACAAGTTTCCACAGGTGAGACCGAGAAGTAGCTCAAGGTAGCAGATATTAAGTACTTATTTATTCAGATGTTGCTTCAGACAGAACCAAGGATAATAATGATAAAATATCTTTTGATGTTTCATTTTCTTCTGTGTTCATGAAATGTTCTCCTGATACAAGAAAGGAAATGCTCTTTATTTACCTCAGGTAGGAATAGTACACCTATTTTTTTCACTGGATCTTCAGTACTTGGGCCTTTTTCTGCTTTTTTTTTTCCTGTCTCCAACATTGTTGAGATCCTCCTAATAAATTTTCCCAGGTATTTCCTAGAAGCATGAAATTTTGAGGCAAGAATATGAGCAACTTTGATCTATGAAATGAATTCAAGAAATTGGTTTATGCTAGGATTTGGGGATTGCTTTCAGAAATTCAAAACGTGTCAATCAACAGATGCATATTGGAATCATTTTTCCTCCTCTTTTTGGGATAAAAGCTATTTATGTTCTTGTCTCTCCCCCCAACACACACAATTAGGTAGCATATGGATCAGCTGCATTGATGAATAATGAAGCAGAAACAGTTTTCTTCAGATGGATGTTTCCAGATGAGATCCACCAATTTAATGGCATATTACACTTACTGTTGCATTTTGGATGGACCTGGGTTGGGTTAGTTTACTTTGATGAGGAAGATAAAGAGAGATTCATTCGAAATAGGCTTTCTATGTTTTCTGAGAGAGGGATCTGCTTTGACTTTATAGAATGTATCCCCAAAATGATGTATGGAAATGAAGCTGCTGAAATGATTGAAGAGACAGATAAATTGTACAAAGCCATCATGCAGAGTACTGTCAGTGCTGTGATCTTGAATGGAGAAATTTGGACCATACTGACTTTGAGATTAATGGTCTATCTTTTAGATTCTGATGATATTCCAAAGGAGAGAAAAGCCAAAGTTTGGATCATGACAGCCCAGATGGAATTCACCTCCATTCTTATGCAAAGACAATTGCCCATTGATTTTCTCCATGGTGCTCTTTCCTTTGCAATTCACTCAAAGGAGGTGACAGGATTCCAAGAATTTATGTGGAAGAGAAACCCAAACTTTGAAAAAGAAGATGGCTTTATTAGGGATTTCTGGAAAGACGCATTTGAATGCTCATTCTCCAGTGAGATGATGGATGGGAATGCTGAAAGGATCTGCACTGCAGAAGAGAAGATGGAGACTCTTTCTCAATCTGTCTTTGAAATGAGCATGACTGGCCACAGCTACAGTATCTACAATGCAGTCTATGCTGTGGTACATGCTCTGCGGGCCATGCGCTCCTCCAAACTCAAAAAGGGTCAAATAATTGATGGGAGAAGATGGAAGCTGTTGCTTCAATCACCATGGCAGGTAATGTTGGCTAATGCAGAATTCAGGAAGGTCATCATGACATGTGCTCAGTACCAGAGTATATATCAGGGAGAGATTTCTTCCTTAAAATAGCTGAAGGATTCTTAAACTTAAAATGTCACAGAGATCATATATTATTTCAATATAATTTTGAATGTAATCAGGGAGTACTTGGCAGGATAAAATAAAATAATAATAATAATAATAACAACAATGAGAAAAAAACCCTACTATCTTTTTCTGATGCTGTTTCAAATGTTCATCACAGTCATCAACAGAACTTGAGAAGTAAGTCTTGTAAAATGTATGGAAGGTCAGAAATATATCATGGATGAACACTTGAAAGTATTTAAATTTATGAAGTCAAATTGATATATATGTTCATAACATTTTGCAATTTTCAATGTAAAATCTTTATCTTTTCAATGAACAGCATTCTTATTCATGGCCACCTTGATTCTGAGTGATTTAGTTTTGATTTTGTCCACATTTTATACCAGCAAAATCATTTCACAATTCCTGGAATATTCTATTGATTAGAGTAAAGAGATATCTTCAGTTTCTTCCTTTCCAAATTTATTGATGTAGCTGTCATCTCACAGCATGCAAGCTGAAATGCATTGATTAGGTAATAGCATACAAAATGGATGTGATAGAGATAGTTGTTCTCCGATATGAAATAGTGTAGATACAATTTTGAGAGATCGTTTTTCATTGAGCATAGGCCAACCTGAAAGGTTGTCAAATAGTTTGAGTTGGGTACCCATGTAAATGCCTCAGTAAATACAATCAATAAGAATAAGAAAGGGACAAATCAACAACTTTCACGTAACCTCTTCCTTCTTCTTTTTCTTCATTCAGCTGCACCATTTTTTGCAGCAGGTCTCCTTTAACAACAGTGCTGGGGAACAGATCTCTTTTGGACCAAAGGGAGAATTCCTAACTGGATTTGATGTTCTCAATTGGGTCACATTCCCAAACAAGTCCTTTCTGAGAGTCCATGTGGGAAAGATCGACCCCACAGCTCCCCCAGACAATCTTCTCACCATTTCTGGCAAGGATATCATTTGGCCCAACATCTTCAACCAGGCGTGTCTCATCTTTCACTTTTTGTGAATTAATTTAGCTTTTGAACATATCTTTGCGGGGGAAAAAAGGAATTGGATGAATCACTTCATTATCCTTAGACGATTGTACTAAGAGAGACTTGTAATGTTATTTATTAACAGACAATACCTCTTTCCATGTGCAATGACCCATGTCATTTAGGCTATAGCAAGCTAAAAATAGAAGGGAAATCATCTTGCTGCTATGACTGTGTGCTGTGCCCAGAAGGGAAGATCACCAACCAAATGGGTAAGTGAAGGAAAGTAGAATATATTGATTATTGAATAAATATTATGGGGATTGCAGATTGTGAGCTTTGTATCAGGTTGAGTCATTCAGGAATGTAAAATCTAAGGTAATTTTTTGTAGTTCAAGATGGAGATAGTTGAGGATGCATCCAATAAGATCATTCTATATAATGTCAACTTTGTTGTGAATCAATAGTGTTATTTGATTTGGATGGTTTTTTTAATGATTTTCCTGCAAACTCATTTGCAGGAAGGCCCCCTTTGTTGATAGATTTAGTAAGTCTGAGTGAAGCTAAATTACTGATTATTTTATCTATACACTAGAATTATGCTGTACTATGCTATACTATGCATACTGTTTTCTTTACAGTGTTCAGGGAAAGTTTTGTAACTAGTTTCTACTGGTTTTTATTTCATACTCTAGCCAATTTCTCTCTGTGTGGTGGAGAATAGAGAGTAGAAGTATCACCTTTAATTTTGAGATAGCTGCATAACTGAAGCCTTTTTTACATTAGGCAGCGTAGCTCAGTATAAATTACATTTTCTTAAAAAAAAAAAATCCTGATGGTTTTCTAGAAGGAAAGGATATCTCCAAACTTTTATCACTTATTTTACAACCAAGATAAAACAAAAAACAAAATTAAATTTTGAAAGGAATGAAACGTCTGAATAAATTTTTCATAGTTCTGGTTGGAGATAGCTGAGGGTAAAAACAGTAGGTTAATTCTATATAATATAAACTTTGCTTTGAATCTGTAGTGTTATTAGATTTGGATGGTTCTTTTAATTTTCTTACGGGGGGGGGGATCTCATTTGCAGGGAAGCACCCTTTGTTGATAGATTTAGTAATTTTGAGTAAGTTTGACTCCTGATTATTTTATCTATACACTAGAATTATGCTATGCTATGCTATGGCAACTATACTGTTTTCTTTGCAATCTTCAGGGACAGTTTTGTAACTGGTTTCTACTGGTTTTTATTTCCTAGTCTACCCAGTCTCCTTTGTGTGGTGGAGAAGAGGGAGTAGAGGTATCTGTCAGGCCTAGCCCAAGGAACTCCAGGAGACCATGCAGATTCAGTTCAGCAATGTTTATTAGCTACAACCTCTATCAAGAATCTTCCCAGACTGAAACTCTGTTCCCACAGTAGCTATGGAAACAGAGTGAATTCCTCAGGGAGCTGCCAGCCTCATCCTCTTATCTCTTCCTCGCCCTTCTGGAGACGAAAGAGGATGCTTGCCTCCTTGAGTGTGGCCTTCATAATTCCATTCCATCACAGTATCACATTTAATTTTGAGATAGCTGCATAGCTCAAGCCTTTTTTAAATTAGGCAGTATAGCTCAGTATAAATTATATTTTCTTGAAAAAATAATCCTGATTGTTTTCTAGAAGGAAAGGATATCTCTAAACTTTCAGCACATGTATTAAAACCATAACAACAACAACAACGAAATGCAAAATGAAAATCAAGTTACATTTTAAGTAGTTCCAAAACAAGCATCAAAACATTACCAAGTCATGTTTTGGGCTGTAAAATAAATCTACCATGGATATTAATGGGAACAAACTGTCAACATCCATATCTTAGTTACATATTCTTTCACAAGCTCTTGGAGAACCAGCAACTTTTTTTTTTTTTGGAACCTCTTTTGACAATAATGTGCAAACTTGGCAATGACAGAACCATGATTTTTTAAAAATTTTTAAGAAAGCTTTAGAATAACTTAAAGTTGTATATATTATATAAATCAGAATACTTTAGTTGAACTTAATGCTTAAAATTCATAGTGTTTTTATGAACAAGTTTTTTTTCCCCCTAGATTTAGATGACTGTTTCCCATGTCCAGAGGATCAATATCCAAACAAGGATCAGGAGAGCTGCCTTCCAAAAAGTATATCTTACTTGTCTTTCCAAGAGCCTTTGGGCATTTCCTTGGTAGTGATCGCAGTCTCCTTTTCTGTCATTTTGGCTTTGGTGCTGGGGATCTTCATTAAACAGCAGGACACTCCCATCGTCAAAGCCAACAACAGGAACCTCACCTACATTCTTCTCATTGCTCTCCTCCTCTCCTTCCTTTGTACTTTCCTCTTCATTGGACAACCTGACCAAGGGAAATGTCTCATACGACAAACTGCTTTTAGCATCATCTTCTCAGTCGCCCTTTCCAGTATTCTTGGTAAAACAATCATAGTTGTTCTAGCTTTCATGGCCACCAAGCCAGGCTCCAAAATGAAAAAATGGTTAGGGAAAAGTCTGGGGAACTTTATTGTCCTTTCTTTCTCCCTGGTGCAAACAACAATCTGTCTTGTGTGGCTGGCACTTTCTCCCCCATTCCCAGATTCTGACATGCATTCAGTGGCTGAAGAAATTGTCCTGGAATGTAATGAAGGTTCAGCCATGATGTTTTATTTTGTCTTTGGCTTTATGGGGTTCTTGACTGCTATCAGCTTCACTGTGGCCTTCCTAGCTAGGAATTTACCTGACAGCTTCAATGAAGCCAAATTTATCACCTTCAGCATGTTGGTCTTTTGTAGTGTCTGGGTATCTTTTGTTCCCACCTATCTGAGCACCAAGGGGAAATACATGGTGGCTGTGGAGATCTTCTCCATTTTGGCTTCAGCAGCTGGATTGCTGGGCTGCATCTTTTCTCCCAAATGCTATATCATTATTCTGAGACCTGATTTAAATAAGAAGGAGCAACTAATAAAGAAATGACAATAAATATTTAGCAGACACCTTGAATGAAACCAAATTTGTAACCTCCATCCTACTGGGTTTTTGTAGTGCTTTTGTTTCCTGTGTCCCATCATTTTGCAATACCAAGTTAATATACATGGTGGTAACTATGAAGATCTCTTTTGGGGCAGCTCCTGAACCTAGACAGCTGCTCTGCATCTTTTCTTTCAAACATTAGATAATTTGCTACGCCCTAATAGGAATAATGTGAAACTGGTACTCAAGGTAATAAAATAAATTCTGTGTTAATTGTTATGATGTGTAATAATCTGAAAATGATGGTATTCGTATCTTCCAGTCATGAGCTTCATACCCCGCCCTTTAAAAAAAGTGTCCCTTTGTATCACCCAAAATACCAACATGATCCCCAGTGGGGCAAAAAATTTCTGCTTGTGTTTTGTTTTGTTTTGTTCTGAAAGGTCATTACAAAATTAAGGTGTAAAATAAGTAATCTATCTGCCATGTACGTATATTCATGCACAGAAAAAAGTGCATGAATATACACTTTTGTATATTCATATTAGGTGGTGCTAATTATTCCTTTGGATATCTGAAAATCTGTCTTTGTAAAACAATAGGCCAACACTGTATGGGTGTGGAAACCGTGACCAGGAAGGGTTACCTAAGTTTGAGATAAGGGAGCAGTATTAGCCTAGTTTCTTCTCTCTTTAGTATTCCCATTCTGGGAAATTTCTAAATTCATTGAGATTGCTCTTAGGGGAAACCTAGAGTTTCAGATATAGGAAAAGGATATAAGTGGTATTTTCCTGTGAAGGAAAAAAAGGGTTGGGGGGAATATTGAGAGGGATGTACAGTATGTAAAAGTAAAAAGTGATACCTGTTGGATTTCTAGCATAAATATATTGACCTAGTTTATAACCCTACTGGAAGTTCCTCACTTGTAATTAACAGCACACTTTGGCTTTGGCATTTGCTGCAAAGGAGATCAATGAACATTCCCAGCTCTTGCAAAATGTTACCCTTGGCTTCCATATCTCTAGTCACAATTTTGAGGAGAGGTCAGCTTACCTTTTAGCAATAGAATTTCTATCTACTAAAGACAGATTTGTCCCTAATTACAAGTGTGATATCCAAAACAATGCAGTAGCTCTCATTGGAGGACCCCGTACTAAGACCTGTCTCAACATGGCAACCATGCTGTACAACTACAAGTTTCCACAGCTGAGACAAAGAAGTAGCTCCAAGTAGCAGATGTTAAGTACTTATTCAGATGTTGCTTCAGACAGAACCAGAGATAGTAATGACAAAATTGGTTTTGCGATTTCATTTTCTTCTGTGTTTATGAAATGATTTCCTGATATAAGAAAGGTAATGCTCTTTATTTACCTTAGGATGGAATAGTACACATATTTCTTTCTTAACATCTTCAGAAGTTCCTCTTTTTTCTGTTGTTGTTTTTTTTTTTCCCTGTCTCCAATATTGTTTAGGCCCTCCCAATAAAGTTTCCCAGGTCTTTCCTTAGAAGCATGAAAGTTTGAGGTAGATTGAAAATTTTGAAGGTATATTGATTTGAGCTTAATTGTTGAATCCTGCACTGAAAATATATAGAGACACTCCTATTGTCAAAGCCAACAACCAGAACCTTACTTATACCCTACTAATAGCACTCTTGCTCTCCTTTCTATGTCTTTTTATGTTCATTGCCCAACCAGACAAGCAGGTATGTCCCTTTCGACAAATTCCTTTTGGCATCGTCTTCTCCAATGCAGTTACTGGCGTATTGGCTAAAACAATCATTGTGGTTCTTGCTTTCTTGGCTACCAAGCCGGGATCTAGAATGATGAAATGGGTGGGGAAGGAGACTGAGCCTCTCTATTGTTGTTTAACGGTCCTTTGTTCAAATAACTATCTGTACCATATGAGTGTCAGCTTATCCCCCTTTTCCAGATTTTGATGTGTATCCATAAAGGAAGACTTTGTACTAGAATGCAATGAAGTTTCCCCTCCAATATTCAATTGTGTCTTGGGATTGATGGGCTTCCTGGCCATTGTCAGCTTCACTGTGGCTTCCCTAAGCAGAAATCTACCAGACACTTTTAATGAAGCCAAGTTCATCACCTTCAGCATGTTGCTGTTTTGCCGTGTTTGGATATCTTTTGCTCCAACTTACCTGAGCACCAAAGGAAAATCAATGACCAAATCATATCAATTAGATTGATGGACAACCCTTTAATACGACAATCATTCCAGTTTATGGTCCAACCACCGAGTTATTGCTGCCCAAAGGGGGCACACCAGTTACTGAAAAGCAAAGTTTCATATACTTTTGCCACACAGAAATAAGTAGCTTTGGATCATTTTCCTCAATAAATAAATGAACAAATATAATGTTTTTGACTCATTTGTTCCATTGGGTTCTCTTTATCTAGTTTTAGGACTTGTGTGGAGAACACATAATTTTTAGGTCATATTTATGCAGAAATATTGAAAATTCAAATGAGTTCACAAAGTTTTAAGCACACTGTATCTTTCAGAGTGTCAAGAATTAAGGTAAGGTAAGTGAGGACAGCTAGGGAAGTCACAAACATGGCCTATTCAGTCTGCCATTGGAGTGGTCATAGCTGGCATGCCAGGTGTGGTACCACAAATATTCTCCCAGTTGCTGCAGGATCTGGAGAATAAGAGATAGCAGAATATCAAGGAGCACTCTGAAAATGCTCACCTGCTCTTTGCGGGAGCATAAATCCACCATAACAGGCTGAATCCCCATTCCTGAGCCCCATTCCCTATTGACTCTATCTTGCTATACTTTGTTTGTTTGTTTGTTTGTTTGTTAAATTTGCATGATGCCCATCTCACCCAACATACTTCCAGGATGTTGTCAATCTAGAATTTCAGCAATTGTTATAATAAAACTTTTCAAGATAGATCCTGTATTAAGGAAAGGGGTGGGCAAAATGACCCCAACAGATGCATTTTCATTTTTTTCCCTCTGTGTTTTGTTTTCTTCTTCTGTGCATATGAACTCTCACTCCCTCATTTTCTATTCATGTCTTATTTCCAAAGGTTCATAGCAGTGCAGCAGTGTCTACTGAGATATGGTAAGCATGTTTCCTTTTGGTATTTTTCAAACAAAGTGCTATTGCAAGCAATAGTACTCATTACTAATTAAGTATAGTCATTGTCCCTTCTTCTCCATGTCTCAAGGGAATTCCAGCAGACATTGACAAAACTATGACCCCAGAGTAAGATATTACAGTACATTAATATCTGCTCAGAAATACAGAACTGCATGTAGGAAAAAGAAGAAGGAGGAGGACGATTTGTGCTTGATCTGTGATACTTCATTGTCTTCACTTCAGATAATGTTCATGAGGCACCAACTGAGTACCTCAGTTGAATGGTAACACAGGAGGTGTCATTTCATTCAAAAATGATTATATATTATAGTGAGTTGGTAATAATTAGGACACTGGTTTTACTCTTTTTTCCTAACATGATGTTCATTTCTCCCATTCGCAATTGCAACCTCAGTGGTCCTCTCCCAATTGTTCACAAGTATTATCAGCCTGGAGACTTAATCATTGCGGCTATTATTTATCAGGTTTCCTTTCTTTCAAACAAGATCACTTTTCAAAGTGTTCCTTCTCATGAAGTGCTTGATCAGTACCTGTAAGTATCCTCCCCCTCCTCCTCTTCCTCCTCCTCCCCCGCTCCCAATTCCCACCTAAATGCTGTGTTTTCTTTCTGTAAGTTTTCTGCTCAGATGTACTGGTTGCTAGTTGATCGATATGACTAGTTCCAATGGCCATATTTAGCCATTTTTAGCTCTGGAGCTCACAGAAACTTAGCTTGTCCTAATACTGAAGTATAAATTAAGACAAATACTATTGATTTGAACCATGAACTATATGAATTACTTTTTCGTCAGGAAACTTCCTTCCTTCAACAAAGTCCTCTGTTGCAAGGAAAAGGTTTGACTAATCTAGGCTTTGCAGATGCCCTCTGCTCATTCCTGAGATTTTCTTCCTTTCATCTCACCCACAAATGAAGCAGGAAACCCTTAATTTCCTTTAAGAAACTAGTTCATTCTGTTACAAGTCTAGGTTGGGCAAATGGAACTGGCTTCCCACCCTTAGAAAAAGACACACAAAATACATGTAGAACTGAAATCAAATGCTATCTTAGCTCAGTGTTTCCTACCCTCAGCACCACTTCAGTGCTTCCCAGTCCATACAATGTAGGGCTATTGTTTGCTAAAGACCAAATTACAGGTGTCCAGAGCCAAGTGTGTGCATGTATACATAAAAAATAAAAATAGCAACTGTCTGATTCTAAAGCATACAGATATTGACATAGTTTATAACTCTCACTGAAGGTTTCTCACACATAATTACCAACACACATTGGCTCTGGCATTTGCTGCACAGGAGATCAATGAACATTCTGAGATTTTATCCAATGTTAGCCTTGGTTTCGACATCGCTACCGACTATCTGGAGGAAAGTTCAACTTATCTTTTAGCTCTGGAATTTCTATCTACAAAAGACAAATTTATCCCCAACTACAAGTGTAATGACCAGACCAATACAATAGCTGTCATTGGAGGACCGCGTTCTCAGACCTGCCTCAACATGGCAACCATTCTGTGCAACTATAAATTTCCCCAGGTGAGAAACAAAAACAGAGCAAGATGTGAAGCTCATTTGCTATTTATTAAATTCAGGTGTCAGATGTTCATGAAAACTCTTTTTAGAAAGATCAAAGAAGCATGAAATTTTTGAGGCAAGAAGATGAGAAATTCTAGAGATATAAAGAATATCACCAAAGGGCTGTCCCTTTTAGCTTCATGAGCAGTACTTAACTTCCAGATATCGAGTTGCAAAACTGTAGTTTTAAGGAACGCTCTTTTGATATCCCACTTAGATCCAGAGATTGGGTTAAATAAACACACATGCATTGCACATATTTTTTTAAAGGTTTTTTTTTTGCCTTTGTTCTTTCTTCCCATCATTTAGATCACATATGGATCAACTCCATTGATGAAACATGAAACAGGAGCACTGTTTGTCAAATGGATGTTCCCAGATGAGCTCCACCAGCTGAATGGAATACTACACTTACTATTGCATTTTGGATGGACCTGGGTTGGGTTGATTTCTCTATATGAGGAAGATAGAGAAAGGTTCATTCAAAAGAGCCTTTCCATGTTTTCAGAGAGAGGAATCTGCTTTGATTTTATAGAATGCATTCCCCAAATAATGTATGGTAGTGAAGCTGCTGAAATGGTGGAAAAGGCGGATACATTATACAAAGTGATCATGGGGAGTACAGTCATTGCAGTGATCTTGAATATTGAAATTACAGGCATAGTGGCTTTGAGAGTAATGATCTATGTTTTAGATTCTGATGATATTCCAAAGGAGAGAAAAGCCAAAGTTTGGATCATGACAGCCCAGATAGAATTCACCTCCATTCTCATGCAAAGACAGCTGCCCATTGATTTTCTCCATGGTGCTCTTTCCTTTGCAATTCACTCAAAGGAGCTGACAGGATTCCAACAATTTATGCGGAAGAGAAACCCAAACTTTGAAAAAGAAGATGGCTTTATTCAGGATTTCTGGAAAGATGCATTTGAATGTTCATTCTCCAGTGAGATGATAGATGGGAATGCTGAAAGGATCTGCACGGGAGAAGAGAAGCTGGAGACTCTTCCTAATTCTGTGTTTGAGACCACCATGAGAGGTCTGAGTTACAGCATCTACAATGCGGTCTATGTTTTGGCACATGCTCTGAGGGCCATGCGCTCCTCCCAGTCAAAAGGGGGTAGAATAATTGATGGAAGAAGCTGGAAGCTCTTGCTTCAATCACCATGGCAGGTAACGTGGCTAATGCAAAATTTGTCAAGGTCCTCATGTCATGTACACAGTACCAGAACAGGAGATAGTTTTGTTTTGTTTTTGCACTTAATAGGAAAGATATTGTCATATGAAAAAAAGGAAAAGAAAAACTTAAAAACCTTTTATTATCTTTTCCAACAGTTATTTTAATGTTCAAGTGATGTGTGCAGTACCAGATAGAAATTGGAATTTCTTTAAAATAGGGATACGGTTAAAAATATGTAAGATATGAACTTTGGAAACTATTTTTATGTATGAAATGGCATATACCAGAACTTATTCAATCTGTTATATCTTACAGTTTCAAATGTAAACCTCAAAAGCTGCTTTGTTACTCAGTAGCATTAATATTCCTTACAAACTTAATTTCAGAGAGACTAAGACTCAAAGGGAAGAAAAAGAGAAATGACAACAAATCCTGTGAAAATATGAATTGTTTTAGTTCGAGTCAATAGCAAATCTGTTAATCAATTACATGAAGGAAATTTCAATTTTAATTTGTTTAATATTATCTTTCCTTTTTTTTTGTTTTAAAAAAGTGACCCCTTAGATGGAAGGAAAGGGCATTTTGGTCTAACATTTTCTATGATGGAGAATTTTATCTTATCTACATTTTATACCAGCAAATTGAATTCACAATTCCTGAAATGCTCAGTTGATCAAAGCACAGTGATCTGCCAGATTTCTCCCTTTTTCAATTTTCTGTTGGAATTCTCATCTGACAGTTTTTCAACTGAAAAACAGGCAACAGAGTAGAAAATGCATCTTGGAACACACTTCTTTTCCGATGTTAAACAGTGTAGATTGATGCAAAAGTTTATTTTCCATTGAGCATAGGTCAAACTGAAAGAACTGAGATTTGTCCTTATAATTCAAGGAATCCTATTAATATTTCTATTTCTTTGTTTCTTCATTCAGCTCCACCATTTTTTGCAGCAGGTCTCCTTCAACAACAGCGCTGGGGATGAGGTTTCTTTTGGCCCCAGTGGGGAAATAGGAACTGGATTTGACATTTTCAGTTGGATCACGTTCCCAAACCAGACCTTTCTGAGAGTCCAAGTTGGAAAAATTGATCCCATGGCGCCCCCAAACAACCTTCTCACCATTTCGGACAAGGAAGCTGTTTGGCCCCACATATTTAACCAGGTGTGTCTCATTTTCCAATGTTTATTAAATCCTTCATCCATTGACCCATGTCAATACATGATTTTTAAAAAAACCCAACAAAACATGGATTAACTTATTCAGCAGCCTCAGACTCTTCCCCCCCTTTTTTTTTTTGGATGTGAAATGAACGTAAACTACTGAAGTAAAACAGGTGGGTTAAGGTTTCTATATCCACAATATATCTTTAGTACCAAAGCAAAGCTATCTTAGTATGCAAGATGTGTTTCTAACTGCTTGAGTAAAATAATGCCACTCTAGAAATGTATATAGCTTAACAGAAACAAAGCATTTATTGAAAGAGAAAGAAACTGTTTTTAAAATGGCATACTCATGGTTCATGATTTCATCTCCTTAGAGCTAAATTTGAAATTGCCTCCCCAGGAAGAAATGAAATAGGGAGCAGAAACTCTTTGTTCGTGGAATATATAACATGATCAAAGAGTATCTGCCGGAGATTCTATCTAACTGTCTCATTAGCTAACTGGTTATGATAATCCAAGTAGAGGAGTATGATTGCATGCTATCCATCAAAGTCAATAAAAAAGGGTGTGGGAGGAAGATATGTTTAAAAATAAAACATGTGCCAGTCAATGGGGGAAGGAATATGACACAGAAAACTGCTTTCTGAACTGATTCCACATTTCTAAGAGAGAGCTCTGAATTTGATTTATAAATGGCATTATACCCCATTTCAGCTTAACAATTTCACAGAATGATATTCCCCAAATTGTTGAATCTGTGGACAAAAAGAACCTCTTTTTAATCTTTGGTGCCTGTCCCTAAAGGAAGCATCTTGTGGAAACAGGTGAGTGAGGCAATGATCGCTATTATCTGCAAATCGTTTAAGAGAAGACCAAATCCATTTCTTCTCAATCTGTTCCAAGCTTCAAAGAAATCAAGTAAAGTTCAGAAAACTTAAGTTACCCTGCTATTAGCAGCCTGATTGAAAATAGCTCATTTAGGATTTCTGATTGCTGCCATGAAAAGTCCATAAAAGTTAAAATAAAACATGGCATTGGGAATCAATGGAAAAGTAAAGATATACAACTTCAGTAGCATCATTTCATACATTTTATTAGAAAAGACAATAGAGATAATATTCTTCTGTCATTTAGTCTGTTGATTTCACAGTAGTCTGTTTTTCTAACTATCATTAATTAGAATTTGTTTTGTATCTTTATTCTATATGATGTCACCACATTGCACCAAGCATAGCAAGAGCTCTTGGTAAGAATATGAACCCGCACACCCACACCCTGGGAGGAAAAAAAAGGAATGTTAAGGAAAGTGTGTCTCAAGGGCTCCAGAATTACAAGGTCTCGCATACCAACTTCTGCTACTGATGTCCTCAGAACAGATCTTTAGAATACTATGTTTGGCACAATCACACTTTTAGTGTAATAGGTGTGAGATAAGAAACTGTTAAGGCAGTGTTTCTCAACCTCAGCAACCTGAAGAGGTGTGGACTTCAACCCCCAGAATTCCCCAGGCAGCATGTTGCAGTTGGGAGCTGAAGTCCACACCTCTTCAAGTTGCTGAGGCTTGAGAAACATGAAGTTAAATGATTCAGTGGTGAATTTAAAACAGAAGAAACCTTGAAAATGGAACACTAAAGTTTGGATTAGAATATGAAGAGTTTGGATATCTATAACTGATGTAAGGAACATTCCCAAAACATAAATTCTTCATGTGAAAGAATTCTGATTTTATTTATTGACAGGCATTACCTCTTTCCATCTGTAATGAGAAATGTCCTTTGGGCCGTAGCAAGATAAAAGTGGAAGGGAAATTATCTTGCTGCTATCACTGCAGACTGTGTCCAGAAGGGAAGATAGCTGACCAACTGGGTAAGTGAAGGAATCTATATTATATATATCAATTATTTAATAAATATAAATGGGGTCTAAATTTTTAATCAATATTAAGGGGACTGAACATTTGGAGCTTTACCTCAAGTTGCATAATTTAGCATTGAAAAATCGGAACTACATCTTAATAGTTCAGTGAGATATTTGATGATAAGATGAATCAGTTCATTCTAAATAGCATAATCTTCATTAAGGATCAATACATTTCTAAGATTTGGATTGTCTCTTCTAATGTTTCCTTGAAGAATTAGAAAGAGTTTTGCAGGAAACCAATGCTTATTGGTAGACAATCCACAATGCTTCCTTTCTATCTTCATTTTGGAAGCAAAGGTACCGTTGCATTAAGCTCAACTCTAATAATTCTATCCATGCAACATTTTCCCTCTTTTTTCTATTCTTTTTGCTTCCTATTCTACCCAGTTTCCCTTGATGTGGGCTATAATAGAGAATAGAAGGATCATATTAAGATTTAGAGATAGCTGTATAACTCAGGGCATATTGAAACTGAACACTGCAACACATTATACATTGCATTATAAATTATTTTAAGAAAAAATTATATGAACTCCTATGTAAGTCATATTCCTTAGTGAATATAATCTGTGATTAATTATTCATGCTGAAAATCCATAATGATTCCATGAACAAGGTTTCTCCCCCCATAGACCTAGATGACTGTTTCCCATGTCCAGAGGATCAATATCCAAACAAGGATCAGGAGAGCTGCCTTCCAAAAAGTATAACTTACCTGTCTTTCCAAGAGCCTTTGGGCATTTCCTTGGTAATGATCGCAGTCTCCTTTTCTGTCATCTCAGCTGTGGTGCTGGGGATCTTCATTAAACACCAGGACACTCCCATTGTCAAAGCCAACAACAGGAACCTCACCTACATTCTTCTCATTGCTCTCCTCCTCTCCTTCCTTTGCACTTTGCTCTTCATTGGGCAACCTGACCAAGTGAAGTGTCTCTTGCGGCAAACTACTTTTGGCCTCATCTTCTCTATAGCTCTTTCTTGTATATTGGGGAAAACAACCATTGTGGTTCTTGCTTTCATGGCCACCAAGCCCGGCTCAAAAATGAGGAAGTGGGTGGGGAAAAGGCTGGCCAACACGATTGTCCTATCTTGCTTAATGGCTCAATTCACTATTTGTGTAGTGTGGCTGGCACTTTCTCCCCCATTCCCAGGTTCTGACATGCATTCAGTGGATGAAGAAATTGTTCTGGAATGTAATGAAGGTTCAACTACAATGTTTTACAGTGTCCTTGGCTTTATGGGGTTCTTGACCACTATCAGCTTCATGGTGGCCTTCCTAGCCAGGAAGTTACCTGACAGCTTCAACGAAGCCAAATTTATCACCTTCAGTATGTTGGTCTTCTGTAGTGTCTGGATATCATTTGTTCCCACCTATCTAAGTACGAAGGGGAAATACATGGTGGCAGTGGAGATCTTCTCCATTTTGGCTTCAGCAGCTGGATTGCTGGGCTGCATCTTTTCTCCCAAATGCTATATCATTATTCTGAGACCTGATTTAAATAAGAGGGAGCAACTGATAAAGAAATGACAATAAATATTTAGCAGACACCTTGAATGAAACTAAATTTGTAACCTCCATCCTACTGGGTTTTTCTAGTGCTTGGGTCTCCTGTGTCCCATCATTTTACAACACCAAGTTAATATACATGATGATAATTATGAAGATCTCTTTTGGAGCAGCTCCTGAACCTAGACAGCTGCATTGCAGCTTTTCTTTCAAACATTAGATAATTTTGCTGAGCCCTAATATCAATAAAGGGAAATTAGTACCCAAGAGAATAACATAAATTCTGTGTTTAGCGTTATAATGTGTAATCATCTGAAAATGATGGTATTGGTATCCTCCAATCTATAAGCTTCATACCCGCCCTTTCAAAAAGGTATCCTTTTGTATCAAAAAGGTATCACCTATAACAGCAACATCATCCCCAGTGGGGCAAAAGTTTTCTCCTTGCATTTTGTTTTTGTTTGAAAGGATGTTGCAAAATTAAGATGTTAAATAAGTAATTCATCTGCCATGTACACCTCTCTCAATAAACCTTCATCTCTTTTTTTTCCTTCACAGCAAAATACCACTAAGATCCCTTTCCTATATTTGAAATGCTAGGTTTCAGTTCATGATTTGAATTTCCATCCACTTGCATATCTCAGAAGAGAGAACAACAACACATTCTTTTGCTATAGCAACACATTCCTTTGTAGCACAAAGTTATCTAACTTAGGGAAAGGGTCAGGTGAAAAAGATGTTGGAATTGCAAAACCTTTTCTCTCTTCTGCTCTGTATTTATTGTCCCTTTTAAAAAATTCAGGACATAATATGACCTTATCTGTAAGAGCTTCTGATCCAGGAAAAGATGCAAGTGAAATAAGAGATGCATTTGTGGAAAAGGTTTCCTGACCACAGCTACTGCCTTCTCCTACTGCTTCTTGGCATAATAGCTGGTCAAAGACAATGACATTACAGTGAGGATTGAAGACTTGGCTGTCACATTTAGGGAACTGGCCTTAGGAATGGGAAAGAATAAGCAAGCCATGAATGGGGGCTTTCAGAAACTAGTACTAAGATTTAAGAAAAAATGAAGTGTATGAATTAAAAACTCAAAATAAACCAACCTCAATATAGTTTGCTCTAAGAGGGGACAGGCTCTTAAAATTCTCTTATTCATTACAATAAAAAACATTCCTTCAATCTCTGACATGGCTCTTTGTTGATATTCCCTGCTTCAAAGGCTGACAGTTCTCCAGAGTCCAAGTGGATCAATATCCAGTTCAATCACTTTTGATGAGGGAACAGTCCCAGCATGATTGATCATATGCTAGTAGTATAAATCTACCGTAAAGACTTTGAAGTAGTTACCCACCTCATCAGAGATTATCTTCCCTCACTGGACCTTCTGATTTTAGTTCTGATTCCTGGAGAAAGAAAAAAAGTTATTGAAGTACCCAACACAGGTGATCCAACTAATTCTGACTGTAGGATCATGGGTACTCACCATTTCTACCATCTTTCCTAAACCATGGTCTGATAGGGATCACATATTTGTGAAAGAACAACATATTTGGGCTTATGAGAATACAATGGTGTACAATGACATTCCAAAAAATAACAACAACAACAATTGAGGAAGGACAGAGGTTTGCCCTACAAAACTACAGTATTCTGTTAGACAGAGACAGTCATTTGTTTGGGGGCTCGTTTTGTGACCCCCAACTGGTGTACAAAAATCCAGCAGTAGCTGCTTAATGCTCTTACAAACCTGGGCCAGATATTTTAGTGCCATTTTTATGCTCCCCAAGTGACAACCTATGTGCCTTGTCACTAGATGACTCCTTCCCTGAATGGCCCCCGATTTGTCTTCAAAGATCAAAACTAAATTTGTAAATTAAGAAATGGTAAGGCACTCAGCTTTGATTTAATTATGCCAGAATTTTAAACATCTAACCCAATAGTGCCCATAGAAATAGCTCCTTGAATATTCCAAAAGAGTGGCTAAATTCAATCACTTTTCCAATCGATAAAAAGAGAGACCCTGCCAATTTTGGACAAGTTAACTTGCTATTCTCAGTTAGCAAACTTTATGCCAGATTTCTATGCAGCAATCCAATCCAATCCAATCCAATCCAATCAGATTGGATTCCCAGAGAAAACACTTGGGCCTGAGAACAGGTGAATTTAGGACCAGCTATTCCTCAGTGGTCCAGTGTGTAAAATTACCTCATTTGGCCAAAAAATGCTCGAATCCTCCACAAGGGGGCTCATATGTTGCCTTTATAGATCTCAAGGCTCCTTCTGACTCTATTCCCCATGACTGTCCTTGGAAGAAGCTCATCACTTCTATGGTGGTCCATCAACACCTCAGGCTGCTAACAGCTTTATAATGTGGCACTTTCATCTGGATTAAAAGTCATTGCAATGGTGATCTATTGGTCACCATGGTGATCTATTGGTTTGCCATTGCCTCCTTCGTAGGGCTGAGAGAAAAGGACTGGCCCAAGGTCACCCAGCTGGCTTTGTGCCCACGGCAGGACTAGAACTCACTTAAAAGTCATTGCAATGGTGATCTAACTGATCTGATCCCTATGTTCAAAGGAGTCAAACAGGGGTGCATTTTAGCCCCTCTCCTGTTTAATCTGTACATAAACCGTATCTTTGAGATCTTTAAACAGCCAGAATTTCACCCCTCTTTCCTTGCTCACTGTCGAGTCCATGCTGCTACATGCAGATGGTGCTGCCATGGTTTCCAAGAATTCCTTGAAATAAATGATTGAGAAACTAAAGTTCTAGTGTTTTTGAGAAAATGCTTTAAGACTCCTCCCACATAGAAATTTAATGGGAGACCTATAACACTGACTCAAAGGCCACACACACTGTTCGTAGAAACTGAATCGGAACTACTCTATTAATAACAGCTGTACATGGAATAAATCACAATTGCCTGGGTACTTTGTTAATTTACATGCGTGTGTGAGTGTGTGTGTCTTTGCGTCAGTATTGACTCTATTGATGAGTCCCTACAGTTTTCCTGGTAAAAATTTGGAAGTGGTTTGCCATTGCCTCCTTCGTAGGGCTGAGAGAAAAGGACTGGCCCAAGGTCACCCAGCTGGCTTTGTGCCCACGGCAGGACTAGAACTCACAGTCTTCTGGTTTCTAGCCCAGTGCCTGAACCACTACACCAAACTGGCTCTACTAGGTTAACGAAGGAGTGAAAATATGGACCCTTGCATCCTTATTTAAAAATCAATCAATCAATCAATCAATAGAAGGACATGGATTATGGCCTCAATAGACCTTTCTCAATAAGAGCACAATCTTCACTGCTCAATATGAGCTTTTTTGTAGCAGCCCCCAAGGACTTCCATAGGTAGGACATTATAGTGTGTTAAGGTGACCTCCAGAGTTTAGGAGAGTTATATGGTGCAGATATCTTTTGGGCCTAAAGTAAAAGGCCTGGCTTCTCAAGAAAATGTTCTTGCTTAGAACAGATTGATCTAGTTAGGCTTCCAGATCTTGGTAAACATGTTTTCTTTTGGCATTTTGCAAATAAATTACAACCTTAAGTAACTCTTTATGTCCCCAGTAATTAAATATAGCCTATAGTTTATTCTTCTCCATGTCTCAAAGGAATCCTAGAAGCCACTGACTAACCTATGGTCCCAGATTACATTAATATCTGCTAAATAGAGGCAGATAAAGATTCATGCCTAACCTCTGATGCTTGATTGTAGTAATGAGTGACTGGATAACTCAGACCCTACTCCTCAGAAACATGGGATCTACTATTTCATCACAAAATAGTCATAGTTTTTATTGAGATGATTATATTCAGAACACTAGTGTTAAGTTTTCTTCCTATGGTGATGGGCATTTCTCCTGTTCTTCACTGCAATATCAGTGGTCCTCTTCCAATTGTTCACAAGTATTATCAGTCCGGAGACCTCATTGTTGCTGCCATTATTTTTCAACTCTTCTTTCTTTCAAATGACATCACTTTTCAAAGTCTTCCTTCTCATGAAGTGCTTGATCAGTACCTGTAAGTACCATAGTTTAATCACCAACAATACCAGCCCCCGCCCCAGCCCCAGCTGCTTTTCTCTAAAGTTGTTTCGTTTCTTTCACTTTTTGTGCTCAAATGTATTACAAGTTGCACTTTACTTAATGAGCCATTTCTAAATTCTTAGGATTACACACATTTAACCTTTCCTAAGATTGGAATGTAAAGTGAGACAAATATTTCTGATGTATAGCCACAAAACTTTATGGATTGTACTATACACAAACACACACACCCAGCAAATTTCAAGACCTCTCCCTTCCACCTCCACCATGATTAATCATGAGGTCAATAGCATGACCAGTCTAGGACATTCAGATACTCTCAAAAGAGACTCTGGATATTCTGACTCATCTTGAGCTTCCTCTTCATCTCACTCAGGAAATGAGGCAAGAAAATCCTCAAGTACCCTTGAGAAATTATTTCAAACTTTTAAGCATATGGTGGGATATTTAAAGTATCAACCATACAAAAATACTGGGCAACCTGCAACGTTCTGCTCATAAAATTGAAATCACATGCAACTCCTCCCCCTTCCATTCACACTTAGTTTTGAAAGAATTGCATCCCATAGCAATCCTGAAAGAGCAATCTCAATCAATTTAGAAATTTCCCAGAATGGGAATCCTAAAGAGAGGAGAAACCAGGCTAAAACTGCTCTCTTCTCTCAAACGGAGGTAACCCCTCTCGGTCAGGGTTTGCACACCCATACAGTGCTGGGCTGTTGTTTTATAAAGACAAAATTCCAGGTATCCAGCAGAATAATTAGCACCATTTCTTTTTTCTGTGCATGAATATATGTAACAATAAAAAGTGGTACTTGTCAGATTCTATAGCGCAAATATATTGACCTAGTTTATCATTCTCCTGAAGGTTCTTCACTCATAACTACCAGCACACTTTGGCTCTAGCATTTGCTGTAAAGGAGATCAATGAACATTCCCAGCTCTTGCAAAATGTTACCCTTGGTTTCCATGTCGCTAGTGACAATTTTGAGGAGAGGTCAACTTACCTTTTAGCAATGGAATTTCTATCTACAAAAGACAGATTTGTCTCTAACTACAGGTGTGATATCCAAAACATTGCAGCAGCTCTCATTGGAGGACCCCGTACTAAGACCTGTCTCAACATGGCAACCATGTTGTACAACTACAAGTTTCCACAGGTGAGACATAGAAGAAGCTCCATGTAGCAGATGTTAAGTACTTAATTATTCAGATGTCGCCTCAGAGAGAACCAAGGATAGTAATGACAAAACTACCTTTGATATTTCATTTTCTTCTGTGTTTATGAAATGTTTTCCTGCTATAAGAAAGGAAATGCTCTTTATTACCTCAGGTAGGAATAGTACACCTATTTCTTTCATTGGGTCTTCAATTTTTGTTGTTGTTCAGTCATTAAGTCGTGTCCGACTCTTCATGACCCCATGAACCATATTGTGCCAGGCCTTCCTGTCCTTCACTGCCTCCCTGAGTTTGCTCAGTTTCATGCTCATTGCTTCAGTGATGCTAACTATCTCATCCTCTGCCATCCCCTTCTCCTTTTGCCTTCAATCTTTCCCAGCATCAGGGTCTTTTCCAAAGAGTCCTCTCTTTGCATTAGGTGGCCAAAGTATTTGAGCTTGAGCTTCATTATCAATCCTTCCAATGCAGTCTTTCTGCAGGGTTAATTTCCTTTAAGACTGACTGGTTTGACCTCCTAGCAGTCCAGGGGACTCTAAAGAGTCTTCTCCAGCACCACAGTTCAAAGGCATCAATTCTTCGCACTCAGCCTTCTTTATGGTCCAGCTCTCACAGCCATACATTACTACTGGAAAAACCGTAGCTTTGATTAAGCGGATCTTTGTCGGCAAGGTGATGTCTCTGCTTTTTAATATGCTATCTAGGTTTGCCATAGCTTTCCTCCCAAGGAGCAAGCGTCTTTTTATTTCACGGCTGCAGTCTCCATCTGTGGTGATCTTGGAGCCCAAATAAATAAAGTTTGTTACTGCTTCCATTTCTACCCCTTCTATTTGCCAGGAATTGATGGGTCAAGATGCCATGATCTTAGTTTTTTTAATGTTGAGTTTCAAGCCAGCTTTGGCACTCTCCTCTTTCACCCTCATCAAGAGGCTCTTTAGTTCTTCTTCACTTTCTGACATCAGGGTGGTATCATCTGCATATCTGAGGTTGTTGATGTTTCTCCCTGCAATCTTAATTCCAGCTTGTGATTCTACTAGCCTGGCATTTCTCATGATATACTCTGCATATAGGTTAAATAAGCAGGGTGACAGTATATAGCTTTGTCATACTCCTTTCCCTATTTTGAACCAATTGGTTGTTCCGTGACTGGTTCTAAATGTTGCTTCTTGGCCCGCATACAGATTTCTCAGGAGACAGGTAAGGTGGTCTGGTACCCCCATCTCTTTAAGTATTTGCCACAGTTTGTTGTGATCCACACAATTGAAGGCTTTTGCATAGTCAATGAAGCAGAAGTAGATATTTTTCTGGAACTCTCGTGGCAATTTGATCTCTAGTTCCTCTGCCTCTTCGAAACCCAGCTTGAACATCTGGTAGTTCTCGGTTCACATACTGCTAAAGCCTAGCTTGTAGGATTTTGAGCATAACCTTGCTAGCATGTGAAATGAGCGCAATTGTGTGATAGTTTGAGCATTCTTTGGCATTGCCCTTCTTTGGAATTGAAACGTAAACTGACCTTTTCCAATCCCGTGGTCAATGTTGCGTTTTCCAAACTTGCTGGCATATTGAGTGCAGCACTTTAAGAGCATCATCTTTTAGTATTTTAAATAACTCAGCTGGAATACTGTCATCTCTGCTAGCTTTGTTGTTAGTAACGCTTCCTAAGGCCCACTTGACTTCGCTCTCTAGGATGTCCAGCTCAAGGCCAGTGATGGCACCAGAGTGGACATCAGGGATATTAAGATCTTTCTTATATAGTTCTTCCTTGTATTCTTGCCGCCTCTTCTTAATCTCTTCTGCTTCTATTAGGCCCCCGCCTTTTTTGTCATTTATCACACCCACCTTGTCACAAAACATTCCTCTGATATCTCCAATTTTCTTGTAGAGATCTCTAGTCTTCCCCATTCTATTGTTTTCCTCAATTTCTTTGCATTGTTCATTTAAGAAGGCCTTCTTATCTCTCCCTGCTATTCTCTGGAAATATGCATGCAGTTGCTTATATCTTTCCCTTTCACCCTTGCTTTTCACATTCCTTCTTTCCACAGCTATTTGTAAAGCCTCATCAGACAGCCATTTTGCTTTCTTGCATTTCTTTTTCTTTGGGATGGTTTTAGTTGCTGCCTCCTGTACAATGTTACGGACCTCCGTCCATAGTTCTTCAGGCACTCTACCAAATCTAATCCCCTAAATCTATTCATCACCTTCACTGTGTACTCACAAGGAATATGATCTAAGTCATACCTGAGTGGTCTAGTGGTTTTCCCTACGTTCTTCAATTTAAGACTAAATTTTGCAGTAAGCAGCTCATGATCTGAGCCACAGCCAGCTCCTGGTCCTGTTTTTGCTGTCTGTATAGAGCTTCTCCATCTTTGGCTGCAAAGTGTATCATCAATCTGGTTTCGGTATTGACCATCTGGTGATGTCCATGTGTAGAGTCATCTCTTGTGTTGTTGGAAAAGAGTGTTTGCTATGACCAGCTTGTTCTCTTGACAGAACTCTATTAGCCTTTGCCCTAATTCATTTTGTACTCCAAGGCCAAACCTGCCTGTTGTTCCGATTATTCCTTGACTTCCCACTTTCCCTCATGATGAAAAGGACATCTTTTATGGTGCTAGTTCTAGAAGGTGTTGTAGGTCTTCATAGAACTGGTCAACTTCAGCTTCTTTGGCATCAGTGGTTGGGACATAGACTTGGATTACTGTGATGTTGAATGGTTTCCCTTGGATTCGCAGTGAGATCATTCTGTCGTTTTTGAGGTTGTACCCCATTACTGCCTTTCCCACTCTCTTATTGACTATGAGTGCTACTCCATTTCTTTGAAGGGTTTCTTGCCCACAGTAGTAGAGATAATGGTCACCTGAATTAAATTCACCCATTCCCATCCATTTTAATTCACTTATTCCCAAGATGTCGATGTTCAATCTTGTCATCTCATGTTTGATCACATCCAGCTTGCCTTGGTTCACAGATCTTACATTCTAGGTACCTATACAATATTGTTCTTTACAGCATCAGACCTTCTTTTCCCTTCCAGATACATCTACAGCTGAATGTCCTTTCGGCTTTGGCCCAGCCGCTTCACTCTTTCTGGAGCTACTTGGAATTGCCCTCTGCTCGTCCTTTTTCTGCTTTTTTCCCTGTCTTCAATATTGTTTAGGTCCTCCTAATAAATTTTCCCAGGTCTTTCCTTAGAAGCATGAAATTTTGGGGCAAGGATATCACCAATTTTTGATTTATGAAATGAATTATGACTATTGCTGTACTTTAATGTTCAACCATCAACACAACTTTATCTTCCATCTTGTAAGGTATTCAAGAAATTGGTTTATACTAGGTCTTGGGGAGTACTTTCAGAAATTCAAAATGTGTGTCAATCAACACATACATATTGGAAGGATTTTTCCTCCTCTTTTTGGAAGAAAACGTTTATATTCTTGTCTCTCCCCCCAACATACATTTAGCTAGCATATGGATCAGCTGCATTGATGAATAATGAAGCAGAAACAGTTTTCTTCAAATGGATGTTCCCAGATGAGATCCACCAATTTAATGGCATATTACACTTACTGTTGCATTTCGGATGGACCTGGGTTGGGTTAGTTTACTTTGATGAGGAAGATAAAGAGAGATTCATTCGAAATAGGCTTTCTATGTTTTCTGAGAGAGGGATCTGCTTTGACTTTATAGAATGTATCCCCAAAATGATGTATGGAAATGAAGCTGCTGAAATGATTGAAGAGACAGATAAATTAGGTAAAGTGATCATGAGGAGTAGAGTCAGTGCAGTGATCTTGAATGGTGAAATTTGGACTATAATGGCTTTGAGAGTAATGATCTATCTTTTAGATTCTGATGATATTCCTAAGGAGAGAAAAGCCAAAGTTTGGATCATGTCAGCCCAGATGGAATTCACCTCCATTCTTATGCAAAGACAGTGGCCCATTGATTTTCTCCATGGTGCTCTTTCCTTTGCAGTTCACTCAAAGGAGTTGACAGGTTTCCAGCAATTTGTGCAGAAGAGAAACCCAAACCTTGAAAAAGAGGATGGCTTTATTAGGGATTTCTGGAAAGATGCATTTGAATGCTCATCCTCCAGTGAGATGATAGATGGGAATGCTGAAAAGATCTGCACTGGAGAAGAGAAAATGGAGACTCTTTCTCAATGTGTCTTTGAAATGAGCATGACTGGCCACAGCTACAGTATCTACAATGCGGTCTATGCTGTGGCACATGCTCTGAGGGCCATGCGCTCCTCCAAACTCAAAAAGGGTCGAATAATTGATGGGAGGAGATGGAAGCTCTTTCTTCAATCACCATGGCAGGTAATGCTGGCTAATGCAAAATTCAGAAAGGTCATGATGACGTGTACTTAGTACCAGAGTATACATCAGGGAGAGATTTCTTCCTTAAAATAGCTGAAGGATTCTTAATCTTAAAATGTCACAGAGATAATATATTATCTACATATGATTTTGATTTTAATCAGGGAGTATTTGGCAGGATAAAATAAAATAACAACAACAACAACCACAACAAGCCCCACTATCCTTTTCTATTGCTGTTTAAAAGTTAATCAGTCCTGGATAGAACCTGAGAAGTGATTCTTGTGAAATGTATGGAAGGTCAAAATATATCATGGATGAGCACTTTGGAAGCATTTAAATTTATGAAGTGAAATTGATGTGTATATTTGTGACATTTGGCAATTTTCAGTGTAAAATCTTTATCTTTTACTCAATCACATTTTTCCCCCATGGCTACCTTGATTTTGAGGTGATTTTGTTTTGATTTTGTCCACATTTTATACAAGCAAACTCAGTTCACAATTCCTGGAATATTCTATTGATTAGAGTAAAGAGATCTCCTGGATTCCTCCCTTTCCAGATTTTGTGACAGAGCTCTCATCTCAGAGCATGCAAGCTGAAATGCATTGATTAGGTAATAGTATACAAAATGCATGTGATATAGTTCTTCTCCAATATTAAATAGTGTAGGTACAAAATTTGAGAGATTATTTTTCATTGAGCGAAAGCCAACCTGAAAGGCTGTCACGTAGTCTGTGTTGGACAGCCATGTAAATGTCTCAATAAATACAACCAGTAAGAATAAGAAAATGACAAATCAACATCTTTCAAGTAATCCTTTCCTTTTTCTTCATTCAGCTCCACCATTTTTTGCAGCAGGTCTCCTTTAACAACAGTGCTGGGGAACAGATCTCTTTTGGACCAAAGGGGGAATTCCTAACTGGATTTGATGTTCTCAATTGGGTCACATTCCCAAACAAGTCCTTTCTGAGAGTCCAAGTGGGAAAGATCGACCCCACAGCTCCCCCAGACAATCTTCTTTCCATTTCTGCAAAGGATATCATTTGGCCCAACATCTTCAACCAGGTGTGTCTCATCTTTCACTTTTTGTGAATTAATTTAGCTTTTGAACATATCTTTGGAAAAAAAAAAAGAAGGAATTGCATGAATCACTTCAGTATCCTTAGACGATTGTACTAAGAGAGACTTCGAATGTCATTTATTAACAGACAACACCTCTTTCCACGTGCAATGACCCATGTCATTTAGGCTATAGCAAGCTAAAAATAGAAGGGAAATCATCTTGCTGCTATGACTGTGTGCTGTGCTCAGAAGGGAAGATCACCAACCAAATGGGTAAGTGAAGGAAAGTAGAATATATTGATTATTGAGTAAATATTATGGGCATTGCAGATTGTGAGCTTTCCACAAGTTGAATAGTTCAGGAATGAAAAATCTGAACAAATTTTTCATAGTTCTGGTTGGAGATAGTTGAGGGTAAAAACAGTAGGTTAATTCTGTATAATGTAAACTTTGTTTTGAATCTGTAGTATTCTTAGATTTGGATTGTTCTTTTAATATTTTTCCTGGGGATGGGGGAATCTCATTTTCAGGAAGGCCCCCTTTGTTGATAGATTTAGTAACTCTGAGTAAGTTAGACTTCTGATTATTTTATCTATACACTAGAATTATGCTATGCTATGCTATGCTATGCTATGCTATGCTATGCTATGCTATGCTATGCTATGCTATGCTATGCTATGGCATCTATACTGTTTTCTTTGCAGTCTTCAGGAAAAGTTTTGTAACTGGTTTCTACAGGTTTTTATTTCCTACTCTACCCAGTCTCCTTTGTGTGGTGGACAATAAGTAGAAGTATCACATTTAATTTTGAGATAGCTGCATAGCTCAAGCCTTTTTTAAATTAGGCAGTGTAGCTCAGTATAAATTATATTTTCTTGAAAAAATAATCCTGATTGTTTTCTAGAAGGAAAGGATATCTTCAAACTTTCAGCACATGTATTAAAACCATAACAACAACAACGAAATGCAAAACGAAAACCAACATACATTTGAAGTAGTTCCAAAACAAGCATTGAGACATTACCAAGTGATGTGTAGGGATGTAAAAGAAAGCTACCATGGGTATTAAAGGGAACAAATTGTCAATATCCATATCTTAGCTACACATTCTCTCACAAGCTCTTGGAAAACCAGCAAATATTTTTTAAAAAATCTGTTTTTACAGTAATGTGCAAACTTGGCAATGACAGAACCATGAATTTTTTAATTTTTAAGAAAACTTTAGAATAATTTGCATATTTATACATTATATAAATCACGATACTTTACTTGCTTGATGCTGAAAACACATAGTGATTCCATGAACAACTTTTTTTCCCCCTAGACTTAGATAATTGTTTCCCATGTCCAGAGGATCAATATCCAAACAAGGATCAGGAGAGCTGCCTTCCAAAAAGTATAACTTACCTGTCTTTCTAAGAGCCTTTGGGCATTTCCTTGGTAATGATCGCAATCTCCTTTTCTGTCATCTCAGCTTTGGTACTGGGGATCTTCGTTAAACACCGGGACACTCCCATTGTCAAAGCCAACAACAGGAACCTCACCTACATTCTTCTCGTTGCTCTCCTGCTTTCCTTCATTTGCACTTTCCTCTTCTTTGGGCAACCTGACCAAGGGAAATGTCTCATGCGACAAACTGCTTTTAGCATCACTTTCTCAGTCGCCCTTTCTTGTATATTGGGTAAAACAACCATAGTGGTTCTTGCTTTCATGGTTACCAAGCCAGGCTCCAAAATGAAAAAATGGTTAGGGAAAAGTCTGGGGAACTTCATTGTCCTTTCTTTCTCCCTGGTGCAAACAACAATCTGTGTTGTGTGGCTGGCACTTTCTCCCCCATTTCCAGATTCTGACATGCATTCAGTGGCTGAAGAAATTATCCTGGAATGTAATGAAGGTTCAACCACAATGTTTTATTTTGCCCTTGGCTTTATGGGGTTCTTGACTGCTGTTAGCTTCACCATGGCCTTCCTAGCTAGGAATTTACCTGACAGCTTCAACGAAACCAAATTTATCACCTTCAGCATGTTGGTCTTTTGTAGTGTCTGGGTATCATTTGTTTCCACCTATCTGAGTACGAAGGGGAAATACATGGTGGCTGTGGAGATCTTCTCCATTTTGGCTTCAACGGCTGGACTGCTGGGCTGCATCTTTTCTCCCAAATGCTATATCATTGTTCTGAGATCTGATTTAAATAAGAAAGAGCAACTGATAAAGAAATGAAACTTATTTTTATACCAGACCTCTTGAATGAAGTCAAACTGATTACTTTCAGCATGTTCATTATTTGCCGTTTGTGATTCTGCATTCTTTGCTCATATTGCCACATCAAGGTGACATACAAGGCAGTTGCTCTGACAATCTCTTCCAAGTTCACTTCAGAACCTAGACAGCTGCTCCTCATATTTTCTTTCAAATGTTACATAATTATTCTGAGCTCTAATCAGAATAGAAGGGAATAGCTAATCAAGATGAATACTGTATGAAAACCAGTTTTTAATCTCATAATATGCACTAATCTCAAAGTGAAAGAGTTCATGTCCTGCAGCCTAGGAGTGTCACAACACCCCTGCCAGAAAGGAAAGAAAAACCGTCTTCTCTATCACCCATAACACTGAAACATCCCTAGTGTGCATGGTGCCAAAGGTTTACCCTTTTTTTTTTTTTTTTTTTTTTTGAGATATTGCTAAGGGAAAAAATGGATATTTGTGATGTATCTGTCATTTAAACCCCTCCCAATATTCTCCCTAATGATGATTTAAATGTACAGGAAAATCCCCACTAATATTCCCTGCCTCAAATATGAAAATTTGTGAGTTAAGTTGGTGTAGTGGGTCGGGTGCTGGGCTAGAAACTGGGAAACCAACGAGTTCTCGTCCTCCCTTAGGCATGACAGCCTAGGTGATATATTGTGGGATCTGAGGAAAGAAATTGCTTGAATATGGTATTTGAGAATTGCCTCTCAGCTTCCCGGATGTAATTTACCTTGTTCAGGATGACAACTGACCTGCGTTTGATATTATGTAATTATGCTGTCACTGTTATTCTTCTGCCTTTGATGACATCTCATTCTGCACTGTTGATATTATTGCAAAAAGTGAGGGTTTTCTTGTTTTTGGTTGTTAAATGATGTTTCCCCCATCTCCAATAAAAAAAACAACAATATGCATTATGGCTCTTTAGGTCATGATCTTCTCTGACTTGGAGAAGCAGGAGAGCTTCTGCAAGCTTCTGTCAGCAGAATGTCAGGATTCTGGGAAGAATCATCTACTTGGGACTGACTCACTTAGCCAGATAAGTGACTGACTCACTTATCAGCCAGATAAGTGACTAACTCACTTATCAGCCAGAGAAGGTACAAGGGAAGACAAGGGCATCAAACACAAACAGCCACCAGCCTGAGGACATTTTGAGAAATTTGGAGAGACAAGCAGACTCCCACTAGTTGGCTGCTTAAAAAAAAATGAGGTCCACAGCTTAATTGAGCCCCCCTCACTTTCAGATGCTGGCCCTTGCATCAATCTCAGATTCATGCTGTAGTGTAGGTGAATCTTATGTGCTTCCAGAACCTCAGCTCTTTAACTGCAGAATGGCTGAATAACCTCCATGACACCTGGACACTTGGACTGTTCTAGTATGCACTTAGTCATGCTGTGACTCAGCTTTGGACTAATCTCTGTCCAGCAAGACCTTTCTCTCCCAGAAGTGCTGCTGGAGTGTGGGTGCTCTGGCACATGCTGGCTCTCTGCCTACCTTTCAAATTAGCTGCTCTCAACTCAGAATAAATTATTGGCAACCTAATTCTGCATGTGTGCAGAGACTGAAACATGACAATGTAAAACAATGATAAAGAAGTAAACTCAAGTGATTCTACACACTGTAACTTCAATATGTAACAATTTTCACCTTTTTCAGTTTCACTTTTAATAGTTCAAGCGGCACTTTATTGTTTTTTATTTATTTGTTTGGGTTATTTGTCACTCCAATCATTATCAACTCCAAGCATGATACATACTTGACATTTATAACTATGGTTAAAATAATATAGTAATTGCAGTGATAAACATAAAAACTATCTGATACTTATACCCCAAGAACCAATTGTCATATTAGCCAGACAGCCCATTATAAGAGGGAACAGCATTACAGCATACCAACCCCCAAGGTCTACAGGAATAGCCAGGGGTTCATGGCTTTCCTGAATTCCAGTTGGGTTGGGGCCATACAAATTTCCAGGGGAATGCTGTTCCACAGATGGGAGAGAGCAGCTGGAAAGGTCCTCTTTACTGATGGCATTTCCTAAGAGAAAAAATTTGGCATTTCCCCCTCCCCCCAAAATTAAGTGGAATTAATATGATAATTAATATTAAAATAAAAGGGAATATTTAAAAAGCTTGATGGTGAAAGCAATCATTGTAGAAATTCAACTCATTGTTGCATTCAACTGGGAGTATCCATGTAATTTTTGTGTTGATGTGTATGTGAGATCTTTAGTTATATATATACCTGGTAGATATTGGGTTGACAGTAGTTACTGTATATGTCTGTGTTTGAGTCGTCTCTTGAAAGTATTTTTAAGCATGAAGAGGCCAAAAACAAGAGAGACAGAGAGAGAAGAGAAAGAGGAGAAAGAGAAAGAAAGAGAAAGAGGAAGAGGAAGAGGAAGAGAAGAGAAGAGAAAGTGAAAGTGAAAGTGAAAGTGAAAGTTTCAAGAGACATGATATTTTGTACGGGTTTAGTAAGGCCATAAAAATATGACCCCCCCCCAAAAAATCAGTGGAATTAATATTAAAATTAATAATAAAATAAAAGGAAACATTTAAAAAGATGTCAGTAACAGAAGTAAACCAAACAGGTACAATCCCTCGTGTACCATTTTGTAACCCTGAAGCCTCACAGAACAAAGTCCTTTCCACCATAATAGTAGAACATCTGGAAATGGGGGCATCTGCAAGAGGGCCTGTCCTGGCCATTTAAATGCTTTAACTCCATAACTTTGAGTAGAAAAATATACTTTAGAAGATGTTCAGTGCTTTATGCTCCCTTTATTGATCTCAGGTATGTCTGTGACCTAGTATCCAGACCTAAATTATGGGAGAAACTGAAGAATTCTTTTATAGACAGGTGGCTTCTTCTACTAATCTACAAACTGTATGAAAAGTCCTGTATGACGGTGTGATGCAAGGGGCACTATACAATGGAATAGACACTATACAGTGGGAATTCCAGTCAGAATAGGTATCCGACAAGGTTGCATTCCGCACCTTTATTATTTAATCTGTTCATTAATTGTCTTGTAGCCAAATTGAATAATCCAGCCACTCATCCTCCAAAACTGAGTAGTAGACATGTTTCAATTCTCCTCTGGGCTGAAGATGCAGTACTTCTCTTACAGACCCAGCCTGACTTGAAACAGTGCTCTCTGGGCTTATTTGCTGCTGCAAAGAAATGCTCAAAAAGAGTTGCTCTGGAGCTAAGGTCATGGAGCCTGTCAAGCTTCCCAAGAACTATGGGTGGCAATCAAATAAACAGGTTCAATCTTTCAAGTATTTAGGTATCTACAAGCCACCAGCAAGTACAAAGTACCATATCTGGAGAACAAAAGAGGGCAGGAGAGGGGCACTCTAAAAATGGAAACCTACACTTTTGGTGGAGAACAAGTCCCCCATAATAGGCTGAAGTCTCATCCCTGAACTCCATTTCCTATTGACTTCCTCTTGGTATATTTTCAGCAGGGTCTTTCTCATTCAATCCTTTCTTGAGATTAGGGACATTCCAGTAGTTTATCAAAAGCATTCTGGTGTAAGGGTCATATTGTAATTTGCAATATTCCTTTTATCTTTCTTTCTTTATGATAACCAAACAATCCTAATCTGTAGCCTTGCTTGGCTCAGGGCTGTTCAGCAGTTCTTTAGGGAGGAACCCATTGATCACTGTACTTTGTGCATGCCAGTAAAAATATACTTTGTTGCATATATCTCCAGCTGCTTTGGTTTCTTATTTATAGTGAGTAGTTTTTCACAGCATAAGCTATAATACCATCTTCCACCTTAGGTACTGCATTCAGCAGAGGGGTAGACAAACAACCTCAACAGATGCATTTATCGTTTTACAAAGAATAGTTCTGAATATAGTTATAGATATGTTTCTGCCCAACTCTCATAATAGAAAAGTTCCAGATTTTTCTTCTCTTCTACATATGGTCCTCCCCCTCCATTTTCTACTTCATAATTTAGTCTGCAAAGTTCACAAGAATTCAGTAGTGTTTACTGAGAATTGCTAAACATGTTTTCTTTTGACATTTTGCAAAGAAATTGCTACTTTAAGTAAGTCATTATCTCCCCTGTAATGATCAAATTAAGTATAGTAACTAACCTCAAGGGAATAGCCAGATTAAAACCTTACATTAATATCTACTCAGAAATACAGAACTGGAGGTAGAGACAGAAAGAAGGATTCATGTACTTGAACTCTTACTGTCTTCATTTTATGTTCTATTAATGAATGGTTAGTTAATTCAGACCCTGCTCCTCAAAACCTATTGAATGGTAGCATAGGAGCCATTGTTGGGGGTCTAGAATTTTATATATTTATATATTTTATATATTTTATATTGAGATGGTGATATTCATTGGAGTGGTTTTAGTGTTTCTTCCTAAGGTGATGTGCATTTTTCCTCTCCTCATCTGCAACTTCAGTGGTCCTCTTCCAATTGTTCACAAGTATTATCAGTCTGGAGATTTCACCATTGCTGCCATTATTCATCAGCTCTTTTTTTTTTCCTCCCAGATCACTTTTCGAAGTTTTGCTTCTCATGAATTGCTCGATCAGTATCTGTAAGTATTTTCATCATCACCTCCATCATCATCTTCATCATCATTATCTTGAAATCTAGATATCAAGAATATCTAGATGATATTCTTTAGTACTATTTTGCTTCTTTAACTTCTTGTGCTCAAATGTGTTGGTTATACTACTGCTATTAGCAACTGCCATATTTAGGCACTTCTGAATTCCAGGGCACTGTGAGGACTCTTCCAGTGTTTTTAGGCAAATATCAAGAGGAAAAGTAAAATAGAACCAACAGCCTGGCATCACATTTTGCCTCTTTCTCTGAATATGGCCTAAAGAGAAAGACTGGAATTATTATAGTGGAAGATCTCTGAAGGGGATCCACAAGGATGCCATGGATAAGGAATGCAAACACTCTGTGAAATTCAGGATAAATATTCTACACTGTCCCCATCAGGTTCCTTGGGTAGGACATACATTAAGGTGAATGAAGTTGGCTTAGTTCCATATTAACCTGAAAACTGGCTTGAAATTATTTGAGAACATTAGGATCCTATATAGATGTTCCTGAAATATGAGTCCCCCATCTTCTTTATTACTTTGGAAAGAAAATTTTCTTTGGTAAGCATCTTGCAATTACTGTACATGGGTTTTGATTCATCCTAAGCTTTCCTCTCCTTTATCTCATCAAGAAATGAAGTAGAAAACTCTCAGGGGCATTTGAAAAACTACTTCAATCTATCACAAGTCGGTGGTAGGATATCTGAACTGATTTACAAACTTTATAATTGAGACAAGCCCCAATTTAAGCTAATTGAGGAATGTTCTGTCCCTAAAATATAACTGCTCCCCTTCCCTTCACTCTTCTTTGGGATGTAACTGCAAATGTTACATCCTGAATAAATCCTGACAGAGCAATTTTACCATGAATTTGAAATTCACCAGATTAAGAATTCTAAAGAGATCATAGACCAGGCTGAAATTTCTCTCTTTTCTCAGTGTTGACTAACCAGGTCAGTTCTTTAAAAGTATTATTTAGTAACCATGAGACTCCAGCTGTCCATAGCAAACATCAAGCACAAAACTCAGTGTTTTGGTGTGAATGTATGTAACAAGAAAATGGAACTGCTGTCAGATTGTAAAGAAGACATATTTTGACATGGTTGATAACTCTCACTGAAGGTTCCACACTCATAATTACCAACACACGTTGGCTCTGGCATTTGCTGTAAAGGAAATCAATGAACGTTCCGGGATCTTGCCCAATGTTAGCCTTGGTTTCGACATTGCTAGTGACAATTCTGGGGAAAGCTCAACTTATCTTTTAGCAATGGAATTTCTCTCTACCAAAGACAGATTTATCCCTAACTACAAATGTGATATCCAGAACAATGCAATAGCTGTAATTGCAGGACCACAGAGAAAGACATGTCTCAAAATGGCGACTATCCTATACAACTATAAGTTTCCACAGGTGAGATATAAATATGGAACAAAATAGGAAAAGTTACTTAGTTATTAATTTATTCTCGATGGCATTTCATACAGTTATTTCAGATGTCATTTCAGAAAGTAGTATGGTAGAAATGAAGTACTGTAATTTCTTTGTTCTTCTGAAGATTTTTGGAATGTTTCACTAATATATTTATTTTAAGAAGGAATATTCCTCCTACTTCTTTCATCAGGTGTCCAATGCTTGGTTCTTTTCTGCCTTTTTCCCATTCTTCTTCCAATGTTGCTCCCCCCCCCACTTAAAAAAAACAACAAATGGTCCTCATGATTCTTTTTCTCAGAAGTATCCCAAATGCATGAAATCCTTGAGGCCAGAAGATGATCAGTTTATGAAATGGATGGAAATACCTATCACTACTGTCTTTTAATGCTCAACATACAGTACTAAGCTTCCAGATACATACTGTAAATCTGTTAATGAACAGTTTTTACCAATCTCACCTAATCCAGAAAATGGGGTTATACAGAGACTCCACATATTAAGCCAGAATGCAAATAAGCATGCACATATTGGAATTATTTCTTTGAAAAAATTTTTCATTTTTTCCCTCTAATATTTTCCTCCACTTATTTAGATCACATACGGATCACCTTCCTTGATGAATAATGAAGCAGTTACAGTTTTCTTCAATTGGATGTTCCCAAATGAGATTCATCAATTTAATGGAATACTATACTTACTGTTACATTTTGGATGGACATGGGTTGGGATAGTTTCTGTGAATAAGGACAATAAACAGAGGTTCATTCAAAATAGGCTTTCCATGTTTTCTGAGAGAGGAATCTGCTTTGACTTTATCGAATCTTTCCCCCAAATGATGCATGCTGATGAAGCTGCTAAGATGGTGGAAGAGGAAGATAAATTATATAATGTGATCATGAGGAGTACAGTCAGTGTAGTGATCTTGAATGGTGAAATCTGGACCATAATGACTTTCAGAGTAATGATCTATCTTTTTGATTCCGATGATATTCCAAAGCAAAGAAAAGCCAAAGTTTGGATCATGACAGCCCAGATGGAATTCACCTCCATTCTTATGCAAAGACAGCTGCCCATTGATTTTCTCCATGGTGCTCTTTCCTTCGCAATTCACTCAAAAGAGGTGACAGGATTCCAACAATTTATGCGGAAAAGAAACCCAAACTTAGAAAAAGAAGATGGTTTCATTAGGCATTTTTGGAAAGATGCATTTCAGTGCTCATTCTCCAGTGAGATGATGGACGGGAATGCTGAAAGGATCTGCACTGGAGAAGAGAAGCTGGAGACGCTTCCTAATTCTGTCTTTGAGACCACCATGAGTGGATTCAGTTACAGCATCTACAATGCGGTCTATGCTGTGGCACATGCTCTGAGGGCCATGCACTCCTCCAAACTCAGAGAGGATCAAACAATTCATGATAGGAGATGGAAGCTGTTGCTTCCATCTCCATGGCAGGTAATGCTGGGTAATGCAAAATTCAGGAAGGACATCATGACATGTCCCCTGTAGCAGAGTATAAATCAGGGAGAGAAGACTGCATCCTTAAACAAGCCAAATCATAGACAACCTTTAAAAAGACATTTTATTTCTGCATATAATATGAAATGTAATTTACATATAATTTTGAGTGCCACTTGGAAAAAATTGGTAATGTCATATAAAATACATACATACATATATACATACATACATACACATCCATGTTATGCTGCTCCAATGGTGTTACAAATGTTCAGGTCATCCATGTAATACTGGATAGAAGTTGGATAGAAGTTGAAAAGGAAAAAACTTTAAAAAGTATGGAAAGTCAAATATATATAAAAGATGAACATAAGGAACTATTTGAATATGAGGTGGAACTGGTATTCAGTGCATGATATGGTATTTGGCAGTTTTAAATGTAAAAATTTTAGAACAACCATGTAATTTAAGAGCATATTTGTTACCATCTGAACTCAAAATAATTTTCCTAAAGTAGCCATTGCTGGACAGATGGGCATTTTTCCTAAAAGAGAGTCAAGCCAAATACCAGGATTCCGTCTTTCCTCATCCATAATACAATGTTCTAGCTGCTACTGTATTCCACATCTCAGTAAAAACGTGAACAATTCCTTAAGGCTATTTAATACATGTATCTCCTAATTCTCAACTTTAGCTAAGTTGGTAAAAGAGATGACAACAAATCTTGTGAATATTTGAATAGGGTTCATTCAAAAAAGGAACAAATTTGCTTATAAACTGGTAGGAAGGAAATTTTCTATTTTGAAAAAAATGGAAAATCGTCAGTTGTCAATGTTTCTTAAAGGTAGCTCCTAGTTGGAAAGGAAGCAACCTTTTCTATGGTGGAGAAGTTTATTTGGTCTGTATTTCAGTTTACAATTCCTGGATTGCTCTATTTTTTTTTTTAATATTTTTTTATTTTTACAACAAACACAAAACATACATGAACAAACAAAAACATAGAAAGGCATAAAAAAAGCATCTTCCATTTTATACCGTGTGTCAACCAGTTACCAACTCGTTGGTGCCCCTTTCATAATCTTAAATTCTCATATCATCTATTCAAAATATACTTGTATACTTATCAATTAACAATTATTAATCATTCATAGCTAATCTATAGAATCATTTTTTACAAGAAATTTTAACTTTCAATAGGATTAGTAATACATTTTCATCTATCGATTATATGTGTATATATATATAATAATTAATATCAAATTTCTATTATAAAATTTCCTAATCCATTACATTACTATATTTTCTCAGTGTCATATAAAATTACTTATCTTCTTACTCTAATTTCAAATCTCAGTTTAACTCATCTCTGCACATTCCATAATTTTCAATAACTTCCTCCTGCATAAGTACTTTTTAATTTTTCCAATTCTTAAAAGTTACAGTTCTAACCAGTATCAGTTATAATATCAGTTACAGTTCTAACCGGGTTACAGTTCTAACCAGATTCTTCACTACATGTTTCAACAAAAATGTCTCTAGTTTAAAATCTATATGTTACTATATTCAACCATGTATAAATTTTAGTCTAATCTCTTGAAACATTTACAATCAAATACAATTTTTAACTATATATCTCAGATTTATACTTTATTCCAGCGCTTGCATAATTTTGAGTTCACCCTTTTCATTCAATATCCCAAAATATCTAGCTGTTTATTCCTTTTTCTATATTATTGGATAAGAGAAAGCAATAATAAATGTCCTTTCAAACATTCTGCTTTTGAAGCTTCTGTCAGTTCCATCATTGTTGTATTCCCCTCATTTTTTCTTTAAACATCTGAAGTAGTTTCTTTCAATATTGTTTTACTTCTTCTTTTTGTGCATTCTCTTAGTACGATTTTCCATTATAATCTTGTATAATCTTTTTCTCACCCTCAGTGCCAAGAACAAGTCTGTCCCTCTTCATTTATCAGTTGATTAACCCTTTTAATTCTCAGTTTATAGGCCTCACAATAATTCTGTTTAATGTTTCTGATTTCTTGTACTATTTCTTCCTTTTCCATTGATCCCGTTTTATGTTTAATTAAGTCCATTTTAGCTTTAATATCTTTTTTTATTTTTTTTTTGCGGGAATTTCTGCAGCTCTTCTTCCAGTTTTTTATAGTCATCCTCAATAGTTTAAAGATCTTTTTCTGCATTGTGTTTCTCGTATAATTTATTATCTTGATAAACCTTTATTGAGTCAAAGGATTCTTTATCTTTGTTCTTGCCAAAAATATAAAAAAAAAAAGCAAGAGGAGAAAAAAAAAAAAGAAGAGGAGGGAAAAGACTGAGTCTCTTTAAAAAAAATCCAACTGAGGGGGGAATGGAGAGCAAAGCAGAGCTTCTAGCAGAAAGAAGAGCTACTGCCACTAATCAGGGCTCTTGTGACTAGCTCAAACTTTCCATCTTGATATTTTCAAAATCGCTTTCAACTCCGCTTTCTTGTTTATAGTTACGGATGGCACCTGTATAAACATGCACATCCCACTATCTTTTTAGAAAGCACAGGGTCCTTGAGCATGCGTCACAATAGAAGAAAAAAAGCACTATGTCGAGCCTCTGGATGGCAGTGCAACTTTCTTTCATTTACTTTCTCTTAACTCCACTTTCCCCATTTCAAAATCAAAAAGTATAAATTTCTTATAACGATAAAGAAATCTTAGTCAAAAAAAAAGGCTTAAGATAAAGAGTTATTGAGTATTAAAAAGAAAAAGCCAATCCAGTTAAAAATATATTTTTTTAAGAGAAAAACATCTTGCCAATTCCACTAAAAAGGGAAAGTTGAAAAGAAAAAAAATTTCCCCCCCTTTTTTTATAAGGCTCAATCTCGCCGCTTAATCCACTTTTCTTCACTTTTAAAAATCTCTTTAAGTTACTTAAGGTGTTCTCTAAGAATAGTTGAATAGTAAAAGTCCATCTCACCCAGTTGACACCCCTCTCTTCCTTCTTCCTTTGGAGCTGTCCCGGCTTTCGCAGCCATTTTCGCTGCCTCTCCTCCGCCGGCTTCAAGAGCTTCTCCCGGGATCAATCTGGGACTTGCGGCGTCCCTGAGATCCGCGGGACGCGCCCTTTGCGATCGCCATCTCTACGGGACGGCTTAGGTCCATCGGGACCGTCCAGGGGAGGAGATATCGGCTGCGGTCCTGGGAGCCCAGGATCGCCCGCCGTATCGCCGCGACGCCAGCTCCGCCCTCCTGGATTGCTCTATTGAGCAGACCAATGTGGTCTGTGGGATTTCTTCTTTTCTGGATTTTGTGAACTTATCAAATGAAATGCATTGGTTAGTAATAGTGTAGAAATTGCATGTGACAGAGAACTTATTTCCCTTTCAGATTTAAAAGGTGTAGACTGATGCAAAATTTGACAGGTTAAATTTCACTGAGCATAGGCCAAACTGAGAATACATTGAAATTCCTCCATACTCTTCAAGGAATCCTGATAACTTTTCTGTTTCTTTCTTTCTCCATTCAGCTCCACCATTTTTTGCGGCAAGTGTCCTTCAACAACAGTGCTGGAGAACAGATTTCTTTTGGCCCCAGTGGGGAATTCCTAACTGGTTTTGATATTCTCAATTGGATCACATTCCCAAACAAGTCCTTTCTGAGAGTCCAAGTGGGAAAGATCGATCCCATGGCTGCCCCAGACAATCTTCTCACCATTTCTCAGAAGGATATCATTTGGTCCCACATGTTTAATCAGGTGTGTTTCATAGTTCACTTTTTGTGAAATCTTTAAGCCTTTGACAGTGTAAATGGGGTTAAAAAGAGTTGGATTAATCTATTAAGCAGCCTCAGACTAATCTTTCTTCTGGGTGAAATACAAACAGGACCTACTGTTTTCTTTAGTTCCACTACAAAGCTATGCCAATCTGCAGAATGTGTTTCTAAGTATAATAGTAAAATCATCATCATCACCATCTCAGGATTTATATATATTAGGAGATTTCTACACTGAAAACAAACCATACATCAAAACAGTATATATCTATTTGGAGTTTATTTTTTATTTAGCTCCCCTGAAATAAAGGAAAGAGGCATCAGAAATTACTCAGTTTTAGAATCTCTGTCTCCCTTTCTCTCTGGTAACCTAAGTGGAGCAGTTTCTAAAATAAACGCTATTCTTAACGTGATGGTATATTATCTATAAAAGCCCTTAAAACAAGGAAGCACTTTTTTTTTTTAAATAAACATAGACCAATCAATGTGGGAAGGGATATGTCAGGAAAAAAAAAGTTTTCTGACCTGTTCCCACATTTGTAAGGGAGAACTCTCTGATGCTAATTCATAAATTTATTTCATCTTAATAATTTCACAGAATCATACTCTCCTCCCCCCCTCCCCTGCCACAAGAAGGAACATTTTTAAGTGTGGTCGGAATGTCTAAAATGAATATATTTTGGAAAAAGGTGAGTGTGGTAATAAGCAGTATAATCTGCAAATCATTTGCACCAGAGAGGATTTTTTTTTTCTGTTCCAAGTCTATTTTAACAACTATGTCGTGAAAAATCTTAGATACCCAGTTATTAGCAGCCACTAATTCAGATGAATTCCATCATTTCACAAAACTTCAAATAAAGTATGGCATATGAATTTCATAGCATCTATGGAAAAATTAACACATGAAATACAATGTATGAAAAGATTTATCAACCCAACAATTATTTATATGTTGCATCAATTTGTACACTTTATTAGTAAATATATTTCATTAGTAAAGACAAATCCACCCTAAGCATTTTTCTTATTATTTAATCTGCATTTAATCTGTTGATTTCATGTTACTATGTTTGATAACTGCTATTATATAAAACTTTTTTTTTTAAAAAATAAAAATTGCAGAATTGGAAAACAGCATTTCAGAGCTCTAAAAGTAATGTATTTCAATGTTTACATGGATGAATGGAGCAAGCATTTCACAAAAGTTGTTATCTTTAGAGCTGCATTGAAAAGGGATCAGGATAAAATTGTCTGAGGGAGATTGCTTCTCAAAACACTATGTGGCATGGAACATTTTTGCATGCGTGATAACCAATACAGATATTAGACTGGATCAAAGAACAGGTCCTCCAGTGTATTTGCCTTCAGGAATCCATTCACTACAGTTAATCTGAATATTAAGTAGGGTAAATGCATCTTGAAAAAAAAGTCAGGTTGCTTTAATGAATAGCAGAGAGGTGCAGTGTTCACACTCACACTCATATGATACTGAAGAGACCACAGACTGTAGTTTCTGATATTTCCAGGTTTAAGTGTAGCATGACCCATATAGGATATATTCACCTTTGATAAACCTAACTAAGATGACCTCCAAATACTGCACAAAATACTGAGCTTGCCAACCAACACCATCACTGATTCTGTGTGAATTTCATCATGTTGAACTAAGTCTAGAAAGAATTCTAGTAAGAGTAGAATCCCACAAAATCCAATCACAACTTTCATTTAAATATATTTCCAACATATGACACTAGATGAAGTCCACATTTACTCATCCTTACATGGAAACCAAATTAAATCTGGATGTGTCCTATTTGTTGATGAAACGTCTTGGTATAACATGTGTGAGACAACTGTTAAAGGTTTCAGTGGTGAATCTAAAACCGAAAGAAATCTGGAAAATGTCTTGCTCAGTGTTTTATTTGCATACATTTAATGTACATATAGGTAAAGAAGAGGACAACCCCCAAATCTCATTTATTAATGTGAAAGAATTCTAAATATATATTTTTTTATTAACAGGCATTACCTCTTTCCATATGTAATGACAAATGTCACTTAGGCTATAACAAGATAAAACTAGAAGGGAAATTATCTTGCTGCTATGACTGTGCACTGTGCCCAGAAGGGAAGATTGCCAACCAAATGGGTAAGACAAGGAAAGTATGGATTATTTAATAAATATTACAGTGACTGACAATCTTGAGCTTTACATCATGCTATATAGTTCAGCAATGAAAAAATGATCTAATTGTTCATAGTTTAGTGTTGGAGATAGCAGATGACAAAGCCAATATGTTTACTGTAAATAGTCTTATCTTACTTCAGGATCATTAGATTCAGTTTGTTCCTTCTTATGTTTTCCTGGGGCGGGGGGAGGGGGGGAAGGAAGAGACAGAGACTAGGCAATGGTCAGATAAGAGGCAGATGAGCCCTCAGAAACAATGGGGTATGGCAACACCTCAGAAGGGGTCCTCCCTAGTATCTTAGACTGCAAAGGTGAGGGAGGAGAGATCTTGTTTCAGACTTGCAAGATTTTGTTAATGTAACTTTACAATAAAGATGGAGCTAGTGCTCTTGGGTGTGCTTCTTGTCTAAACTTATCTGGATTACCTCGCACTGCTGACCAAAAGAAGATTGCTCTTAATATCTGAAGCTACAATACATATTAATGGTAACAAAATGTCAATATCCACATGATGGCAGCACATTATAAATGTGTGTTGTCACAGATGTTTTCCAGAAGAAAAGGATTTTCTTTTATATATTTGCAAAGGAATCTCCAAAATATGACCATACTTTGTGATTACAATATTCAGCAGTTTTTGTGCACTGGAAGAAATGAAATGCAGAATCAAAGCTAGCTTATATTTCTAAAAAATAGGTTGAAATGATATGTTAATGACAGGAACATGAATTTGCCATTTTTAAGGAAAACAAATATATGAAAAATTAGAATAATTTATATGTCCAAAGTTACAGGTGAAATGAATCCCCGGATTTTAATGCATTAAGATTATGGTTAAGTCTTTATTCTTAAAATTAATAGTGTTTCTATGAACAGGTTTTGTTTCATTTTGTTTTTAGATTCAGAAGATTGTTTCTCATGTCCAGAGGACCAATATCCAAGCAAGGATCAGGGTAGTTGTCTTCAAAAAAATATAATTTACTTGTCTTTCCAAGATCCTTTGGGCATTTCCTTGGTAATAATTGCAGTCTCCTTTTCTTTCATCACAACTTTGGTACTGGGGATCTTCATTAAACAGCGAGACACCCCCATAGTCAAAGCCAACAATAGGAATCTCACATATACCCTTCTCATTGCTCTCCTCCTCTCCTTCCTTTGCAGTTTGCTCTTCATTGGGCAACCTGACCAAGTGAAATGTCTCATGCGACAAACTGCTTTTGGCATCATCTTCTCTGTAGCCATTTCATGCGTACTGGGGAAAACGACTATAGTTGTTCTTGCTTTCATGGCCCACAAGCCAGGCTCCAAAATGAGGAAATGGGTGGGGAAAGGGCTGGCCAACTCCATTGTTGTTTCTTGCTGCCTGGTTCAGGTCACAATTTGTGTTGTGTGGCTAGCAATTTCTCCACCATTCCCGGACTCTGACATCCATTCAATGGCTGAAGACATTGTCATGGAATGTAATGAAGGTTCAACCACTATGTTTTATACTGTCCTTGGATTTATGGGTTTCTTGACGACTACCAGTTTCACAGTGGCTTTCCTTGCTAGGAATTTACCTGACAGCTTCAATGAAGCCAAATTTATCACCTTCAGCATGTTGGTCTTTTGCAGTGTTTGGATGTCTTTTGTTCCAACTTATCTGAGCACCAAGGGGAAATACATGGTGGCGGTGGAGATCTTCTCCATTTTGGCTTCAGCAGCTGGATTACTGGGCTGCATCTTTTCCCCCAAATGCTACATCATTATTATAAGGCCTGATTTGAATAAAAAGGAGCAACTACTAAAGAAATAAAACTGAAAGTTTACCCGGAAGTTTGAATGAAGCCAAATACATTATTTTCAGCACGTCGGTCTTTAGCAGTGTTTGTCTTTCCTTAAATCCATTGTCTTCCTTAAATCCTTTCTTCAAATCCTGTTTGTCTCTCCTTAAATCAATAACAACGTATAATGTTTTTGGCTCATGTGTTGAACTGGTTCTCTTTATCTAATTTTATGACTTGTATGGAGAAGTGGTCACGTTTGGGTCATATTTATGCAGGAATATTGAAAATTCAAAATGGTTCACACACTTTTAAGCACCACTGTAAGCCATCAGCATGGGGAATAATGATTATCTGCTGCCCTAACACTGATTACATATTGAAATTATTGAATGCCTTTGTGTGTGTGTATGTGTGTGTTTGTATGTGCACACCTTCAATTCGGTGTTGTAGTTTTCTTGGCAAGGTTTTTCAGAAGTGGCTTGCCATTGCCTTCTTCCTAGGGCTGGGAGAGAGACTGGCCCACAGTCATCCAGCTGGCTTTGTGCTAAAGGTGGAAGTAGAACTCATAGCCTCCTCCTGGCTTTAGTCTTTCTTCCTAAGGCAATGTGTGTGCTTCCTATTTTAAAATCTAACATCAGTGGTCCTCTTTCAATTCTTCACAAAATCTGGAGACCTCATCATTGTTGCTATTATTTATCAGATCTTCATTCTTGCAGACCAACTGACTTTTCAAAGTCTTCCTTCTCATGACTTGCTTTATTATCAGGAGTAAGGAGATTTTTATTTTAAAAAGATAAGATTTTTCATATTCCTTCCCAATTGTCTAGTTTTAGTTATTTCTGTTTTCATGCACAGATGAATAGCCTTAGATATTCATTTGTCATTTGTTAATAATAGTAGTACTAGCAGTAGCATGAAAAGTCTTAGATGTTGACTGGTGCTGATATAAGGTAAGATGTCAATATTCATTATTCATCTCTGAAAAGTGACCTTTTTATGCGTAAAAGTAGATCTAAGTGCAAGTTACAGTATATACTAGAATTGTTGTATATTTTACTTCTGCTTTCCCCTCCCCAAATATTTTATTAATTAGTGTATGACAAAATAAACCTCAATGTTAAAACAATAACAACAACAATAACCTCCAGTGAGGCACTACCTTGATGTGGTTGTGGGGCTTGCATGCTTTGAGATAGTTGAGAGTTATGCTAGGGTTTCAACCATACTGGACAGGTCTCATTAGAGAAGCCAGACAATGTCTTTCCTACAAACAATATGGTGAGACATGATTTACAGAAACCCATACCGGATTGGTCATTGCCCTGGTCAGCAAGCACAGTGCTAGCTATTGGAGTTCCTGGAGATCTGGTGACAAGTGGCCTACAGTAATCAGGATTTTTGACTGAGCAACCAGGATCAGCAGCTGCAGGACTACTGGAAGAAAAGTTGTTTACCCATCACAAAAATATGAAGACTGTAAACAAAGAAATAATGATCAGCTATTATAAATCAATTACATTGAGAAGAGGATATCTGAAAAGAATGTATCATCTGTAAACAGCAACATCCAGAATCAGAAATAACAAAACAGAGGCTAGCAGATCAATGTCAATTTATAATACAAAATAAAGTGTTCACAGAAGTAGAATTTGAAGAGCTGCAAATGTTCAACAGGTTTGGATAGAGGGTTATATAGAGGTTAGACCAAACTGTCCTATAAGAAAGACCAAATGAAGAATAGAAAAGAGACATGGCAAGGCAAAGTATTACATGGGCAGTACACACACACACGCGCACACACACATACACACAAACATAAAACTTAGCATGCAAAGCAGATAACAACAAGGCCTGGCAAAGGCTAAGAGCAGGAAAGTTGAAGAAAGATACAGAGGGGCTAATTCTGGCTGCAGAACATCAAGCCTTAAGAACAAATTCATATAAAGGCAGAATTGAGAAGACAGCTTTTGTTGTTTAGTCGTTAAGTCGTGTCCGACTCTTCGTGACCCCATGAACCATATTGCGCCAGGCCTTCCGGTCCTTCACTGCCTCCCTGAGTTTGCTCAGTTTCATGCTCGTTGCTTCAGTGATGCTATCTAAGAGAAGACAGCAGCAGACTGCAAATTCTGCCTCTGCAAAGAAGCTGAAGAAACAGTGGACCACCTACTTAGCTAAGGCAAGAAGATCGTGCAGACTGATTACAAACAACGGCATGACAAACTAGCGACAATGGTGCATTGGGATATCTGCAAGAAATACCATGGCCTGCAAGCAAGAACTGATGCGACCACAAAACACACAAAGTAATAGAAAATGAAGAAGCCAAAGTGCTCTGGGAATTTAGAATTCAAACAGACGAGCACCTGCCACACAACAATCCAGACTTATGGTCAATTGATAAATAATAAATAAATAAATCTGACCAAATGAAATGTCTCATGTGACAGATTGCTTTCAGCACCATCTTCTCTGTAGCCATTTCAAGTGTACTGAGGAAAACGAGTATAGTTTTCTTGCTTTCAGGGGAGGGGAGGGGAGGGGAGGGGAGGGGAGGGGAGGGAAGGAGAAAGAGGAGGATTTGGCATGTTCCATTCAATAGTCAAGTTTAAGTGCATAGGCTTACAATGAAGAGGAACCTGTAGCTTTGTTATAGTTATCCTGATTCCTGTGTCTTTGAGGACATTGGCTTTGACAGTGGTGTCTCAAGCCTACCATGGCTGACAAACAAAAACTTCAAAAATAGATGTCTATGGACAAAAGAACTCAAATATATAGGTGTTTTATAGAAAAACTATGAACCCATTACAAAATAATTCCCACAACTGTTATGTATCAAATCTGAGCCCTTTTTATGCTGAAATGAAAGTTCAAATTATTATGCCTCTTTTCTTCCCACCTTGTGATACAAAGGACTAGACCTTTTCTCTTTTAAGTGGGATGTTCAGATCTGGAATCAGGCTGTTTACTTTTCACCTTGTGAGAACCAGCTGTCCCAAACACAGAGTAAAGTATGAACTGCTTAGCTTAAATTTTCCCAATCCTGGTGATGTAGGTTACATAGCTGTTACCCAAATCATGCAAAGCACTGTTGCAATATGCAGTGGTCCATAGGAGAACAGTACCTATAACTGGGAGAATATCTAGGAAAGGAAGCTCATAAGAATGCCCCTTCTCTGCTTGTTTGGTCAATGAGGTCTAATTATGTCATTTCCCACAGAAATACACACTGAATCTATACTTAAATATTAGAATCTATAGAAATCCTTTTTCAGTTATTTATTTGAGCTTCAATTAAGATTAAACATGTATGTTTGCACATATATCTAGAATGTTTAATTACAGCAAAGCTATGCATTTGCCATAAATCGATGTGGGTATTACCACATTATGTACAGATCATCATGGAGAAAGTGTATCTAGGTGGTTGCCTTGGAAAAGATACTCAAACGCTGTGATGTGTCTACACCTAGAAAGATCAGAATCATGCAAGCCATGGTATTCCCTCTGACACTCTATGGAAGCAAAAGTTGGACTTTGAAGAAGCAGGATAAGAAGAGTATTGACGTTTTTGAACTTTGGTGTTGGAGAAGACTCCTGAGAATACCATGGACAATCAAGAATATGTGTGCTGTTTCTGAGGGAGTAGGTAGAGAAAATTTCATCTCCTATATTCACTATTTTCTTATATTGAATTTGTGAACAATGTGGAGTGGAGCACTCACTCTCTCTCTTCCTCTTCACATCTGTAGCACCATCATCCCCATCCACCAAATTGTTTCTTTCATGATACAGAATAGAGGAGGAATCTCCTGGTGTCCTTCTGCCATCTCTATTCTGCTGCTGTTATGTATATAAAAGGGTTAAAGGTGGAATAACCAAAGGCCACTCCCTTTGGGACCCGTCCATTGTATTTACTCAAAATTGTTTTAGATGGTTGGGGCATTTAATATTGCATTATGTACCAGTTGAAGTTTCTGGATACTCTTCCATGGCAGCCCCATGTAGAGTGCATTATAGTCAGGAGGTAACATGTTCTCCTTTGGCCAGCTCACTATACCAGTAGGATATCTGATGACTAGCAGGGCATACATATGACATCCAATGCCATGGACATCTTATCCTGGTGCCTGGAGCTGTGTGGGTCTAGATGGGGAGCAACAGGATTCAGCTGAACCATGGCAAGACTGAATGGCTTTGGGATGCCATCTTTGGTCCTAGATGGGGTGCACTGCCCCAAATAGACCTGGTGTGGAACCTGGGTTCCTCTTGCACCCAGGACTCTTGCTCAAAAGGCAGGTGGCAGTTGTGGCTAGGAGGGCCGTTGCACAACTTCATATTGTGCACCAGTTGCACCTGTTCCTAGGGGCCAGTCCACAATCATACACGCCTAGCCAGTAGAGGGAATCCACAAAAAAGTGGTTAACAATCTCTGGGTCATCTTGTTCTTCTTCCTCTACAGGCCTGACAGAAGGGAAGGCAAGATGGCCTCCATGGGGAGGAAGGTTTCACACTAGCCTGCCACTCTACTGTTATCCCCCTCCTGCACCTAGCCACTGCCAATACCTCCAGTGTCTCATTGTCCTGGTTGGTCTCTCAGATGGAAAGTTGCCAGATGGAGAGTTGCCAAGGGGCAGCTCCCAGCCTCAGCCATCAGGGTCACACCACATCATAGCAGGCACAGGACCTCTGTCAGCAGCATGTAACTGCAATCCTTCAGCAATGCCGACTGGCCATAAGCAAAGCCCAGTCCTCCACTGCTGCCAGCTGCTGGCCAAACAAAAACAAAAACAAAACAAAAAACACTGCCCAGCTGGCCCAGCATGCAGCCTAGGCCTCCTAACCATCCCTCCAACAGAACCACCAATTAACCACCACCAAAGAAAAACATCCATAGAGGGAGAGATGGCAGTAGACAAGAGCACAGAGGGGCCATCTCCAAAACCACCTCCAGGCCCACAGGTGCAACTAGCATGGCCAGGGTAACAAGCGTGGCCCACCCTCAGGCCTGCTTCTCCAGGAATAGAGCCCAAAGTGCCAAACCATGTCCAAATCAAGTCCAACCTCAATCCAGGTAAATGCCATTCAAAGAGTCCTTTGCCATGCAACCATATAACTACAAGGACAGTTTTTCTGTGAGTCCTGCTGTCTCCTCCATCTCACTGGAAAATGTTTTTGTAGTACCAATTAAATTCCACATTAAATAGGAAGGAGTAGTCTGAATGATGGGTCCACTCTTTCCATTCCCACATCATTGAATGAGAGGCCTTGTTGGAGGGCTATAAAATATCAATTGTGGGTAAGTTGATTGGTTTGACAAGATGGAGGCTCATGTCAGTCACCAAGCTGGAAAGAAATTTATGGCCCAGATCATGTGACTATAAGGATATGTATTAAAAAAAAAAAATGAAATGAGTGAAAAGAACCAAGCAGCATGTTACTTTGCCATAAAAAGGGTTGAAAAATATGGCTCTCCCAGGTTTTAGAACTTTCTATTCTCAAATTTATTGACTTTGTAAATGTAGCCCAAATCAAAACTTGTCCCCAAGGATATTTGTTTATTATTTGCTTATTTACCAGGCATTACACTCTGCTCCCATCCCAAAGGACTCTGAGCAGCTTACAGACCTGCTCCTGTTACGAAGGTTCAAAGCTAATGTCATAAGATAATTCAATGGCAAATACAAAAATCCAAGTGTTTAAAGACCTCTCCAAACAATAACTAATGGGAGGTGGGAGCCTATGACATCATGGGTCCACATCTCTTTGGCTCTTTGGCAAAGTCATGTTTTAATGTACTTCCTAGAATCCAGCCAGTGTAAGTTGGGTAGTTCTATTGTTCCAAAGAATTCCATCTTTACAGCTACAGAACTAGCAAAATGTTTCTTGTTTGGCATTTGTTCATTGGGATTTCCTTTTTCTTTTTCTCTAGCTCCTATACTGTTTTCAGTTATGAGCCTTTTTCCACCGAGCCCATAAATATCATCATTCTATTTTCTACTCAAAGTCTCCAAGGAGTTTCACTGAACGTCCATTGATTTCCTCTGTAATTGTAATGCAGCTTCTTCTCAATTCCTTGAGGAATTCCAAGGGACAATGCAAACATACAGCTCAAGACTGAAAGGTGCTATTAAGTGTGGGACCAGAGAGCTAGAGATGTAGCCATCTGCTCTTTGGGAGAGCATATACTGTATATGCAGCCTATTCTAATTAGTGAGAGTTTTTTCTTAGGTTTCATTGTTGCAGACCAAACCGGTTCATATGTGGTGATGTCTGTTTTCTCAAAGAAGATGTTATATTTCATGGCAATGATGGCAGTGTTGCTTCTAGGGGTTACATGCCTTATTCCTGCTAATACAGGATGTGCTATGGGGAAACCTCACCTTATTAAGCACAAGTATTTTCTGTCAGGGGATTTCATACTCGCTGGTATACTATCTCAGTTCTACATGACATCTGACCCAGTGGGTTTCACAAGGCATCCATCTGAAGAACTGGTTGATGAGCTCATGTAAAGACTTTGTCTTCCTAATTGTAGCATATCTCAAACCAGGCATCGTTCTCTAACATGATGCCTGGACTGAGTTAATGACTGTTATTACTTGCCACACAAATTATTTCTCCTGCTTCTTGCTGGTTAGTTCCTTCATTCTTAGGCTAATATAGATTGATTCCCACAGATATTTCTTACCTGGCAAATAAATAATAAACACACATACCATACACACCCACACACAGTTATGACAAATCTCTCCCCAGTGTTTTTGTTCAATTTCCATATTGAGCTTTTCTCATTTACTTACTGTGGAATGATTCATCAATGCTATACTATCGAATCACTGTTTGTAGCTAACTGAATGTCAACATTTAATGGTTCAGTCGTTTCTCTGAATATTAGGGAACAATGGTGCTGTGTAGCACTTGGAAATTGTTTCTAAACATCTGCTTCAGCATCCATGGAGATGTAGGGCCTGTATGACCTAATGAAACAGCTACAACTTTTCCTAGGATAAGGAAGCTCTCTGTAGGTCTATCATGATCCCAGAAAAAGAGTAACATACATCATTTGTCCTCAGGCATGCTTCAAAACTCATTCTCCCTCCCCCTCCCAAAAAAACCCCACCCAAGTGGAAGATGGAAGAACTAAAGACTAGAAGTAAGTCTAAGAATTAAAGGTAGATCATAATATTATTCATGTTCCTTTAAGCAATTCATCTGTTTCCTACTGAAAACTGTTTATAATGAATGAAAGGAATCATAACAGCTATCCTAGATCCACTGAAAAAAAAATTTTTTTTAATGTTTTCCCCAAGAAAACTACAATTACTATACAAGAATCTGATCAGACTTCATATTCTTCCATTAGAACATTGTACATTTGGTGGTCATGTAATTTACACATTATTCATATGATTCAGTAAATCTGTAGATATGGAAAAAGTTTCTGAATGCTACTGCATTTACATGAGTTCCAGCAAAGTACTATACAATCTATTTTTTTTCTGTATAGTGTTTAGCCGAATTATAAATAAAATATATGTAATGTCACATTAAGAGAAGAAATATGATTTGGAATATACCTCTGATTGCAGGTTTTTCCTACAGAACTACCAACATATCCTGGCCTTGGCTTTTGCTGTAAAGGAGATCAATGAAAACCATCACATCTTATCCAACATGACTATGGGTCTTCACATCTCTAATAGTTATTTCATGGGGAGATGGACCTACTTGGCTTCACTGGAGCTTCTCTCAACACAGGACAGATTCACCCCCAATTATAAGTGTGATGCCAAGGACTGGGCACTCTCTGTTATTGCAGGACCTAACTCTCACATCTATCCCTACATGGCAAACATTTTGAATGTCTACAAGATGCCCCAGGTAAGATGTTCTCTTGAAATAAGTGTAATGGGCTGTGAGAATAACCGTCAGAGACAACAGTCTGATAATGAAATCTGAACCCAGTCCAGAAATATAATTTGAGAACGTGTTTCAGAATTGAACATCCCTAATTCTCTGGAATGTAAAGGGAGGGGAGGGGAAGTACTTTCAGATTTGGAAGATTGATGTCAACCCTTCAAGGTAGTCCAGACCAGGAAACTAAAATCATGAATACTAGCAAGATTCTGTTACTGTAATCTTAAAATAGAAGTCTTATTGTAGTAACAGAATCTTGCAAGTCTGAAAGCATTTACAAAGTAATGTTTACAAAAAGCAACATATAATCAACAAGTAGCTCTTCTTTTATATTACATATTGTGATTTGGAAATAAAGTGGCAATCCAAACTGGGATGAAGAAAGTATGTGGCAGCCAGATGACATGGACATTTTTAGGTACTGTACTTGATTTATTCCTCAGTCTGAATCCAAACCAATTAATATACTGTGATTCCCTGACTTATTTATAAATACACTGTACAAAAATGTCAACACATTTTCATTAACACATTTTCTCCCCATGTTTTAATAATAATATTAAGGATTCATGGACCTGATTAAGCAATCAAATGTATTATTATTTGGGAATACATTTTTATATGGCAGAATGACCTTCCTTCCTTCCTTCCTTCCTTCCTTCCTTCCTTCCTTCCTTCCTTCCTTCCTTCCTTCCTTCCTTCCTTCCTTCCTCTCCAAGAATGTTCCATAGTAATTCAAATAATAAAAAAGTGATGTAATACAAATGGAAAAGAATTGCATAGAAAGTTAAATAAAATGCTCTGTGGATGAGTTACCATTAATTCCTTTATACCACACCCAAACACAGCTGTTTTACTGGGCTGTGAAAAGCATGAGGGTAGCTAGGAAAAAGAGCTGAACTGAAAGATAAATAGCTGGCTGACTTAGTATATTGCTTAATACATATTTTTGCTAATATTTTCTAATATTTGGTAAACACAGAGTATTATGATATTTCAAGAATTTCTCCTCCTTCTTCTTTTTAAATCAGAATAATTGATGGGTTAATAAATCCTAAGTGGAAATGGGAATTCAATCAGCTAGAATATGGTATCAGCATTTCCATGGGACATTGAATGTGGTAGCACTGTGGGCCATTTGATGCCTGAAATTAATCTCTTTAAAGTATAAGACAGCCTTTTAGCCTCTCCCAAATTCTGAAAATGAGAAAAGTGATCCAAAGATTTACCAGCAGTTGCATTTCAGGTCACACAAAGTTTGTTGCTGGGGTCTGCATATTTTCTACTCTTTCTTTTTTTTTTTTAAGGGGGGAAGGAAAGAATTTGATTTGGAGTATACTTGCTCCTGAAATTCAGATAGGATAGTATGGAAAGGAAGAGGCAGATACATCACCAAAATGTGAAATAATTTAAATGAAAAGGAGGAAATTCATTCATTGTGCCCTTCCAGTACTTGTTGGATTGTAACTTATATCCATATTTGAATGATCAGTATGCATAAAGATTATGAGATGAGAAGTAAGCAAAACTGGAGGAGGGCCAGGGCGCATATTGAACACCAAACAATGTTCCTGCATTGCTCATCCTATCTCATCTGCATCCCAACATGACTTCATTTCTTCCATTTTTATGCTCTTTCCTATGAGGAGAAGACTAACTAAATGCTGACATGGGTTTGCTTCCTTAATCAAGACTAAGCAGCTTTAGCTCTTAAAATTTAGGGTCCATTTTCAGTATAAGATTTCTTGACTTAATGCATTTCTGAGGTCTACAGCTTTGTACTTATACTATAATTAGACCTACTGAATGAAAATTCTGCACATCAGTTCTTTCTGGGCATGATTAGATATCTGTTAGTGTTTGCAACAAAGACCATAAATTAAGAACAGAACTTTAAAAAATAATGAATATTTCATTTTGGAAAACCATGTTCTCTCCCTCCCTCCCTCTCTCTTTCTATATTTAGCTCACATATGGATCTTCTCCAATGATAGATGACAAGATTCAAACTGTTTTCTTTCATCGTTTTTTCCCAAATGGTGACAAACAGATGATGGGTATTCTCCAACTGCTTTTGTATTTAAGATGGACATGGATTGGGCTGATTTCCCAACCTGAAGAGAGTGGAAACAGGTTCATACAAAACCTTGTTACTTTGTTTTCCCAGAAAGGTATCTGCTTTGATTTCATGGAAGAGATGGCCAAGGAAACATTTTCTAATAATTTGGAAAGCGTATTTAAAGATTTTAATAAAGTGTACATGATTATCATGAAGAGCACTGCCAATGTTATCATCCTATATTGTGTCAGTGTCATTTTTAGAATGCTGCCCTATTTTACAGAATTTGAAGAGATGCCAATCGAGAGAAAAGATAAAGTTTGGATTATGCCAGCCCAGATAGAGTTTACATCACTTCCCTTTCAAAGAATGCTACGTATGGACTCCTTCCATGGTGTTATAACTTTTGCAGTTTCTTCCAAGGAGATCTCTGGATTCAATAAATTCCTTCAGATGAGAAACCCAACTTTAGAAGAGGAAGATCATTTAATGAGAGTGTTTTGGGAGCAGGTTTTTAAATGTTCTTTTCCGAAAGAGAAGTTAGATGCTGGAACGCTGTGCACTGGAGAAGAGATGCTTGAGAACCTTCCTAAGTCTGTGTTTGACACCACCATGACTGGGCAGTTACAGCATCTACAATGCAGTCTATGCTGTGGCACATGCTTTACAAGCCATGCTTTCCCCCAAGTCCAAACCCAGAGCAAGGGCAGAAGTTGGGAGACCAACATTTTTGAATCAAAAACCATGGCAGGTAATAACAGAATATTATTCATTATTATTAATAATAAATATAATAGAATATATAGAACATTTCCCATTACTCTTATGTCTAATACAGTGAGCTGTAGTACTGTGGGTATGACCAATGAGAACACTGGAGTGATGATTTTAAGTTTCATGCTACTCCATTTTCCTCATAGTTTCAGGACTTAGAGAAACCTTTGTAATTGTGAATATATTGCTACAACAATGCTACAACTATATGGAGGAAAGGATTCAAAACATTTGTGGCAGGGAAGAAACATAGAAGAGGGGTGGGGGAACACTAATTCTACTCTGTGCCCATTCATATTAAATGGATGACCCATAACTTAATGCCACTGCAATTCTTTCTTTCTTTCTTTCTTTCTTTCTTTCTTTCTTTCTTTCTTTCTTTCTTTCTTTCTTTCTTTCTTTCTTTCTCTCTCTCTCTCTCTCTCTCTCTCTTCTTCCTCTCCTTTCCTTTCCTTTCCTTTCCTTTCCTTTCCTTTCCTTTCCTTTCCTTTCCTTTCCTTTCCTTTCCTTTCCCTTCCCTTCTCATTAATTGTCTTCTTTTGTTTCTGTTTAGCTCCATCATTATTTGAGAACTGTCTCATTTAATAACTCTGCAGGAGAGAAAGTTTCCTTTAATGAAAATGGGGACTTAGAGACTGGATTTGATATTATCAACTGGGTCACTTTCCCAAACAAGACCTTTGTTAAAGTCAAAGTTGGAAAGATAGACTCAATGGCTTCTCCAGCTAAGGTATTCACCATTTCTGCACAGGATATCATCTGGCCCACCATGTTTAACCAGGTATTTCCTGCTCAGATTTCAAACTGTGCACATTCATTCCCTTGTTTCAGAATTATAGTTTTGAATAGATCCTGCCCTTCAAGTTGTCAGGTTTAAAACGGCAAAGATGAAGAAATATTGATCAGAGATTTTGAAATACAAAGATTTAAACCTTTCTATAATAAGGATTAAAATCATTCATTCATCTCATCATCAAATCCTTATGGTTTTTAGGGGAACTTAATCCAATACCTAGAATCTATTGCTGCTGGTATTTCAAGGTGGCTTAGTTAAGAAAAAACATATTTAAAAGTACATTAAAGTTATTACAGCTAGATATAATTCACAAAGTTTTAACAGTGACAGTGCTGAGATTTTAATGCCTATTGTGTGTGCTGTGAGATTTTGAAAATAAAGAGGGTATGTTTGGAAAATTCATGGTTTATTTCCCAACAGTGACACTGATTTTATTCAAGTTGGGTTGTATGCAGTTTGAAGTAAACTTTTAAGTTGAAAAGGGGAATAACTTTTACAGAATGTTTGTGTTGTTGAAACAAGTGGTGAAAAATGCAGTATGAACCAAGCTGGCATCTCTTTTCTTGAGGACATATTCTAGTTGATGGTTATTAGGTGCCTCTGAGGTGGATTCTCCTCCTAGTAACTATATGGATAAATGCTCACCATCTTGACATAATAACTCATCACTCTTTCACAGATATGCAAGCAATTGTTTTGATCCCATCCTTTCAGCTAATCCACTGTCTTCCTATTCTCCTTCAACCTTGTCAAACATAAAATTTTTCCCACCCCAGTCTGCCCTTTTTTTGCATTGCATGTCCAGATTTTGGGGTTTTCATTTGCTAATCATTGTATCTAGGGAGCAGTCAGCCTCTACTTGAGCCAGAAGTGATTGATTAGTTCTTCTCAAAGTCTATGGTGTTATTGGTAGTAATCTGGAAATCTATAATTTGCAACTATCTACCTTTTTTCTTTCTTGCTCATCCTCAATGTCCACATTTCCAAGCCATGCATTACAGCTGGCAACACCATCCCTTTAACTGGCTTATTGTAGTTAGCACTGAAATATCCTCATCCTTCATCTTCTTGTTAAAGTTGTCCTTGGTTTCTTTCCTAAGGTTAATCTCTTTTACATGTGTCCTGCATCCTGTCCATCTTTACCTGCTCTTGAGTCCTGGAAAACCAAAATATTAGCAACCTTTCCCTTCTTGCTCTGTCTAATGTTCATACAAGCATGCAGATAGATGATACCTTTATTTCCCTTAAGTTTTAACCCAGATTTTTCATTTCCTGTTTTACTTTCCGACTGAGGGCTGAACCACCCTTCTTCCTTGCTCCAGCAGCAGGATGGGCCACCTACCATTTTGAGTGCACAGGAATTAATAAGATTATCCTCAGCCTGTCTCTAGGGTGGTTGGAAGGCTGTTTCTAGTCACGTTATCTTTCCCTACATCAATAGTAATGTTTCCCCGTCTGCTGTATCTCATATAAATATTAGTTTACTCTGGCAAGGATCCCCCACTATCCTCAGGCTCTGCTTTCTTCAATGTTCTTTCATATGGGGATTCTGGGCTGCCTGATTGCTCTTTTATTATGAGGTGAGCAGTGTTCAGCAGTAGAATGGTGAAATGATGCTTCTTTAAAAAAATGAATCAGCAGAGCAATGGCGAAATGCTGGATAGAGATGAATACTGTGGATGGATGGATGGATATTCTGTCAAGCTCCCCTTTATGCTCCAGATGACAGGAAGAATGATAAAACTGTTGCTCCTCGTTTGCTTGTTTTTCCACTAGTCCTTGAAAAATATAACCACCAAAAGGAAAGCAATTGGTGCTTACTTTCCTGGCATGGGTAGGAAAGAAAAAAGAAACAGGAAATCCTGTGTCAGGGACCATAATAACCATGGTCCAGACAGGACACCTGGCCATTGCTTTTGTAGTGTCTGGGTATCATTTGTTCCCAGCTATCTGAGCACCAAGGGCAAATATATGGTGGCGGTGGAGATCTTCTCCATTTTGGCCTCAGCAGCAGGATTACTGGGCTGCATCTTTTTCCCCAAATGCTATATCATTATCTTGAGACCTGATCTGAATACAAAGGATCAGTTAATAAAGAAATAATCCTGAATATGGAATTTAATTTGCTCATTGATTCAGTGCATTACAGTCTTCCCCCTATTCCAACACAAAATGCAGGGCTCATTACATGCGGGAGTTTGTTGATCCTGGAATCAGTACCATCAATCTGAACATATCATCATCATCATCATCATCATCATCATCATCATCATCACCATCACCATCATCAGAAAAAGTTCTATCCAATATGTCTGACACAAACTCAAGAGAAAAATTCACATGCAGAGGTCTATAACCAGGAAAGACCTACAACATTCTACCAAGTGATACTAATTCTGGTTCCTTTGAGGACAATTGCTACTAAGGGGAACAGATACTGAAGTACAAGCATCTCAGATGTTGAAAATATTAGAAGCTTCAGTGAAGTTACAGAAATTAACTTCATGGTTTTGTAAATAAAATTTGAGGATCTTTTCATTATTCTGCTACTGGGTGAGTTGGAAACAAGTTCCATCACTGATGAACAGTACTTCAGGCTTGGTCTAAACTGGGCAGTTTCATATCAACCAATGCCATTGAAGTTGTGAATAATTTGTTCCTTTTTGTAAGTTTCATTAAAAAAAAAAAAAACAAGTGGAACCAATTAACCAATAGTAAGTAATAAACAGCAAAGCCCAGAAAAGTATGTATATATGTATATTTATATCTCTCTGTGTACATGTACATATACAAAATGAACTGTCACTCTCTCTCTCTCTCTCTCTCACACACACACACACACAAATAAAATGATACTTCAAATATAGGAAAGTGTTTATTATTAACATATGGTTGCCAATCATTACTGGACTGATAAAAGCCTTTGCAAATCTACGTCAACACCTTTATTCTATTATTCGTGTTCGTTATTATTTATTCTTGACCTCTTGGTTTTTAAACTTGTGTTTGGCCCAACTGCAAGATGGGCTACTATATGAATCAATATAATAAATAAATAAATAAATAAATAAATAAATAAATAAATACTGAATGACTGAATGGACGAACTCAGTTGTCTGGTTCCCTTTGGAAGTACGGAAGTGTACTCTGAAAAATTTATTGCGAATCTTCCAATATATGTCATAGGGTTGAAATATTTGGGATTCAAATTAGCAATCGTCATTGGGTAATGTACTAATGGATCTCAATGTTATCTAATTATGAAATTTACAGTAAAGCTAAGTCATTCATTGATACTCCCATTGCTGCATATCAATTGTCAGTTCTACCTTAGGTATCAAACATACAGTCTTGAACATGCTGAATTTCAGAATATAATTCATAAATAACGCCTAATAAATGTCTAGAATTTTTCATTATAACATTTTCAAATTCTGTTAAGGCTCTCATGTACAACAAAGCTGGTCCACTCAATTAAACATTGTCTTCTTTCTTGAAGCACTTGCCTTCTGGAACAAGATCTTTCCAGAGATCCATGCATCACTGTTAAGGCCTATTTGGTGGCAATTAGGGTAGAAAAACATGGTGGCATTGTTTTGAGTAACTCATGTCCCTCCTGGTTAGCCAAGGCTTCCTGGGAGATAACATGAGGTTAGGTCCAGACAGTGATGAATTGATCTTGGAGATAGGGGGTGGTCCCATTCATGCAGGAAACCAAGGATGGACACAACCATATTCAATACTTTTTGCCCTATATCCAATTTTCCCTTTTAAGGAAAGGTTGTTGAGAAAGTGATCATGCTGTAGCCTCAGAGAATTCCAGAAGGATTATCAAGACTTAGTTTCAGTCCTTGGTATGGAAGGTTTCAGTCCTTGGTATAGAACTAAGACATTGATCATGCCTATGGATGACCTCTGGTGGGAGTGGGCTCGAGGTGGTGCACCCATCCCAGCTTTCCTTGATCTCTCAACAGCTTTGAACACCAACAATCATGGTATCCTCCTGGACGTGGTAGGAGTGGGGGACACAATGATGCTGTGGTTCTCCTTTCTCTCAGGCCAGTTGGGATGGGGGAGGAGAGATCTAGTCCAAGGGCTTTTCTTTGTGGAATCCCTCAGGTCATGACACTCTTTAACATGTATATGAAGCCTTTGGATTTGTCATTTGAAGATATGGAGTGAAGGATCATGGGGTGAGAATCAGTTATAAATCTCTGCCTCTGGTGGCCAAATAATACTGCTGAAGCAGTTAGATGGAAAAGAACAGGCTTCAGCTAAAATGTAGCAAGAAGTAGTAGTTTTTTGTGGGGGGGGGGGAGAGAGTATTGTGTGTGTGCATGTTTTTGTGTCAGTTTTGACTCTGGGCAACTGCCTGGACAAATCCCTGCAGTCTTCTTGGCAAGATTTCAGAAGAGGTTTGCCCTTGCCTTCTTCCTAGGGCTGAGATAGAGTGAAGGGCCCAAGGTCACCCAGCTGGTTTCGTGCCTAAAACAGGACTAGAATTCATAATCTCTTCGCTTCTAGCCTGGTGCACCTTAACCAGTACACCAGACTAGCTTTAGGTTTTTTGTTAGTGAGTTGGGGGTTTTAGGGCCACCCAAACCTGGTGATTTTCTGTCTTTATTTCTGGACAGGATGGTACCAGCCCAATAGATCCAGTGCACAATTTGGGGATTGTTCTGAACTCTTAGTTGTTACTTATATAGCCCTTCATGGCATGGGGCCAGGTTATTTGAGGGATCTCTCTTCTCTGATGACTTCTACTTGTCTCATTAAGTCTGACAGAAGTGATATGCCCCAGGTTCCATCTGTCAAAGAATACCATCTACTGGGACCAAGGAAACCAGCTTTTTCTGTCTCAGTGCCTGTGCTAGTTGTTTAGTCAATGATTTCTGCAGCGGCAATCCTTGTATGTCATGACATCCACATTCTGTGACAAGGCAGTTCATTCCAACTACTTCCAAGGCATTGCTCCTTGCCATTGAGAGAGTTTCATCTACAGTACCCAGGACCTGTTTCCCCAGGATCTTTGCTGCAGCTGCTATACCATCATTTTACTATTGAGTAATTTTAATTGATATTCGAGTAGCCAAAAGGGGGAAAAAAGGTAGGGGGAGGTAAATCTCTGATTCATACTTCATGATAGACATTTCTAGACATTTAATCTATTTTTCCAGCTGAGAAAATGTAATTAGACATTTTCTCAGCTGGAAAACCTAGGCCATTCTAATTCTTCTTTTTGAGATACCACCTTTGCAAATTATATAAGCAGCAACCTGACCACCTCTCCATTATTTTCTGTACCCTCCATAATGTTGCCATTAGTTACATGTTACAATTCCCATTACTTACAAAGATCACAATCATGCAAGCCATGATATTCCCTGTGATAATCTATAGAAGTGAAAGGTGGACTTTAAAGAAGCAGGACTGGAAGAATATTGACGCCTTTGAACTTTGGTGTTGTGATTGAGAATACTGTGGACAGCCAAGAAAACAAACTGATGGATCACTGAACATATCAACCCAGAGTTCTCAGTGTAGGCACAAATGACCAGGCTCAAACTATCCTACTTTGGACACACTGTGTGAAGACCCAGATCTCTGGAGAAGGCTCTAATGCTGGGCAAGTTGGAAGGAAAGAGAAGGAGAGGACAACCAGCAGCAAAGTGGATGGACTCAGGCACAGTGGTTATGAGTGCACCCTTGGGAGACATGAAAGAACAGACTGGGGATAGACTGTCATGGAGAAGATCTATCTGTGTGGTCACTAGCAGTCAAAAACAATTTAAGGGAACAAAATCAATTAAAAATAATTCCCATAGTGTCACAAAAATGGCCACAGCTAATTTTTGAAAAACATTCCAGGTGTTCTTCAATAACACCATAGCAAAACTTTCCACAAGCATATAATGATTGTCTTCCTGTCATTTTTATCTTCCAGTCCCTATGGACACATAAGGAACAGAACAAAACAATGAAATAAAACTGCAGGATATTTTTTTCCCCCTGTCTTGGGATGTAAGTGAAGAATATAAAGTTTTTTCAGTCTGATTATTTACATGGTACTTTTAACCCAAAACAAGGTTTGTCCTCCAACATGGTTCTATTCTTTGCAACCTTACTAATCTTATTGCCTCAGATCGCATGCTATATTCCTCTTGCTAAATGTAATGTGGGGGACCCAGTCCTTATTAAGCACAAAAAATATCATTCAGAATATCTGGTTATTGGTGGCATTACTTTTCAGATTTCCATGTTTTCCAGCACTGTAACATTCATAAGGAATCCATCAGAAGAAAATGTTGATTTCATGTAAATATTTTCTTATATAACTTTATGAAAAAAAATTAAAAGAGAAATAAAATCTAATGACAACTAATATAAAGTAAAGAAAGGTGAAGAGAACAAAGAAAAAGCCAAAAGTGCAAAAAGAAAGAATAAAAAGTAATAGTAAGAAGTAGCTTCCAAATTTCCTTTCAGCAATTATAAGTAAAAACACAAAATTACCTCTTTGTTCATGTGATTATTTTTAAAGAAACAAAAAGAAAAAAAAAGGAGATATCCTTTCTGGCAAGATTATTTGTTTGGGGGATTCTGAGCGGTAGGGGCAATATGGAATGATTGAGCAATTAGAGCTTACCTCCATGTGCCATTATGTGTTTGTGATAATGATCTATATTGTTGTTTTGTTATTTGAGTTATAATCAACTAGATTCTCTCTTTCCTTCTTGCAACATCATTAATAGATATTCAAAGTGACAGGTTATTTATGCTAGCTGCTGCTGCTGCTGCTGCTCATAATGATGATGCTCCTCTTCCTTCTCCTTTTCCCACCACCACTCCTGCTCCTGCTCCTTCCTTCACCCATTCTTTTTTAAAAATTCAAATACCTGAGCTTTATCATTTATCATTTACTTGTTCTGGCATTAGAAACCATTGCAGGAGGAGATGGTGGTGGTCATAGCCAAAGAGGAAACCTGTGGCAGGGGAAGATTCCGAATTTTCATTTAACTTGTTTCCTGAACTAGAATGATTGAATTAATTTTATTCGTAGAAAAAGAAATACAAGCAGAAGTTAGGATGGGGAAGATGGGATAGATAGTAAAATTACAAGCAGTTCTACTGTCTTCAGGTCACACGGTGAAAATCCTATGATTTCATTTTGCATGTTCTCCACATCTTACCTCTGATGATGGCAGATTTAAATGTGTGAAAGGGATTGGACTCCATTGGCCCACTACTGTCTCTCAAAGAGACTATTTCATCCACTGGGCTAGGATGGTTTCCTCTACTCTTGCATCAAAATTCAGCTCATTCAATAGTGTGAAGAATCCAAGTATACCTAATTCATATTTCTCTAATTTACAGAAGTGAAATATTAAAAATAGAAACAAGGAAAGGAAATTCCATTTCATAATTAAGAACCTTTGAGACAATGTTACTTCCAAATAACTGATATTCTTGGACTGATATCCAAAAAAGTCTTTGGTTCCATTATTAATCTATCTAGATTTTTCCTTATTCTAGAGGGGTGACATCAAATCTTCTAAAGGAAAAGTAGAAAATATAAATGATAATGCAGCAAAGTTCCTATTCTAAAACAGAAGAATTGTAACAACATTTCTAATTCTTATTTCAGAATTCATATGCAGAATTTTCAGCATATCCTGGCCTTGGAATTTGCTGTCAAAGAAATCAATGAAAATCTCGGGATCTTGCCCAATATCACATTGGGCATCCATGACTCTAATAGCTATTTCTTGGCACGTTGGATCTATCTCGCTTCCATGGAACTTCTCTCTTCAAAGGGAAGATTCATCCCAAACTACAAGTGTGATCTCAAGGACAATGTGGTTGCTGTTCTTGCAGGTCCTAATGCTTTCATTAGCCAGTTCATGTCAAATATTCTGAGCATTTACAAGATCCCACAGGTAACATCTCTTTCCAAAAGGAGGGCATACAAAAGAGGGTTTGTGTTTTGAATGTAGACAGTGGTAAAAACAAAATATAAAAGAGCAGACAGCAATACTGGGTTCCCTGTATTTCTATTTTCTCATATGAATATAACTTAACACATTTTTATTATTTAATTTTTATTAAATAAATATAACTTAAGGATATTCTTTGTTCTTTCTGGTAGCCACTGATACAAAAAATGTACAAGATCCTATTCCACTTTATTGTTGATTTCACAAAAGACTATCTTCATCCATTCAGAGAAATATCTAATAGAAATGGATGCTCAGATGTCAAACTGCAAAATTTACCATTCTGTTTTTGTGCTCCGTGAATAGTTCAATAAACTCTGAGAAAGTTTTACAACCCTTGAATAACAATAGAAATAAGAACAAAAAGTATTGGACAATTGTATTTCATTGAAATATTTCTCTATAACTATTGGAGATGTAACAACTTAATTTAATTTCTATTCTGATGTTTGGGGACTCTTGACTTTCAAACCGCATCAGAGAACTTTTCCCTGATGTGAATGTTGCCCTGATTTATCTTCTTTGTATTTTATACAGTATAGTTTTTGTTTTTCATTGTTTTAATAGTTCTTTTTGTGTTATTCTGGATGTTTTAATCTGTATTTGTTTTATGTAAGTCACCAAGAGTAGTTTTTGTTTTTTTAATTGTAGCAGCATGGAAATATATGTGTATGTGTGCTAGAGAAAGAGGGAGAGGGAGAGAAAGAGGGAGAGAAAAGGGAAATAAGTAAATTTTAAAACTGCTTGACCAATTCTGAAAATGACAGTAATTGATAGGAATTAGTTCAAAGCTTTGGGGGCAATATAGTACAAACTCCTGGTGAAAATCAGACCATTAAGAAACATTGGTTCAAACGCTTCATAAACCAGTCTTGATACAGGGATCATTGAATGCACTACACATATTCTCTACAATTCCCACAGATTTATAGGCTTATAATTTTATAACTGTTGGAAGACCTGAAAGACCAGATTAGGGACAGATTGTCATGGAGAAAATCTATCTGTGTGGATGCTAAGAGTCAATGACTTAATGACACATACTCAGTCAATCAACAGTTTTATAACATAGACATTCTCAAAAACATTTAGGAAAAGGACATTCTTTTTATATTCTCTTTCAGAATGCAAAAAGAAATCAAGCTTTTGCTTTCTTGGTGCTTTGAACAATATCACAATACAGCAGTTGATTTTGCAGAAGTCTTTACCCTTAAACACAAATGCTGTTTTAACCTTATATTTAAATTATCTTTCTTAGCTGCCATATGGCTCTGCTCCAGTGATAGATGACAGCACACAGGTTGTTTTCTTGCACCAGGCATTTCCAAATGAAGATCTTCAAATCAAGGGGATGATCCAATTGTTGCTATATTTTCAGTGGATATGGATTGGGCTGATTGTCCAAAGTGCTGTGAAAAGACAGAGATTTCTACAGAACAGGCTCACCACATTTTCTCAGAAAGGTGTTTGCTTTGACTTTGTGGAAGAATTACCAAAGGCATCTGTTTCCAATGAAATATATAACCTGCTTACACGTTATATAAAACTTTACAATGTTGTTATGACAAGTAGTGCCAATGTTGTGATTATCTATTGTGAAAACCAGGACATGATCGTTCTGAGAATGTTGCCCTACGTTTCAGACTTTGAGGGCACAACAGTGAAGAGAAAAGACAAAATTTGGATAATACCAGCCCAGATGGAGTTCTCATCACTCCCCTTTCAAAGATATCGGAGTATGGATTTCATGCATGGTTCTCTGTCTTTTCAAGTTTCCTCAAAGGACCTATTGGGCTTCAAGAGATTTCTTCAGATGAGAAAAGTTACTTCTGGAGAGGAAGACAGTTTGATCAGAGTGTTTTGGGAAAGTGCATTTGAATGTTCTTTCTCCAATGCCATGTTAGAGGAGGATGCTGAGAATGAATGCACAGGTGAGGAGGAACTAGAGACCCTTCCTAAGTCTGTTTTTGAGACCGTTATGACTGGTCAGAGCTACAGTGTCTACAATGCAGTCCATGCTGTGGCACATGCTTTGCAGGTCATGCTTTCATCCAAATACAAACTCAAGGCGAGAGGATATGGCTCAAAATGTAAGACGTTGAATGAATACGTGTGGCAGGTAAGAATGGGATGGATGCTCTTTCCACAATAACCAGGAACCACTAATACAACAGCTAGAACCTTCTGCTACTATCTTGGCATGTGTCTTAAGCATGTTCCTACTGATATGGGAGATATGGAAAGAATGGGGGGATTTTATCCTTAAATTTTAGGAAGTACAGGAAGAAGAAAAAAAAAAAATAAGAGAAAGAGCAGGTGCACTCTCCAGAAGGAAATGCTTACCCTAAATAAATATAAAGGAGTCAGATAAAAAAAAAACTGAAGTAGAAGGTTGAGAAAGAGTCAGCATTACTATTTCTTACAGCTTGAAGCAGGAGGAAAATGTGACTAAGTAGAGAGTGAAGGCGCAACTGAGGTTAAGAGGGACTTTTTGCCTGGGGGGTAAGTGGAAGGGCAGTGATATACAGTATGTAGAAGAAGAAAAGGAAGAGATAGGCAGTGCGAAGGGCAGTGGGAAGGAAGAATAAGGAGGAAATTGAAGCTTGACCACAAGTGTAGGAATGAATGTCTTGCCTTTGTTTAGAAACTCATGGTAAATACTTGTACACATTGCTATAATGCATTTTGGCATTCTGCATGGAGAATGTAAAGGTTTGAAATTATGTTTAAACCTAGGAAATATACTTGTTTTATTTGGCTTACACTAAAATACACAATCTGATTCTGACAGAGAATTCTCTTCACTCCCATGTCATTTTCTCCAACCTACTTTCTGGCTTAAAACTGAGGAAAGCAGATTTAACCTGTATTCCAGAATTGACCTCCAATTGATGGTGGTCTGTCTGTACTAGTTGCTTTGATCTGAAGGCAACCTGCTCTTCACTAAAACAATTTCTTCTCCTCTGTTCACTCCCACAATGCCATTTTGAGCAAGTAGCAACAAAAGGAAAATTAATTCCTTCCTTCCTTCCTTCCTTCCTTCCTTCCTTCCTTCCCTCCCTTTCTTAGTGCCCATTACTATTAATATGGATGGGAATTCTGATGGAATATTTATCCATAGTTTCCGAAAAATCTTTAGCTGTGTATGATCATTTTTTTAATTACTTTTTCCCATTACTTCTCTAGCTTCATGAGCATCTGAGAAGTGTTTCATTTAATAACAGTGCTGGAGAAAATATTTTCTTTGATCAAAATGGGGAAATAGCAACTGGCTTCGATGTAATCAACTGGCTCATTTTCCCCAACCAATCCTTCCAACGAGTCAAAATTGGGAAGGTAGACCCATTTGTTCCCCCAAACAAGCTGCTCTCTATTTCTGCAGAGAACATTATCTGGCCCACCATGTTTAACCAGGTAAGTTAAACATTAATTTCCAAATAGGGGGAATCAATTCCTGGGTATTTAGAGAGTTTTGGACGTACTTCAGCAAGTAATCAGAAATTTCAAGAATATATGGAAAGGAGAACATTTGTTTAACACTCCCTCCATAAACTGATTTCACCAAACCAGTAGAGCCAGATTCTGCATCAACTGAAACATCATCACTTCCTATATACTATCCATTATCTCTAGCATGGCTGAGTCTGTGGAGTCCTTGGGATTCTCTGAGCTTGGTTCTTTTCTGAGTCTATTTGGTTTCCACAACCTGGCTAGCTTCCAGCTTGGTTTCTTTAGCTTGGTATAACCTGAAAGTTTATGAATATTTGTCCAGAATTATAAGAGTCTTTAAAACTATCATGATTCCAAGAGAATGCCACTCTTGGTTTGGGAATCTCACAAAAGGCTTGTATTGATCATCAGTTTTCAGACTGGCTTAAACAACTTACATTGTGACAAGTGAAAGCAATATTCATATCATACCCACATATAAATATTTGATATGTATATCAGAGCCAGGGGAATCCAAGATCTTTAACTGCAATAATTTTGAATATTAAGGAAAAAATTATCAATATTTCATTATTATCAACAGGCACAGCCCTTTTCTGTATGCAACGGCCATTGTTTTTCAGGGTATAGCAGGATAAAAAGAGAAGGGAAGCCATTTTGCTGCTATGATTGCCTTCAATGTCCAGAAGGGGGGATTTCAAACAAGACAGGTAAGAGATGTAATATACAGAATTTACCTAATATATTCCATGGAACCCAAGTTTATACTTTGAGATAGCTGGTGATTAGTGATAGAAGAGCTTTCAGAGGATAGAGTGCAAGAATGTTTTGACCTATACAAACATGGGCCTCAGGTCTGCAATGGAACATACATGATCATGTCTTCCTGGGGATACAGCAGTGAATATGGAGAAGCCCTACTGGGTGGTTTTGTTTGAAAGGTTCCCCTGCTTTATGAAATGAAGCAACTGTCCAAGCTGGAACAAAATGGAGATCCATGCTGAAGGTGTCCAGCTTGCATAGCTTACAGTACAAACTGCTATGAGTATACAATCCTGCAGAATGGAATGAAAATGCCCACTATCAAATCTGAAGCAGACATGCAACATCTGCTAATGACTGAGCAAGAGGAATGGAAAAAAATAATTCTATTACATGGAGAAGCTTATAGGATCAGAAGGCTGTTAAGAGAAATGAAAGATATATAGCCTAAACAAATCTTACCCCTGCTGTTTTCATCAAGGAAAGTTATTCTTAAAGCAGTGAACTGACTATTTGGGGGTCACAGTTAAAACAGGATAGTTTTATTCTTATTGATTATCTGCATATATACTGTGATTTTAATATTTCATCAATCATCAAAAGGAAATCCTTCCTTTCTGAAAATATGGTTAGAAACTCCTTAAAACCAACAAGTTTGAAATTTTCTGTAATTTTGGTAGATGGGGTTACAGTGACCTTATTACAGAGGAGAGGAGAGGAGAGGAGAGGAGAGGAGAGGAGAGGAGAGGAGAGGAGAGGAGAGGAGAGGAGAGGAGAGGAGAGGAGAGGAGAGGAGAGGGTGGGCAACCTTTTTTCCCCACTCTCTATTTTTTTCCTCAATAAAATACTAGACTGTGAATCTAAATTATTTACTTTAATGACTGCATTTGATTTCAAATTAGCTTCTAGACTATATTTAGACATTCAGCAACAAACCTATATTTTTACAAACCCTTCAGTCACAAATGGCTATTCAATTTATATAGAACTGCAATTATTTATTTTTCAGATGCAGATTACTGTTTTCAGTGTTTGGAAGGCCAATACCCAAACAAAGCTCACAACCTTTGCATTCCAAAACGCATCATATTTTTGTCTTATGAAGAACCTCTGGGACTCGCATTGACAATTATTGCTTTATTTTTTTCTGTCACCTCAGCTTTGGTTCTTAAGACCTTTATTAATCATCAGGACACTCCCATTGTCAAAGCTAACAACAGGAACCTAACCTACATTCTTCTCATTGTTCTTCTGCTCTCTTTTCTTTGCACTCTGCTGTTCATTGGGCAACCCAACCAAGTGAAATGTCTCATGAGACAAACTGCTTTTGGCATCATCTTTTCTGTAGCAGTTTCTTGTATTCTGGGGAAAACAACCATTGTTGTTCTTGCTTTCATGGCCACCAAGCCAGGCTCCCAAATGAGGAAGTGGCTGGGGAAAAGGCTGGCCAACACGATTGTCGTATCTTGCTCCCTGGCACAATTTATCATTTGTATAGTGTGGTTGGCTATTTCTCCCCCATTCCCAGATTCTGACATGCACTCCATGGCTGAAGAAATTCTCCTGCAATGCAATGAAGGTTCAACCACAATGTTTTACATAGTCCTTGGTTTTATAGGATTTTTGACTGCTATTAGCTTTACAGTGGCTTTTCTTGCTAGGAAGCTACCTGACAGCTTTAACGAAGCCAAATTTATCACCTTCAGCATGTTGGTCTTTTGTAGCGTCTGGATGTTATTTGTTCCCACCTATCTGAGCACCAAAGGGAAATACATGGTGGCGGTGGAGATCTTCTCCATTTTGGCTTCTGCAGGTGGATTACTGGGCTGCATCTTTTTCCCCAAATGCTACATTATTGTTCTAAGGCCTGATTTGAACAGAAAGGAGCAGCTAATAAAGAAATAAAACTGATTTTTTTATTCCACTATGTTATAAATCCTTTAAGCTGAGACATGAGGCTTATTCCTCTGGTTAAGAGGCTGCACTCAGATTTATATTTCCTTTTTCTTTTAACCATAAATAAAGATGGGAAACAATCACAATATTTTGGAATGCAGTTCTCATAATGAAGTTTCTTTATATGTAAGACTATTAGGTGGCATTTTTGTGAGAAACAGAGAAATAGAATGCAGCTGCTGTAAGAGTTATTGTAGGGTGCCCCAGAAAAGAAGTTTCTATAGGAGAATGAGGAGTGACAAGCTACTGAGAAGAAGATGATGAAGACGAAGGGGACAAGGAAGAAGAAAAGAAGGGGGAGTAAGAGGAGGAATGAAGCTTAGTATATTGGATTAGAAGCTTCTTCTCACTTCAACCCTAAGTGTTGAACTTCTCTGGCCAGCCAACCCACTTGACTAGAATTTCTTCGCATTTCCCCCACCCTCTTTTTCTGATCACATTTTCAATTCTGTGTATGTGTTGTTCGTCAGCAAGGAACCTTTTGGAGCTCCTCAGGGTAAAAAGACCCCTTTACAGGCTCATCTGTGTAATCTTTTAATCTATACACCACTCTCCCCCCCCCCCAACCCCAGTTCTTTGATGATGAATATTCAATCAATATAGGTTTGCTGATCGCTCTTTTCAAACTTTCCCTTCAGTTCGGAAACCCTGATGTGGTCTCCCACCTTAAGGTATTTTTCTTTTCTTTTACTTTTTAAAACCTTCCCATACAGACTTACCCACACCTCCATTTTGTTAGACAAATTTACAATATTAGGGACAACCCAGATGCTACAATGGAAAGTACCCCTGTACCCCTGAAGAACAACAAGCAAAATGTCCATGTATTGACGGGTATTTCTAGCTCTAAAATATCTCCAGGCATATTTCAATAGCACATTGATAACTGTTAAGATGAACGTTTTTCCCATGGTTTTCCTTAGAAAATTTGGACACATCTATGAGAACAGCCTGCCATTGCTGATCTAAGCCAGACCGCAGTGTTTATTTCTAGGAAAATTAATTCTTGCAGGTTTATGAAGGGTATAAGCATCTTGTCCTGAAAGCCATGTCTTGACTTGCTTCATGGACAGGTTTTTATGCTTTCTTCCCTCCTGAAAAAGGGAATTCACACCTCAATAACTCCCTACACAACCAGGTGTATAATAAATGCTCCTTAGAACCTTTTCATACTTCATTATGCTGAAAGATCTTTTTGCTAGCTGACACAACTGCACATGCCCAGAATCAGGGCTCTGACATGTCTAGACATATCGATAGTAGTGAGATAGGCGGTGACAAATCTGAAAAATAAATAAATAAATAAATAAATAAATAAATAAATAAATAAATAAATGTTGGATACTTGCTGCTTGGTTGATTCTTGCATCTCTGTGAGTATCTGGTTCTCAGTTAAATATTCCTGGCTTTGCTGGAGGGGGTGGAATAAAATTTTATTAAGGTCATGCCTCAAAATGTTTATGTATGTGCATATTTGGGTTATCAGTTAAATTTTCAAACGTGTGTGTGTGCATGTCTGTGAATGTGTATTTCAGGTTAAAATTTGCAAATGATGTTTCTTTAACTTTTACAAAAGGTAAAGCTCTGTCTGTGGCTTTCACTTCACTTAGGCCTTATTTGAATCCATATTAGGATTAGGGTTGGGAGGTTAGGGTTAGGTTAATCACTCTGGGGCTACTGTGGTTTAAACAGTTCTTTTTTTTTTTTTTTTTTGCATTTGAGGGAGTGATTTTAAAACTGTGTAGAAATAAAGCCTTTTTAGAAAAGGGGGCAAATGCAGTCTGTGGGTGAATTTTAGGATTTCCTTTTCCTGCATTCAAGGTGCTGATTTTAAAACGTCACAAAATTAAAAGCATCATTAGGCTATGACTTATTTCACAATGGACAAAGAGGATTTGCTTCCCAAATACAGTGCAACCTAGGATTCTGTTAATTATATGAATTGAGACATATGGCTAGGTTTGCTTAGGTTAGCTGGTTACACAGTTTAGGGCTGTCGCCCTTTTCTTGATGGGATTAGGTTGAACACACCATGTCTGATAGGAGTCATGACCTTGTGACTCCAGCATCATGGGGGGAGGGGGTATGCACATCATATCTAGTTAGGGTCATAACCTGGTGACATCTGCATCATGTGGTGCTTCTTTGATGGCATTGTGAGAAAAATATATCTTTGGGTGAATCTTTGGGTGGAAAAGACAAGTTTTTAGAGGCCTCAGATGAATGGGATCACCTTAATAAGATTGAAACATAAAGGAATGTGGAAGCATCCTTGAAGGTGATGTGAACCAGGCTGGTTGTAAACTCCTTATCACAAACATTCCCATAGCAACCTAGGCATCTGCCCTGAGAGAGGATGCTTTCTTCCTGGCATCTGGCACCTTGAACTAATTTCTTTTTTCTGTGATGCTATTGTTTTACTAGCAGATAACAGATAATGGAGGGGCAGAGAGTAACTTGAGAACTATTGCTTATTTAGGTATGCCTGCATCATCTTATGAGTATGTACCTATGTATGTTCTTTTTCCCTTCCCCTTCTTGTAGAACTGTATAAATATCAGAGCATCCATTTTGCCTGCAGGGGAGTGCCTCCCACTAACTTCTGGTGGGGTCCCCCTCCAGTACATACTGCTCAATAAATACTGCAATGAAGCCTTGATTATTCTGCATTTGTGTCCTGCATTTAGATTCCACAACATCACTGATTAAACAAACAGATAAGCTTCTGTCAAATTTGGTATATACTACTACGGTGGTAGACATTTCCATTTGTAATTAGACATTTTCTCAACTGGAAAATTTGGACCATTCTAGTATTTCTTCATTCTCCTTTTTGAGATGTCACCTTTGCAAATTAGAACAGGAGCTGAACTTTTTACTTTTCTGATTTTTTTTTCCAGGCTTGAATATTTTGCCTTTAATTACAGGCTTCAACTATCATGCCATTACAAAATTGGATACAGCTGATTTTTTTAAAAAAATGACATATTCCTCAGCCACAGCATACCAAAGGTTTCCCCAAGCATGGGGTGATTTGCCCTATCATTATCAAATTCTCCATTACTATCATCTCCAAGTCCCTAAGGAGATTCAAGAAACAGATGAATTAAAACTATAAAATAGATTATCTCTTCTCCGTGCAGGATGAAACTCTTTCAATCTTATTCTTCACAAAATGTTTCAACCAAAGGAAGGGTTGTTGTACACAATGATTTTATTCCTTGCCAATGTTTTAATGTTATTCCCTCATACCAAATGCTATATTATTCTTGGTAAATGTACTGTGAGGGACCCATTCCTTATTAGTCACAAGAAATATCTTTCAGAAGATCTGGTTATTGGTGGCATAACTTCTCAGATTTACATGATTTCTAATGCAATAACCTTCACAAGGAATCCGTCTAATGAACTAATTGATGATTTCATGTAAATATTTTTACAGGAAGCAAAAAGAAAAAAAAATATTTCTGGCAGATATATTTAATGGAAATATTTGGGAAGGGAGCAAGGGAATCATGGATTGAAAAGAACTTACCTCTTTAATCTATATTAATGTTTTTGTGATTATAATTTTTGTATGTTTACTGATATAATCATTTTAGTTATAAACAGTTCCTGTGAAATTTTTCTTCCTCATCAGATGTTTCCTCATTCTAGCATGATTCCATTGTTATTAACAGTATTTTTTTTTAATCACATTTTGTTTTAATTACTTGACATGTTATCTTTGTCTCCAGGTATCTGAAACTTATCCTTGATCTGCTACATTATTATTAGATAAAGAAAATCTTACTAACTTATATCCACAGCTCCCATCACCCATTTCACTCTTCTTCTTCTTTTTTAACATATCCATGTATCTATTGGCACCCCATTCCTTTGAACAAACCATAACTTTTAAAAGGCTGTCAAAGTGCTAGCTAGTTCTAAAGGAACTAGCTGTATATCTTTCTTTATAGATTCATATATTGGTATGTTGAACTTTTTTTTTATGCACAATGCAATTTTAACTGAACCTCCCTTCAGAATTATTTGATAAATCAGAGTGAAAAGAATATGTTGTATTGGTGGTAGTAACAAGGATAAAATGGTGATGGTATCTTTCTCCTGAACTGGAATGTTTGAAGGATAAATTAAAAGTATTGATAGAAGAAAAGTAGGAAAAAAAATATGGTGGAGAAGATCAGGGTGGAAAGTAAAATTACATGCAGGTTCAATAAATTTTGTAATTCCTGTGATCATTTCACTACCGCAGCAGTACTGAAGGCAGAATGTAATATATGAGAAAAGGAATAGACTTCTTTAACCCAGTACCCTTTTCCAAAAATACTTTTCCATCAATTAGTCCAGAATTCTTGCATTAAAATTCATTTCTATAAAAGATGTGGAAACTTCAAGTATATTAGGTTCAATTTTTTTTAATAGAAATAAAATGTTATTTGTGGATTTATGGAATGTCTAGACTACTCAGCACTAAAAATCACTCTGGACAGCTTCACAAAATTAAAAGAAACATACACATACACACACACACACAAATAAAACAAATCATCCAAAGAAACAGCATAACATCTTTCTACATTGAATGAAAATATGAGTAAGCCTAGGAAATTGTACTTGGTCATTAAGAATCTCAGTCGTTCATTCTACAAGAATTTCCTATGCTAGGGCAACAGAATCAAGTATGAAATTAGATTAGTTCAGTTGTGCTGCCGCACTCCTACTTTTAGAATTATATCCGAAGAAGTCTCATCTTCCCTCTCTTGCTACGTGCAAAAAATTATCCTGAGGAATTCCATGTCAACTTTCTCTTATAAGATAAGTGCTACCACCCATAATGTAGCAAAGTTCTGTATAGCTGCTGTGAATGTGGACATACAACTGACAACTGCACATGACTGACATTCTCATACCTGTTTCAATTCTCTTTTGGCTATGTGGATAGTTTGTTTTCTCTTCTCTCTTTGTTCTATTTAGTTTACATATATTCTGTTTTATCTGGTCACTGACCAAAATAAATATTCTCCCCCCGCCCCTCTCTACATAGATTAGGACATGTAAATTAGAATGGAGCAAAGTTATACTACAGAATGGTATATTGTAATACAGCTTCCAACTCTCCTTTCAGGATTCACATGCAAAATTTTCAGCATATGCTGGCCTTAGAATTTGCTATCAAAGAAATCAATGAAAATCTCAGGATCTTGCCTAATATTACTCTGGGCATTCATGACTCTAATAGCTATTTCTTGGCAAGATGGATCTATCTCGCTTCCTTGGAGCTTCTTTCCTCAAAGGGAAGATTCATCCCAAACTACAAGTGTGATCACAAGGATGGTTTGATAGCTGTTCTTGGAGGACCTAATGTTTACATTTGTCAGTTCATGTCAAATATTCTGAGCATTTACAAGATCCCACAGGTAGGTTGTTTTCTTAAAACATTGGCACATTAAAGAAGATTTGTTGTCTGGACATAGAAAATGGTAAATTAAAAATAATAATACAGAAATAGACAACTCTGTAAGATACCTTGGATGTTTTTTATTTTTTCCCTACATTCTGATGGCTCAGTCTATGTATAGATAGCTTAACAATATCTTTTTGTTCATTTTAATGGCCACTGATGTAAAAATGGGGTCTTTCTGTACTAAATCCCATTCCATATTAGTTTTGATTTTGAAAAAGACTATACAGTATTTATCCATTCAGACAACTATCAAAGGTGTAGATTCACAGACTTCCAAATGAGAACCAGCATTGCTTTCGGTATATAATTTGGTACATTCCAAGATAAATTGCTCAACTGCTGATTATCAATAATTTTATTTCATTGAAACATTTATACATAACAATAGAAGATAATTTAAATTTATTTCTAAAGATAAATAGGATCAGTTACAAAGTAAACATCTGGAAAAAGAAAACAATAATGGCAATTAAAATATATGCTATAATGGAATCATTTCACTACATATTAATATATATTCTTAGGACTTAGTTCAAAACTAAGTGATCTGTAGAATCACTCCTAGTGAAATGAATGTTTAATAACAACATCTTGGTATAAATATCATTTAGTGCACCACATATATCCTCTACAATTTCCCTAGTGTTTAACATGCTAATACCCCTATAAGATATTCACATTGTTAGAACTTTAGGGGAAAATGCTCCTTTTAGTATTCTGTTTCAGTGTGCAAACAAAAATCTGGAGCTCTGTTGCGTTTCAGACAATTATCACACTATGGAAGTTGGTTCTGCAGAACTTTTTACAGTTGGATAGAAAAAATTTGTTTGAAACTTCCTATTTTGTTATTTTCTTAGGTGAAGAGGAAGAGGAAGAGAGAGAGAGAGAGAGAGAGAGAGAGGAAATAAGTAAATTTTAAAACTGTTTTACCAATTCTGAAAATGACAGTAATTGATAGGAATTAGTTCAAAGCTTTGGGGGCAATATAGTACAAACTCCTGGTGAAAATCAGACCATTAAGAAACATTGGTTCAAACGCTTCATAAACCAGTCTTGATACAGGGATCATTGAATGCACTACACATATTCTCTACAATTCCCACAGATTTATAGGCTTATAATTTTATAACTGTTGGAAGACCTGAAAGACCAAATTAGGGACAGATTGTCATGGAGAAAATCTATCTGTGTGGATACTAAGAGTCAATGACTTAATGACACATGCTCAGTCAATCAATAGTTTTATAACACAGACATTCTCAAAAACATTTAGGAAAATGGCATTCTTTTCATATGGTCTTTCAGAATGCAAAAAGAAATCAAGCTTTTGTTTTCTTGGTGCTTTGAACAATATCACAATATAGCAGTTGATTTTGCAGAAGTCTTTTCTCTTAAACACAAATGCTGTTTTAACCTTATATTTAAATTATTTTTCTTAGCTGCCATATGGCTCTGCTCCAGTGTTAGATGACAGCACACAGGCTGTTTTCTTGCACCGGGCATTTCCAAATGAAGATCTTCAAATTAAGGGGATGATCCAATTGTTGCTGCATTTCCAATGGATATGGATTGGGGTGATTGTCCAAAGTGCTGAGAAACGAGACAGGTTTCTGCAGAATAGGCTTGCCACATTTTCTCAGAAAGGTATTTGTTTTGATTTTGTGGAAGAATTGCCAAAGGAACCTGTTTCCAATGAAATAGATGATCTGCTTATACATTATATCAAAGTTTACGACATAATTATGACAAGTAATGCCAGTGTTGTGATCATCTATTGTGAAAACGAGGAAACAGTTGTATTGAGAATGTTACCCTATATATCAGAATTTGAGGACACAACAGTGAAGAGAAAAGACAAAATTTGGATAATACCAGCCCAGATGGAGTTCTCATCACTCCCTTTTCAAAGATATCGGAGTATGGATTTCATGCATGGTTCTCTGTCTTTTCAAGTTTCCTCAAAGGACGTATTGGGCTTCAAGAGATTTCTTCAGATGAGAAAAGTTACTTCTGGAGAGGAAGACAGTTTGATCAGAGTGTTTTGGGAAAGTGCATTTGAATGTTCTTTCTCCAATGCCATGTTAGAGGAGGATGCTGAGAATGAATGCACAGGTGAGGAGGAACTAGAGACCCTTCCTAAGTCTGTTTTTGAGACCGTTATGACTGGTCAGAGCTACAGTGTCTACAATGCAGTCCATGCTGTGGCACATGCCTTGCAGGCCATGCTTTCATCCAAAAACAAACTCAAGGCAAGAAGAAATGGCTCAGAACTTAAGATGTTGAATCAGTATGTGTGGCAGGTAAGATTGAGATGAATACCTTGACCACATTAAGCAGGAGCGACTAATGCAACCAGATACTTGCTAGCTACTGTATATCCAATAGGGTCTGAGTCATACGGTAGACAAGCAAGAGAGGGTTTTTTTTTCCTCTGTACATTTAAGGAAGTGTATTGTAGTTCAGTATGTTGTGCAGAACCTAAGAAAATGATGGAGGAAGCATTATTTTGGAATCCTAAGGGCAAAAGAAAAAAAAAGAAAAAAAGAAAAAAAGAAAAAAGTGAGAAGTGCCAATGTGGCAATTGTACTGCCCAGAGTCACTGGGAGTTGGGTAGCATATACATTTAATTTTTTATTACTATTCGGGTTGGGGAGGAATTTGATAAGAGGTGGCAATGAAAATGAGGTAGTGATGCATGCAGAAAAGCGGAAAAAAGATGGTTAGTGAAAAGGAGTAAGAGGAGGTTGGGGTGCCTCTGCAAAACTAACATTTGCACTGCACTAGACCTTTGGAAGAAAGGCTAGTGACCAGGGTCTCATGTTGGGTTTTTATTTGCACCACCACTACTTTGAGCTAACTGCTACAACTCAGGTAGATGAAATTGTTGTAGATGAGGATTTTGCCTTTTTGATGTAGAACTTTACTACTCGTTAACATTAACAGACATGGGACTTCTAAAAGGCTCTTTAGCCATCCCTTCTGAAAAATCATTGTTCTACAATATATCTATAATTGTTATATATTCTCATCACTTATTTTCATTTACTTTGGTTTAGCTTCATAAATATTTGAGAACTGTTTCATTTAACAACAGTGCTGGGGAAAAGATTTTCTTCAATCAAAATGGGGAAATAGCAACTGGCTTTGATGTATTCAACTGGGTCACTTTTCCCAACCAATCTTTCTATCGAGTCAAAGTTGGAAAGGTTGATCCATTTGTTCCCCCAAACAATCTGCTCTCCATTTCTGCAGAGAACATTATTTGGCCCACCATGTTCAACCAGGTATGTTCTGCACTAAACTCAAAATAGATGGAATCATTTCCATGTTACTCAAATAGTGATTCAATATTCAGACATCTTTCTACAAGAGTTCTGTCCTTGAACACATAATACTCTCCAAGTGATTCGTGTTAAAATTGAAAAGGTAAATCATTTTGAAAGAGTGACCTGAAATGACTTAATTTTCATAGCATGTTTCAGTATAGAGAGATTTGAAACTTCATGTGCCTCAAGGGTGAGACATTTCCAGAATGGGAGGGGTAGGTCCATCTTTCAGGACCCTAATTTTACTCACTCAGCAGACCCAGATTTTGCACCAGATGAAATTACCATGATCTTCAGAGAAAGCTAGTTTCCAAACACATTAGAAATGTTTAACTAAGATGTGATAAGTGGATGAGTAACCAAGATAGCATATTTATTTTTGTTAAAACGTATTAGAAAAGAATATAAAGAAAAGTAGAGAGAAAATGTGTAAGAGAAGTAAAATAACAAAATAATGATAATAATAATGATACAGAGAGGGAAAAAATCTAAAATATCATAAAAAACTACTATTTTCCAATATGTTATTAATCATGTTATTGTAAAACTGGTCATTTAAAAAAACAACTGAAAATTTGTTTGAAGCTTTAAATTGAAAATACCTGATTAACACAGCATAAATCACCAAGTAATGCTATAAATACAATACATGAAATTAATCCATAACATTTATCCATAACATATCAATAAAATTCAAAGGTAGGCTCCATACATAAAAGATCCTAATTTTTGGATGCGATACAAATCCAGTTATAAAATTATAGGCCAAGAATGATTTCCGGTTAGAATTAACTTCAATGTTTTTAAATACTAAGCTCTTCTGGTCATTGAAGTGTACCTCCACAATTCAGTTAGCCATTCTTCCAAAGAAGGAATTAAACATCCTTTTCAGTAGATGGTATGTAAGATCCTTGCAGACACTGGGATACCATTTCATTTTACATAGAGTCTTAACTGGGAAACAAACTGGCTAAAGCCATTCCTTTTGGACAATTCTGTTTGTACTTCTACAAATTGTGGTGATGGACATCATGCTTGATTATGTGAATAACACAAGTCTTAAAAATAATCAGTAGGGCTGCACTTCCCATATACTACCCTTTTCTGTCACATGGCGATTTACTGTAAGGTTGTATGCCTCCTACAATGTGGCCAGCCCAGTATCCAGCCTGCTTATTTATTTAATTTATAAACATATGCTCAACATTGTGATCTTTGGAAGAGGGTTGCATTTCCCATATCCTACTCTTTGTTTCTAAGATGACTAAAGTTGTTTGCTTCCCATGATATGGACTCTTTCTGGCCTGTTTGGTTATGCTTTGTTAATCTAGAATTTCATAAATATTTGCTCAAAATCATATTTGCAACAATATCCAGAATCATTCAAGGTTCCAAAAGAATGCCGATTTTAAGGTAAGGTAAGGTAAGGTAAGGTAAGGTAAGGTAATTTTAATTTCAAAACATGTCAAATGAATAATCAATTGCCAGAGCAACTTAAACAAGTGATATGTCCAGTAGAAAACAATCATACACGTCATACATGGTGCAAATGTTTGATATGCTTAACAAAACCACTGATATCCAAATTCTTCAGACGGAAGAATTTCTGAATGTTAAAGAATAATTTCTGAATTTTCCTTCTTAATGTTAAATAGGCACAGCCCTTTTCTGCTTGCAATAGTCATTGCTTATCAGGTTCTAGCAAAATAAAAATAGAAGGAAAGCCATTTTGCTGTTATGATTGCCTTCAGTGTCCAGAAGGGAAGATTTCAAACAAGACAGGTAAGAGATCTAAAGGACAGATTTCATTGCTATGTATTTCATGCAACCCCACAGCCCTATCTTTTAAATTGCATTTTTAATATAAACAATTTGTCCATAATTCTCGAGAGATGTAGATGACCTAGGAGTCTTTTCACAAATCATCAAGTCAACTTTTCACTTAGAGAAAGATAAACCAGGGCATAAAAATAAATCCTTTTTACAGTTTCTATAAAAGGAAAGAGATTGCAGGGCTAGATGGGATGAACCTCCTTTTATTTTGGAGGATTCCAGTTCAGAAGGGAAATTTTAAGAAATGCTAAAGGGAAGATCTCAGTTAGTTAACCATACTCAAGTAAAATTACTTGATAGTGTATTCTTGGAAACATACAGAAATTTAAGCATTAGTAGTTATCAATACTGTTCATGTTAAATGTTTACTGTAAGGGAAGTAAACTCTCTGGTAATCATTAGAAGTAATCATGAAGGATTGTTTCCTTAATATGGAAAACTAATAAACCAACAATCAAAGTAATAAAGCATTGAATGTAAAGTTCGTAAGATTTCTTTCCCAGAGAGAGGTTCAAAATTGGAAGTGTATTCAAGATTTAAAGAAAGATTCTGGCTAAATTTAAGTGGTGCTGTGTGGTTTCTGAAAATAGGGAGCAGAATGGGGAGCAATACAGAAAACTCGAAAGATCCCTGCCTTAATGGTAGATGTGCCTTAATTATCTTCCTCTTCTTTATAAGACAGGAATCCTTGGGCCTTTCTTTGCAGTCCCAGAACTTTGCAGTATCATAGAGGACCATAGCCATTTTCCACATAAAACCAATCATAACTTCCTTTTGCTTTATTCAGGATAGCTATCAGATATAAAAGATCCCAATAAAAAAGGTTGATTAGATTTAGATATGTTAAGTCTCCTTGACCAGAAAATGGGCATCCAGCCTCTATCATGTTAAAATCACTACAAATACAAAAGACTTAGCTTAGAAAGTCATATTAGGTATTTTCCTCCCATTTTTCTGACATTTAAAAATCTGACCGCAATGAATTCTTTTTCAGATGCAGATGACTGCCTCCCATGTCCAGAAGATCAGTACCCAAACAAAGCTCACAATCTTTGCATTCCAAAACGCATCGTATTTTTGTCTTATAAAGAATCTCTGGGAATCAGCCTTACAACTATTGCTTTCTTCTTTTCTTTCATCTCAACTGTGGTGCTAGGGATCTTCATTAAAGACCAGGAGACTCCCATTGTCAAAGCCAACAACAGGAACCTCACCTACATTCTTCTCATTGCTCTTCTCCTCTCCTTCCTTTGCACTTTGCTCTTCATTGGGCAACCTGACCAAGTGAAATGTCTCACGCGACAAACTGCTTTTGGCATCATCTTTTCTGTAGCAGTTTCTTGTATTTTGGGGAAAACAACCATTGTTGTTCTTGCTTTCATGGCCATCAAGCCAGGCTCCCCAATGAGGAAATGGGTCGGGAAAAGGCTGGCCAACACTATTGTCTTTTCTTGCTCCCTGATGCAACTCGTAATCTGTATGGTGTGGTTGGCAATTTCTCCCCCATTCCCAGATTCAGATATGCATTCAATGGTTGAAGAAATTGTCCTGCAGTGTAATGAAGGTTCAACCACAATGTTTTATATTGTACTTAGTTTTATGGGGTTCTTGACCACTATCAGCTTCATGGTGGCCTTTCATGCTAGGAATTTACCTGACAGCTTCAATGAAGCCAAATTTATCACCTTCAGCATGTTGGTCTTTTGTAGTGTCTGGATATCATTTGTTCCCACCTATCTGAGCACCAAAGGGAAGTACATGATTGCTGTGGAGATCTTCTCCATTTTGGCTTCTGCAGCTGGATTACTGGGCTGTATCTTTTTCCCCAAATGCTACATTATTGTTCTAAGGCCTGATTTGAACAAAAAGGAACAACTGATAAGAAACTAAACTGAACTCCAGTTTTTTTTTAGTAAGCTTCATACTCTAATTCAAACTTTATTCTGCTGATCTGCTTTCAATCTGCTAAAATTTGTTCAAAAACAATACTTTTTTCCCGAAATAATAAAAAAACAACGTATGTACTACATAAAAAAGACAAGCTCATCCATTGACTGAGAAGTGGATACATTTTCTTTTAAAGACACAGGAACAACGGCATATTTCTGTTTGTGCTATTTAAACTTGATCCCAAATACTCAGTGCAGGAAAATATTACATTTTTAGAAAAGAAAAATCTGCAGAAAAATCTTATTCTAGTCCAAAAAACAAGTTTTTGAAGTAAATCTCCTGAGGGAAAACTGATGAAAGACTCCCTGCGTCTTTTTACAACTTTTCTCTTAATTCCCAAAATGTTTTCGCCAGCTGGCATATGTTTATTTTGGCCACCTTCTATATACGTAGGTTTCTCATACACAATACATAGATTGTATATCAAAATATTCAGTGAATCCAATGACTAGACAAAGCATTAGAAACCAGAAAAAAATTAATAAAAAACCCAGTGCTACAATTAGTGTAATAACCATATAAATGCAATAACATAAAAGTGAATATTGTGGTTGAATTTTCTTTTTCTTGAAAATGGAACAGTTAGTCTGTCTTAACCCCACAACAAGCAGAAAAAAACATAACAGTATCTTCTCACAGATCTAGATGAAACGGCCTTGGGCATGAGTATTGGGGAAGAGGAGGAATTCCTTAAATAGCTTTCTGTGGGGAACTCTGAGCTTCTCCATCTGAGACAAGTTGGCTCTATGTGAGAGATGAACTTATCTTAAATACAGAGCTTTGAGTTGTACCTGGAAACCCACTGCAATGTCATGAAGCACCTGAAACAGAGATGTTATGTTGCTATAGAGGGCCTTGACTGTCAGATGACTGCTTCATGCTACACCAATCAGTTTCTGAGGAGTCTTCAAAGCGAACCCCATGTAAAATACACTGCTGGAGCCTCATTCTACAATGATCAAGGCATGATTGCTTTAGCCAGTGCTCCCCATTCCACCTAAAAACTGGAGCATCAGAGAAAGCTAGATGAATGCTCCTCTAACCATGGTCTTCACCTGCAAATCCATCAATAGCCAGGAGTCCAGCAGAACTCTTAACTTAGAGACCTGCTCCCTCAAAGGGAATGTCATCACACCCAGGGTTAAGACTGGAGCAAGAGCAAAGACAACAAACAGCAAGCCAGACTGTTTGGGGTTTAGCCTCAGCTCTTTGTATACCTTCCAGTCTCTCATAGCTTTTAGACCTTGGGTCACACGCTATACAACCTCTCAGGTGTAGCATGGGTAGAGATATATAATCAAGTAACACCATGTAGATGTTAAAATGTAGCCAAATTAAAGATACTTTCCATCTGCATGCAGCATGGACTGGATTGAGAAGCATGTTTTCAACAGCCATAATATAATAACCCAACTGGTACTTCGTCACAGCTGTTAGATGTTCAACTTATGGAATTCCACATAGTGGGATCTAACATTAAGAAAGATCCATTCATATGTTGAAAACATTCTTTTTGGGAAAGTAACCTAAAGAAGAAGAAATGTTCTACTGTGGCCCATAAAGGCACAGAATAGTTTAAGCATGTTCCAGGAGAACCTTAGATATTTGAAAACTTCTTCTTTTCCTTTTGAAGTAATTTCTGATCTCCTTGGATACCATTTACCAAATTGAAATTTTGCCACAGTACAGCAATCTAGGAAAGAGATAGAAAATAATAAAATATATTCAAAGACCCAGTTTGATCTAGTGGTTGAAGGTGTAAATTAGAAGCTGGGAGACTGTGGGTTCTAGACTTGTATTTGACATAAAAGTCCATTAGGTAACTTTGAGCCAGTCACTCCCTCTTAGCCCCAGGAAGAAGGCAAAGGCAAACCACTTGTGAAAATGTTGTCAAGAAAACTCCATGGACCTGTGTTTTAAGCACCACAAGTCAAGGTTCACTCAATCAATCATAACAAGAACAATATTGAACATACATTTTGAAAAACGAACCCATTTTAATTATTTAAAGGGTTTTGGCCATTGAAGAGTAACAGGCTCTTGGTGATCTAAAACCATGGACTTTTTCTGATAGATAATGAAGCTTTTTGATTGAACTTTGTTGTTTTCTCATTTTTGATACCTACTCCAAGTGCAAAACTGACTTCCGTGCCATACCATCTGTACTGATACAAAGCTGGCAAAGTTTTTCTTTTTCACACATTATGTTATTAATTTATTTTCCCTGATCTTCTTTGTCTTTTATTACAATCTGTTTTTCCATTGTTGCTACACAGAAAGCCACAAACCATTTACATTAACATGAGATCAATTATCATCTTCTGCGGTTTCAGAAACAGTTGAGCAAGACATGTTATGCCCTATAATTGACCATGTTTAATTCTACTCCTCTGCACCCTAGGGAGTTCCAAAGTGCAGAACAAAACAGGAACCCAACCAAGACTGGCTGATATTAATATTCTTTGTTCCTTATCATATTCAAATATGAGGCTTGAAGAGCAAGGCTGTATGAGTAGATTTTTGCTATACATTTCTGCATTCAGATCAACCAAGAGAAAGAGCCAAAATGTTAGGTTGTCCTATATTCATAAACTGTATCAATGATCATTTGGGCAAAGCACATCTGTGATTTGCTGTGTTGCTATTCATTCTGTGGGTGATAGTATGGCTTTCTCAGGTCATATGTTATGATCCTAAATGCACAATCAACAACTGTAGTATTAAACACAAGTCTTACCATTCAGGTGATCACATCATCAGTGGCATTATTTCTCTAATCTACATGATGTCTAACCTGATCACTTTCAAAGAATTCCATCGGAAGAACTTGTTGATGATCCCATCAATGTAGCTATTACACTATACCAGCTCAAATCTGGCTGGATAATGGGTTAATGTATTTTGGGGATGACATAAATATTGAAATATAACTTTCAACTCTTTTCATTTATCCTTCCTCTGCTAAGAGATCTACTCTATTTCTTACATACTTCATAATAAGCGGTTAATAGAAAGACACTGTCTATATTCCACTTTCTTTCAGCTTCATAAAATTTGCAGAACTGTACTTGCCTTGGTCTGCCCGAACAGATATCCCAGAGTTTTCCCCAAACCTCTGCTTCTTAGTTTCCCAAAGTTTCTCCCCCAAACTTCCATGGCATATCAATTTCAGCAGAATATATATGCAAATGTTCAGCTTTTCTCTAATCAAATCCCCATGACATCAAAGAGAGGGTTTCTTAGGAGGTGAAAATGGTTTCTTTCTCAGTTTTAGATATTGCCATTTCTAATGTGGTTCAATGTGCAACACTGGATCTTTCAAAATGATGTAGGAATATACAAATACTATAAAGAGGCTAATTGCCAAATAGCCGATTCTGTATTTAATTTATGAAACAGTAAGGACAATTATTTTCAACACTTTTTTTTTTTCGGGGTGTAGAGGCTATTTTACACAAGATGAGGATTATGTTTGTTCCTCTGCCATAAAAGGACTTAGCTGGGGAAAATCCTCTTTCTGTGACAGCCGTAGAGAATAGAAGTATGTTTGCAGTTAGGAACAGTCTAAGAAAGGTTATTGGAGTTGACATGTATCAGGACAAAATCAAAATTCAGAGACTGAAAGACTTCCAGGACTGCTGAAGGTAAGATGTTCAAGTGCTATAACATGAAGACTGTGCAGTATTTAAATACAGTGAGCTGATCAGGATTGCAAACTAGGTTTAAATTGTTTCATTGCTCAATAAATTCAACTTTAATAGGAATTCTCTTACATTCAATTGAACTTTCATTTTCTGCCTCATCTCTGCCTTGGCTTATTCTTACTCAGTAGAATATCTATAATGCAAGAGTTTACCCTCTACACCCCATATTTCAGAGGACTGATAACAGCCCATCAACTTAGGGTGAAACCTTGAGGATAAGAGGTTAGCTTTGGTCCATAAGCAAAGATAGCAGATTATATCCTTGTTTTAATACTGGTCAGTTTTACTTGAGTGCAGAGTACAATATTCAGGTAAGAAAACATCACCTATGCTAGAAGATCTTCCTTGGGACATTATATTCAGCAACCTAAAATTAATGCATGGATTATATCCAGCCCATAGAAGAGATGTGCTTTGGTGTCACACACCTTCATTTTAGCAGAAGTGCATTAGATTTCTCAAGAGTTAAAGACAAACAGAGAGAGAGAACATTATAACATCTTTGAACTTTTGGGGAAGTATAAAGGCTATGGTCATTACATTTCTCATTGGGTTGGAAGATCGTTCCTAGATATTAAACTCTTCAGTACTCTCTAAGATGTAGTGATGGAGAGCCATGTACGATGACCTAGAAAAGAGAAAAATATCATAACCTGGTCAATGTGAAGAAGATTATGAGTAGTCTTATATAGAAATGTGGGCATCCTTGCTCAACCTATCCTAGAAAGGACTGTGGACATATGGACATATCCAACCTTGCTTTAGAGGAAATGGGAGAGAGACTTAAGCATCTGGGAAAAAGAGTGCAAAGATCTTCCATTACATGCACCAATACCTGCATTCATTGATGCAAAGTATATCATCTAACTGACAAATGGCATCCTTTGGATCTTTAATAAAAAGGTCTTTGAGAGGAAGTGTGATAACATTTTTCATAAAAAGCAACTGGGATAGATACAAGGACCGTGGTGATGGTGGTAGTGGAAGAGCAAAGCACTGGTGGTAGATATAAAGAGAAAATGTGGGAGTGAGATTGAAGATTTTGAGGGTGACCTGGGTTTGACATTTCTATCCACATCCAGGCCACTAGTTGGAATCAATCTTGAAACTTTTTCCTTCTCTGTTAGGATTTGTCTTCACTGTGTGTTTTACTGCTCACAATGGATGACCTCCTGATAAGCTATAGTCCTTTTGGAGGGATGGCTAAATTAGGATGAGTAGGAAGTTATCTGTTCTATCATTACCAACTTCTTCTCTGAGTTCTCTGTGGAATTCTAGCTGCTACTGGCAAGACTATAAAGACTAAATGACACAAATAACCTTCCCTATATCTTGGAGAGTTGTCACAGCAGAAAGACAGAAAGCCAAATTTTCATCAGATCTGTCTGGATACTTTATGCTCTGTCCTCTCAGAGTGATGTTGCTCAGAGACATTTAAATTACAGATAAGAAGAGATGAACAGGGAGTCTTCTGACAAGATGGCCGTGATTCCACTGTTGGTACTGTTGCAGTCTCAGATAATCTACAGTGTCACTCTTGCTAAATGTCAGGTCAGCGAACCTCTTCCCATTCCCCGATATTTAAAGACTGGACAGCTGATCCTTGGTGCCATAACATTTCAAATCTATATGCTTTCTGAACCACTAGCATTTCAAATGCCACCCTCTCATGAACAACCTGGATACCCTTTGTAAGACATTCAGATTTGTTGATAAACTAAATAAACTGCACTTGCTGAGAAATTGCTGACTCTATAGGTTCTTTCATTGTTGAACATTAGTCAAAGAACCTCCTGTGCCATATTTATTAAGTGATTATAGTTGTGTTACTTTCAAAAGCAATTCTGGAAAATGTTGGCTCTAAAATCTCTGCTTAGATTATCTGCAAAAGCTAAGTAACCTAAAGGCTACTTAACTTAATTTAACAACTTAACTTAAAACTTAAGGACTACTTTTCATTCGTCAAGATTTCTAGTCTTATGCTTTAATTTTCCCTTAACTTCCTGTTATTCTTTTGCCATAAATAAACAAACAAATCCTTAGACAGTTTCTTCTGGCAACTTAGACACGAACAAATTTATTGTTGTCTAAACTTTCCAAATTCCAGTCTATTTTCTCAGATGCTTCTGAGAAAAAGACCATTACTTTACAAATGAAAGCATATCAAAGTGGCATGAGCTATATGTTTCATGGTTGATATATATGATGTGGAAAGTTTTCCTATTTCCGAGACTTTATTTTGAGGTGGCAAGGAAAGATGCCTGTCCCTGTCACTTGGTGTCAGGCTAAAGAAAGAAGGTCATAATAGTTCTTTTCCAGCTATAAAATCCCAGAGCAATTGTCACTGGGATGCAATGCATGCCTCATTCTGATAGAGAATAGTAAGTTAATTTAATCTTCTTACAGATTCTTGACACAAAACTATCAGAACACCCTGGCCTTGGCATTTGCTGTGAAGGAAATCAATGAAAACCCTCACTTCCTACCCAACGTCACCTTGGGCTTCCATATTTACAACAGCAACTTCATCGGAAGCTGGACCTATCGTAGTGCAATGGAGCTTCTTTCAACAAAGGACAAATTCATCCCCAACTATAAGTGTGACGGCCAGAACAATGCAGTAGCTGTCATTGGAGGACCCAGTACAAAAATCTCTCTGGACATGGCAAGTATCCTGTGTAACTACAAGATTCAACAGGTGAGATACGCTCCCTTTTCCCCCCTAAACATATATATGTATTTTAAATGTCCATCCATCCGTCCGTCCTCCCTCCCTCCCTATTCAGCAGGTTACACATTAATTGTTAATTAAACAACTAACAATTAATGGGGTATTTAAGGTATTCATTTCGATGAAAAAAAAATGAAGACCAAGTTTTCAGAAGGATTCTCATCAAACAAATCAAGTAAGAACTTTAAGGAAGTCAACACTCTACAAATTAACAGGGAATTCTATTTTGGCCAGCTTGCATATTTTTATTTCAGCCAGCTTTTATATATTTATGTTTCTCACACAGAATAAAAAACTTATACAGTAAATAAAATGTTCTGTGACAGCAATTACTAGACAAAGCATTATAAACCAGAAAAATATTTGGGATCAAGTATAAATAGCTAAAACAGAACAGATAGTGTTCAGCTTTATCTATGAGATGGGTTTGACAGGTACAACTTTCTACCAAATCTGAAATTGTCTTGTTAAAATTCTGCAGCGATGAAAATGGAGAATCATGTATGCTTGGAAAAGTCATATTTGCTTTATTTTTAAAATAAAGACTCTGGCTTGGACAAAGTCAAATACAAAATGTTATCCCAGTGAGATAGTCCAGACAAGAATCACCACCAGGAGTACTAGCTCTATCTTTATTGTAAGGTTACATTAACAGAATCTTGCAAGACTGAAAGTATTTCTCCCCTCCTTTCCTTTTACTCTCTGGAAAACTAGGAAGGGCCCCTTCTGAAATGTTTCTAACATCCTCCCTCCTTCTGTGGGATGAGTTAACTTTTACACACTGGTTGTCCAGTCTGTAGCTCTTCTCTGTCTCCCAAGGACATGCCTACATAACATTACGCTGAGGCAAACTTGAGGTGTATTTTATATTACTTATTTAATTAATTAAAACCATAATTAATTTAGCTTCTCTGTTTATTTTAATCACTGTTCCCTCCATTATTGTTCTCTTATTTGTATTTTTCAACTTTTCACTTTTTTCTCCTCTTTCCTCTTTATTCTTTCAACATGAGCTTCTTTTTCTGTTTTTATTTTTCTAAATCCACAAGTGAGAAAAGAAAAAGCTTATTTTGGGATATGGGATTAAAAATTTTAAGGAGCAAACTTTGCCAGTCAATTTGCTATGTGTTTTACTGACTCTATCAACAGATCAAAATACATTTTTATTGTTTACATAATTCAGCAATTCTATCACTAAATTTTGCATACTTATTAGAGTAACACATTTCAATTGCTTTTTTCCCTTCAGATTATCTATGGTTCTGCACCTACAATTAATCATGGAGATTTTTTCCACTGGATGTTCCTGGACAATATCCTTCAATACAGGGGAATTCTTCAATTACTGCTATATTTTGGGTGGACGTGGGTTGGGATGATTTCGCTGCACTATGATGATGGAAACTGGTTTATACAGAATGTGGTTCCAATGTTTGCCCAGAGGGGAATCTGCTTTGACTTCACTGAAAGTTTCCCCCAAGAAGACGTACACTACTGAGTTTGTTGAAATGTGGGAAGAAGGAAATGAAGTATATGAAATAGTTATGGCAAGCATGGCCTCTGCTATAGTTGTACAAACTGAATTTATGCTGAGTATGAGATTGCTGTTATCCCAGCAAGATATATCAAACAAGGGGAAAGTCTGGATTATGATAGCCCAGATGGATTTCACTTCAACTTCTCTTCAAAGGAACTGGCCTTTATACTTCATTCATGGTGCTCTATCCATCATGGTTCACTTAAGAGACTTGGGAGGATTTCAGGACTTTGTTAGGAAAAGAAATCCAGCCTCCGATACAGAAGATAGCTTTCTCAAGGATTTTTGGGAACAAGCATTTCAATGTTCATTCCCCAACTCCAGTGGAGAGAGGAATTATGATAATATGTGCACTGGGTAGGAGAAGATAGAGACCCTTCCTTCATCAATTTTTGGCATGCACATGATTAGCCACAGTTACCCCATCTACAATGCAGTCTATGCTGTGGTATATGCCTTGCATGCTCTATATTCATTCAGAAGGAAACACAAAGTTGTGCCAGATAAAAGTAGACTGAATCTTCTCCATCAAGAATCATGGCAGGTATCATTTTGAGCACACATATGACAGAGTGGCGTATGTATGTATGTATGTTTGTGAGTTTACTTATTTATTTATTTATTTATTTATTTATTTATTTATTTAATTTCTATAGCCGCTAATCTCAAACAGGTGACTCTGGTTGGTGAACAATGCTAAAACAATAAAAACAGTAAAAAATAATACAAAAAATAATATACAGTACAAGGTCAAATCAACTATTCAATATTACCAACAACTCTATGGGTTACTTACTATTTTCAAATAAAGTGAAGGTCTGGAAGATATTTTATGTTGTATAAGAAATTGCAGATAATTTGTAAGAGACAATGCATAATCTTTGTCAGCATTCTCAGGTAAGCAGCACATGATAACCTGTATTATAGCCATGTGCAAAAATGGCTTAACTCTGATAACAGGCCAAAACCATGTGTTTTTGTCCTCCAACCCTGTTTTCCTTTAGATGTATTACTCTATGGAGTCACAGCTATGCTAGCCAAGCACAGTGAAAAAATAGTCCACGAGATCTGGAGAATGATCAAACTGCCAAAGAGTGAACATGGGCTATTTATTTATTTATTTATTTAATTTTCAACCGCCCATCTCCCCCCAATGGGGGAACTCTGGGCGACTCACAACAAACATTAAAAACATAAATATATATAAATACATAAAACATTAGTTCAAAACATTACTAAAAAGGAGAAGGAGAGTCCAAGAAGATGAAAAATCTGAGGCTGAAGACAGAAGGCCTCTATGGAGCTAGTTATAATTAGATCCAATTCACATATTTCAGCAACTTTTTCTGAACTTTTTACACCCTTGCCAGAGGGTACCACACAGCATGCCTAGGGCATTATCTGCAATTAACAGCTATACTGATTTTCAAATAAAAGATAGTGAAGAATGGAATAGTGACTTCGTGGGGTTTAGTTAGGATAACATTAGTTCACAGTACAGTAGACCAACATTCGTAGCAGAAATTGGTGCCAGTTATAAAATTATGTCAAGAAAAATTGACTGAACAGCGCAAATGCTACAAAATGCACAGGTTAGCATGACTTTTTAATTCTATTAGGATGTAAGGAACTTAGCAAATTGCAGTTGGACTTAATACCTATCCAACAAATTGTCTGTCAGGATCCTGACAGCTGGAAGCACATTACCTGTTTGGTGCAACTCTCATCTCTTTTTTAAAAAAAGCGACAGAAGGAACTGTTCTGACCGTTGCTCAGAGCCAGAGTAGTATCGTACCTCAATTAGCTCCTAAGTCTTCTGGTGCCTGTTAAGCAACGCACCGCAGCGCATCCACCCCCCCCGCCGAAACAGCAAGGCCAGGGCGCTGAGGCGAAGCAGAGCTCTCGCGCCTTCCGAATCTCCCCCGAGCCAACCGACCCAAGAGGCCTCTCACGCGCTGTTCCATTTCAAATAGGCGACCTCCCCCTCCTCCCCCACCGCCCCTCGCGCCACGGCCCTCTCCAACGGCCGCCCTCCGACAAGAGTCTCGCCTCAGGCCTCGCGCTCTCTATCCCGCAGGCCAGATCGCGCAGATTGCGCGCCGCCGAGGAAGAGGACGGCGGGGAAGGCCGGCAGCGCGAGCTGCAGCCATTGGGGCACGGGACGCCGCCTGGTTGGGAACCCGCTAGCCCCTTTGGTAGCAGCTCTGACTTTTTTCTGCCATTATGCGATGCGCTAGGCTCCCCATGTGTATAATAATATAATAATAATAGCAATAGCCTTTTACTAATAGTTCATGTCTAAATTTAGGATTTGTAGAGATTTTTTGATATTTTGCTTGTGATCACAATAAAAAAATAGTGCATTTAGCACATCTAACTGCGTCTAATGAGCAGTCACACACACACATACGCAAATGCAGCAACTGGTAATGGAAACCAGGAAGTTTGTAAATGAATGATTTTTAGTCATAGGAATCCCAAAGAGAAAATATTACCAGCAAGAAATAATTAATAGTTAATGGAATAGACTGGGGGAGAGAGAGAGAGACAGCTTCTAATTTTATCTCAAAGATTCTGAAGGGCATTGTTTTGATACACAATTTTACTCTCTCATAATGTGTGGGCATGCATGTGATAGTGCACTCTATCTTATTTACAAAGGATTAACTTGCTTTGTAAAAAGCACAGCAGTCCCCCACCCCATTTCCTTAGAAGCAATTAGCTATATGCCTGAAGCCATAACTTAGATCCCTACCAGGCAAAAAAGTTGCAACGAGAGAGGCCCTAAATTCCAAAGAAGTTAGGTATTTAAACTTAGATTCACCTCTTTAGGCCCACCTTTACTTTTCCCTGTGTCATCCCAAAATTCCCTTGTATGGATATGAGGGGATGTACTATCTGAAATATCTGAATATGCCTATAAAATCTTTGTTGCTTGCTTTGCAAGGTGTGGTTCTGGGCAACACTCCTTGAGCCATCCAGGTGGTTTCATTGGCCAATAAAACCTCTGTTAAAAGCCTCATCTCAAGTCTTCTTATTTGGCTTTACTGAAACTTGGGAAATAAAAGGTGCCATACAATTCTAAAAGTGTTTATGGTGCTCCCCAACTTCCATCTCCAACTACATTCTTTTAGAAAGTATTTAGAAAGTTTCATGTACATTAATGTAGACTTCTCATCTCATGTCAGAGATTCTAAAAGCATTCCCCCCCCCCCCATAATGGAGTCTGTTTTTCAGAAATCCTTAAAAGAAGAGCACCATAAAAGAAAGCTGAATGCAATATAAATGGAGTATTTAAGAAATGTGTGTGGTAATACAAGAAGGGATCAGGTCAAAAATGGGTGAATGACCAGCATTAAACAAATACATTGAGGTTGTTTAGTCATATACAAATAATGAATATGAAGGAAAACTGGGAGGTTGAGAAAGTTCAATAGAAGATCCTCTTCCATTGGAGGCTGAGAGGAAAGGAAAGACAGAGAAAGGTAGAGTGATGGATTTGATGACACTTTCAGAATGAGAGGGATTTAGAGGACAAAAGGCATGTGTGAATCACTGTATGTACAGGGAAGACACAAGGATGGTTTAGAGGGACAGAAAGGTTTGGAACTGTTTATTTCCTTTTTCTTATCACATACCTTTCATTTTCTTTGGATTGATTGGATTGGTTAGGAAACCCTTTTTGCACTTTTCTCCAAAGGATAAAGCATAATCAGTATGTGTGAGAATTACTAAGAAAGCAATTATTGGCTTCATTCCTATTTTTTAATAGTCTTGGAGTTAGTATAGATAAAAGGCATTATTTTTGAACAAAAACAATAATAGCATAACCATTTTAGAAAGTAAAAGGATATATCTATACAGACATAAAGGAGAGATCATTGGTCTGCACTACTTTGCCAGTCAAGCTGATTCCACAGAAGTGATATTTTTACTTAACAACAGGAGCTGAGAGCCTATGTACCATCCTGGTATTCTTAAAGGAATAGTATGGTAGAAAGCAATAATTCATCAAGAAAATCGTGTGGGTCTCTTTTTCCAAAACTCCTTTTAGCCTTTGATGTAATCGTTTTCATAAATCTTTCTCTCTTTTTCTTATTAACTGAGTTGCACCATTTTCTGAGGACCGTCTCGTTTAACAATAATGCTGGGGAACCAGTTTCCTTTGATGAAAGTGGGCAATTGGTGTCAGGATTTGATATCATCAACTGGAGCACATTGCCAAACCAGTCCCTCCTTAGAGTCAAAGTTGGAAGTTTAGATACACCTACTCCTGAAGAAATGAAGTTGACCATTCAGGAGAATGCCATTGTTTGGCCCACCAGTTTTAATCAGGTAGGTTTGATGCATGTTTTGTGTGTCCATCCCTTCAAAAACAACATTAAAAGCAAAGATTCCAAGACCATGTTCTATAGCAGGGCTCTCCAAACTCTTCAGCTCATTGACCCCTTCATGAAGTTTCAGATTCTTCAACAACCCCCAAAATTTATTATATGAAAATAATTTCATAAATAGTACTTTGACAAACAACAACAGATAGTCTCGTCAACACTATATTGACCACTCTGGAGGACCCTGTTCTCTAGTCAGGTTTCCCAAAAAGTATACCAAGCCTTTCATCTCTTTTGTTTGTTAAAAGTTGAGAATTCAATGTTTTATACAGATGCCATTTATTTATACCTGTTGTTCCCTTCTTCCTTGCAGATTTGTGGAATAATAAAATACTGCTGCTGCTTTGGTCATATAAGCATAATGACATCTTAAAATATGTTGATAAAGAAATAAACTTATGTTAATAGATATTCCCATTTCTAAATACCTTATAATATCATAAATACCTTACTTTGTATTGTCAGATTTTGTTGTTGCTATACGTTTTGCAGAGTACTTAGATACCTCCAAATCGTAGATGCTTCAATACAGTAATACATTCAGTTTTTTGTTTTTTTTTTTAAGTCAAATGAAACTTCAGAAGGAACAGAATGAAGGAAAGAAAGAACAAGGGAACCATGATTAATTAATAATCCAATATTGTTTCATGTTTAATGTTCTCACATACAGTGCTTGTAGAAACTGAAATCAATGCACTCATGAGTCATGGTTCACAGTTGGCAGTCCTTCAGTTTTTCCCTAGAAGTGCTACAGCCATGCATCAGCTCTCTGTTTGTGATTGGATATTCTGGGTAATATTTTTCATCATGAAAGGCGCTTATAGGCATCTTGGGACATTAGAGCCCTGCAGGAACTTCTGCGGGGAGGCATGGAGGGTCAACAAAGTCAAGATGGCATCCACAGCTATGTCATTTAAGCCTTGTCCTTTGTTTATGCAGTATGAATTGCATGCACAGCACACATTAAAAAAAGTGGGATATTATCACAGTCATGGTTACCATCTTGACATTTTTTACTTCCATGTTCATGTTCCTAACACACACAAAGTTTACAAATATTGGCTCTGAGGCTGAATCCCATTGGAAAGAGACAGAGGAAAAACTGGAAAGGCAACTATTCCATACAAATCCCTGTGTAGTTACCAAATGTTAAAGTTAGGGAACGTCATCATTTTTACTTAACACATTCAGACTTAATGCTGAATATATACTGAAAGAAATTAGAATAAAGGAAGATGACCATGGTTTTAAAATTGGAAGGAAAAACATCGATTATCTGTTCTATGTTGATACCATTCCTCTTATAGTGGAAAATGCAACTGATCTGGAAGCTCAAGTAGTGACAGTCAAGGAACCCTGTGCAAAAATGGGACTATGATTAAATATAAAGGAGACAATAGGTAGAATAGCCAGCCTTAGAACTGAGAGTGAATATATTAAATTGGTGGATAGCTTCTATCTTTTAGATTCCACCAGTATCTTTTAGGTTCCAACAGGAAAGGAATGAGCAGTCAGGAAATATGCCATAAATTAGCACTTTCATAAGGTAGCAGTTATTCAGATGTTCAGATGTTGTGGTATGTTATACCTATAATGATTAGAATTATACAGACAATGGTTTTCCATGTGATTCTCTATGGAAGTAAAAGTTGGACTCTGAAGAAACAGGAGAGAAAGGATATTGATTATTTTCAATGTTGGTTTTGGAAAAGACATTTGAAAATACTATGGATAACCTGGAAAACAAGCAGATGGATCATGAATAAATCAACCAAGAGTTCTCACTTGAGGCACAAATAACCAGGCCCAAATGATCATATTTTGATAAATGTATACTTTTAGGAAAGGTGGAAGAAAAGACCAAAAGAGGATGACCAGCAGCAAAATGGATGGACTTCATTATAGTAGTGATGAGTGCACTGTTGGAAGACCTGAATGACCAGATTGGTGAAAGATCATCCTTGAGAAGTTTTATCTATGTGATCACTAAGACTCAACACAATTTCATAGCACCTAATCAATCAATCAAATTGTGGAATTTGGAGGCTATATTATGTGTGCTCTCTACAAATGGCACCTATAAGGAAATAAATTACTAATTTCTAAAAAGATCGTCATTGGGCAAAATAAATCAAGTGGAGAACTGCACGTCATCTTTTATACTGATTCCCATCTATTTAAATGCATATTTGTGTATGCATGTGTGACTAAAAAGCTTTTTAACTGAATAGATGATGTTGGAGAAAGATCCTGTTGGATTCTAAGCAGGATACATAAGGATTCCTTGATGTCTACTATAGCCACCACATTGATAATGCCTGAATTCAACATTCTCCTTTCCCCTCTTCTACTTTTAAGTTTAGCCCCTTTCGGTGTGCAATGATCATTGTCTTTCAGGTCATAGAAAAACGATGAAAGAAGTGAAGCTATTTTGTTGCTATGACTGCCTTCCATGTGCAGACGGAAAGATTTCAGCACAAGAGGGTAAGATATACATAGATAGAATTTGTTGATCTGATAAGAAGGAATAGAATAGAATAGAATAGAATAGAATAGAATAGAATAGAATAGAATAGAAATCTTTATTGTCATTGTACTACTTGTACAATGAAATTAAATGCCACCCCAGTGCAGCTTTAAAAATATAAAAACCATAGAACACATAAAACACATATCACACATAAAACATATAACACAACCTTCACATTCCATATTGCACAACCCCTGATGCTGTATTAATACTGCACTATACAATAGAATTCAGTATAGTTACAGCTCTAAGATAGAAGCTATTCTTCAGCCTATTCGTCCTTGTTTTCATTATCCTGTACCGTCTGCCAGATGGTAATAATTCAAAAAAAGAATGTCCCAGGTGGGGACTAATGATCCTCTGGGCAGTGATGGTAACCCTCTGGAGCACTTTCCTATCTGCCACTGTGCAGTTGGCAAACCATACACAGGTGCAGTAGGTCAAAATGCTCTCAGTGGTACAGCGGTAGAAGGTCACCAGCAGTTTTTCATTCAGTTGTTGTTTCCTGAGAAGTCTCAGGTAGTATAATCTCTGCTGGGCCCTCTTAACCAAAGCTGCAATATGAGCGCCCCAGGTCAAGTCCTCCTTTATAGTAACACCCAGAAACTTAAAACTGGCCATCCGCTCCACTCGGTCTCCATTGATAACCAGGGGCTGGACATCTAATCTATTCCTCCTATAGTCCACTATAAGCTCCTTGGTCTTACTGATATTAAGAGCCAAATTATTGTCTCCACACCACGAAAGCAACCAGTCCACCTCATCCCGGTAGGCAGACTCATCTCCTTTGGAGATAAGCCCCACCACTGTTGTATCATCTGCAAATTTAATGATAATATTGCTGAAGTGAGTGGGCGTACAGTCATATGTATAAAGAGTGTAAAGTAAGGGACTCAACACACAGCCCTGTGGTGAACCAGTGTTGAGAGTAAGAGCTGAGGAGATATAATTGCCTAGTCTAACCTCTGGGAGCGGCCAGACAGGAAGTTGATTGGTTGATTTCTGCCTCTATTATTCAAGATTCTTTGCCTCCCATTTCACTTGAGTTAAGATTTTCACACCTCAGAATACAATGGAGCTGAAGTTCTAATTAAGCTTTCCAAGGGTTGGAGTTGGAGGTGCAGAAAAGAATATGTAAATTATTTCTATCCATTCTAATGCACAGTCTCAGATGTGTAATTTTGCTTTTAGTTGTAGCAATATAAACAATGTATTGTTTTGGTTTTTTTTTTTCCAGATGCAGATGACTGTGTTCCATGTCCAGGAGATCAATATGCAAACTTCCATCGAAATGCATGCATTACCAAAGAGATCACCTTGTCTTACCAAGAATCTTTAGGAATTCTGTCTTTGATTTTTGCATTCTCCTTTGCTTTCATGACAGCAGTGGTGCTTGGTGTCTTCATTAAGCACTATGACACACCTATTGTCAAAGCCAACAACCAGAGCCTCTCCTACCTTCTCCTCATCTCTCTTCTCTTCTCCTTCCTTTCTGCTTTCCTTTTCATTGGTCGGCCTACAGCACTGACATGTCTTCTTCGACAAACTGCTTTTAGCTTCCTATTTTCAGTAGCAATTTCTTGGGTGTTGGCTAAGACCATCATTGTAGTTCTCGCTTTCATGGTCACCAAGCCAGGATCTGGAATAAAGAAATGGGCAGGGAACAGATTGACTAATTCTGTTGTCTTTTCTTGCTCCTTTATTCAAATTATTCTTTCTGCAATTTGGCTGGCAACCTCTGCCCATTTCCAAATTTTGACATGTATTCTCTGCATGAAGAAATTATACTGGAATGTAATGAAGGGTCAACCAACATGTTTTACTGTGTCTTGGGCTTCATGGAGATTCTTGCCCTGGTCAGTTTCTTGGTAGCCTACCTAGCTAGGAACTTGCCTGACAGCTTTAATGAAGCCAAGTTGATCACGTTCAGCATGCTGATCTTTTGCAGTGTGTGGTTGTCTTTTTTCCCAGCCTATTTAAGCACCAAGGGCAAATACATGGTAGCTGTAGAGATCTTCTTCATCTTTGGCTCCAGTCCAGGATTACTGGGTTGCATTTTTTTACCCAAATGTTATATTATTCTTTTCCAGCCTGAACTAAATAAAAGAGAACAGCTAGTTAGAAGGAAATAGTAAAGACTCTCCAAGTTGTTTGCTGAACATCATTGACAGCTCCATGCGATAAATCAATATGTTATTTTATGTTTATTTCATAAAATAAAGTTTATGAAAATATCTCAATCTTGTGGAAGTTCTTACAATTTAGAGACATTCCTGGGCTTAAGTGAAAGCATGTTATATGTTAAGGTACTAATGCAAATGTTTGTTCTCTTTGTAAGAAGAGAATTTATTTTTCTAATTTACTTTATACTGAGTGGACAATCATACTTGTTCAAGGGGCTTTGTGCCTGAAAGCCATTTATTAATTTCAAAGATTAATCTCAATCTTCCTATGCTGTTGTTTTGGTCACTTATCACAGGTATATCTGATGAAGACTTGGCTATCTCTGTACATACTATGTAATCTCCAAAGAAAGATTAACCATGTCCTTTAGTCTTTGTAGTCTTGCCAGCAGCTCCTAGAACTCTATAGGGAATTCAGAGAAGAAGTTGATAGGGCAGATAATCTCCTATTTAGCATTATATTTATCAAAAGAAATTGAGTGCTGTACGTCAGCAGGAGGTATCTATAGTCCATTGTGGATTACAGACCTTGATGCTCAGGAAGATCATTCAGTTTCCCAAGGGCTTAGGAAAACAATGTGATTTGGGTCCTGTTCTTCAGATTGAAAGATTTTCTACTGCTGTAATAAATTCAATTTGGCTTCATATTGTGCTTATTAGATGAAACATCAACAGTTACGCCTATCTCCCCCCATCTGTGCCCTTTTGGCCACCCTGCATCCTGCCTTGTGGAGCAGCAAGAAGCCCTAGAACCGTGCGGATTTGAGGCTGGTTGCCATAACCTGGGGAGCCTTGTGTGCCCCACCCCACCCCAGCAAGCACAGAAGCATTCATTCAGCCAGCTGCTTTTTCTTCCAGCTGCCCACACCAACCTTTCACCTTTTGCACCCAGCTGCCATGGCCAAAGCAGAAGTGCCTCGTTGTCTTTGCTGTCTCCTTTCCTGACCCCACTTCTCCAGCAAATCTTTCCTATATGTGGCTAAAGCTGCACTGTCTTTGGAAACCTTTCTGAAAATGGTGCAGCTTTAGCCACATGTAGAAAATGTTGGCTGGAGAAGCTGGGTCCAAAATGGAGGCAGCAAAGGCAACAAAATGGAGACAGAAAAGGGAGGGAAAAGGAGACAGCAAAAGCAGTGAGATAGGCAGGGGGAGAGTTGGACGCAGTCCCTTATCTTACTGTGGCTCAGGGCTGGGAGGGACCAAGCCTAGAACAGCTTGGATTGGGGTGGGTAAACTTGATTCTCAGTTAACGACCGAAATGGGGAGTGCTGGGATTGCTGTTTTAAGTTGGTGCAGTTTCGTGACATCACTGCCACTGACTTACGATGGAAATTCTGATCCCAGTTGTGGTCGTAAGTTGAGCACTTCCTGTATTGCCATGACTTTATTTTGAAGAGAATGGAGATAATGGCCATCCCTATTATTTGACTTTCCAGTGAAAGGAAAACACCATGATAGCTTTTTTTTCAGGTCAACAATCCAAGGATAATGCTATCAGATAGCGTTATCCTTTGATTGTTGACCTGAAAAAAAAGCGATCATGGTGTTTTCCTTTCACTGGAAAGTCAAATAATAGGGATGGCCATTATCAGAACCTGTTCTGATCGAATCATAATGATTCAGTTTGTACAATTCTCCTTAAAGGTTCCTGACACAAAACTATCAGCGCATCCTGCCCTTGGCATTTGCTGTGAAGGAAATCAGTGAAACCCCTCACTTGAGTATCCATAAGAGAGCATATTAGGTACAGACTATAACTATTACTGGAACACTTTTTCCATGCTTATTCCATCTGCAAATTTCTAACCAGTGGCCCTGTTTAGAGCCCTGATCCCTGCTTGAGAAAGAAGGGTTCTAAGAACGTCTGCAGGCTGCTGTGAGGATTAGGTATCTGATACATAAAATTGCATTGGAGGAGTTCTGAGCTGAACTCTGGTTGAGCAAATTCTGTTGACTGAAACATCATCTTTCTCTATTTCGGGGAAAGAGCTTAAACCTATAACTCTCAAGAATGTGGACAGGGACATCAGGGTGAATCTGGCCACCTGCTTGTTGAATCTGCAAAGTTAAAAATATAACTTAAAATTCATATTAATACTAACCTTAATTATCCTAACTGGTTAATGCTAATCAGTTTTTCTACTCTATCCACTTCCAAATATAGAAAAAGGGGAGAAACAGAGACCTTAATTCTTCAGCTACTTTGTGATGGCTTCATCCAGATTTATATCACATTATTTTTCAGAGGCAGATGACTGTGTTCCATGTCCAGAAGAACAATATGCAAACTTCCATCAAAATGTAAGCATTGCCAAATATATCACCTTCTTATCATACCAGGACACTTTAGAAACTACATCAGTCATTGTTGCAATCTTCTTTTCTTTTGTTACAATATTGGTCCTTGAGACTTTCCTTAAGCACTCTGACACACCTATAGTCAAAGCTAACATCAGGAATCTGTAACATCCTGTATCTTATCCACAGTGCTTCCACAGCTATAATGGCTATTTTATTGGAAGCTGAACCTATCAGAGAATGTGATATTGTTTAGGAAAGTGTAGCATTCTGATGACAATAATAATAACATTCTTGGTGTCATATTAAGTTAAAACATTTAAAAATATAATTGCACATGACAATTGTACTAATTTTTATCTCTGCTAGATAGTGTGGGTCTACAGATCGCATTCTAAAGAATGCCAATACTCTTACATATGAAAGGACTCAGGCTATTGACTGCTTCAGTGACAAATTCCAATGAGGAGATTTCAGCAGTTTGTCTATATTATTTAAATACATGCATAGGCCGTTCTTCTAAATTCCATTAAAACTGGCAAGATGTGCTACTTTAATTTTGTACAATAAAGCAAACTTTGTTGGAGGTGGAAGTCTTTGTGTCTGTGATTTAAATAAATAAAAATACCCTAACAAAAACCATTACTCCATTAACTAGAAATCTAAAGAAATGTTCATGATATCATCACTTTAACCCTTATTAGAAGTCTGAATGATAATGATGATGACAATGATGATGATTCAGTTTTAATAGAAGTTTCAGGAATCAAGGAAATTAGGAATATTTTAGATTGAACAGAAAAGTTATTTTAACCAAAACCAATCCTTTAACGTCAAACTGTGCCACTGAATCAGCAGTGTATAATTCTGTTTCATAAATGTTCCCAGAAATCATTGGATGATCCTTTCATGAATTGAGGGACCAGTTTAGGATTTAACACCATGTTGCTGTTCATGTTTGTTGTTAAAAGTCAGTTGGAAATTTTGATGGTTTTTTTGAAAAGCCCTAACAAAGCCCCATATGGAGATAGCTCAAGAGCAGATGTCTTAGGAGTGTACATGTAAAACTCCAGGAGGCATTTTGATCTTTAAATAGAAAACCTCTCCCCAGACAGGTTTGACTGCGTGATCAGTCACTTGAGCAGCCCCAGTCAGAATACCAGATAATGGCACTCAAATAGATTCTTAACATTTAAAAAGTCATACATTGAAAGCTGAGTAATGTTAAAGGTATATCAGGGCCCAACAGGATTTGCTGTGCTAATCTGTGAAATGACACCTCAACAATGGCATGCAGCTGAGGTGAATATCTCCCCTTTGGCAGTATGTAGACCAGCTCTGATTGTCAGGTGATTGTTTAAGTGCCATCAAGTCAGTGTCAGCTCTTAGCAATCAATTAGACAGCTTTCTCCAGGATGATCTGTCCCCAGCCTGGCCCTTCACATCTTCCAACATAGCACCCATTGTTGCATTAACTGAATCCATACATTTTGCTGTTAGTTTTTCACTTTCATTCCATTACAGATTCCTCAAGAGAGCTAAGTCTTTGCATAATGTATTCAAAATCTGAATGTCAGGTAACTCAGAGTCATGGCTAGTCCAGACATATGTTAAATGCTATGAACGTAAGAATTGTTCTTCTCTATCTGGTTGAGGATCCATCTAACTAAGCATTCAGAGCGCAGAGTGGCTATTCAATGCATTCAGGAAGTTCAGATACATGGACAGGAATGCAACTGGCATTTTCTTTTATTTTTATTTTCTAGCATCTGTTATTCGAGATATACTACCTGTGTTTCAGGAGGCTGTCAAAAGCTATCAAGCCCAGTGGCCATTAATAATGAGATATTTCATGAATTTGTCCAGAATTCTATGGTTTCTATGTGACTATATTGGTTTCCATGTACATTCTAGATATTAAAAAACAAAATGGATCAGATGGAAATTACTACACAATTAATACAACTTCTATCTATGTTGTATTTTCTTTGTTCCCTGAAGACCTCATCTTCTGACAGTCTTTATTTCCCTTTTTTTAATATATCTGTGAACCCTTACTTTTTCCCAAAACGTCTTCTCCTGACATGTATATAACTTTTCAATTTTTAGTTATTTATTTTTAATATAGGCTGCAGATTGTTTGAAAGTCTAGGTAGGCACTCATCAATGTTCCATATACTTAACCAATTGCACATCAATATTTCTTTTTCTATTTTCTTCTGAGCCTCTAGAGAGTAACATTGGCACTGAGCAAAACAGCATTATTAAAAATAATTTTCAAAAAGTCCTTAAGGATACTTGAAGCATCTCCTAAGAACTTGTTCTCTGCTGTTATGATTATAACTGTGTGCTCTGTGTTAAGTTCATACTGTGCTACTCAATATTTATGAGGTGGCAATTGAGTAATTGGTGCCTAGAAGGAAACTTACATTCCAGATGCTACTCCTGAAGTTTTTAATATTAATGTTGATTTCTCAGATGGCGCACACTTTCCCTCTTAATAAATGTTACCAAAGTGACAATCTTTTTATACTTCACAAGTATGATCAGCCAGGAGATCTCACTATTGCAGGCATTACTTCTCAGATCTACGCATTTTCCAGACTTATAACCTTTGAAAGACACCCTTCCAGTGAACACTTTGATACAGTAGTGTAAGGAACCACTCCTCTACTTTATCATGTAATTTTCTCTGGATCATATTTTCAAGCAATGGTTCCATTCAACTTGAAGATCAGAAGAAGGGTGAATGGCTCATATTGTTACCTTTGCTTTTTAGAATTGATATTTCCCCCTTTGTATTCTAATAATATTTGATAGTATTAGAGTCATTGCTAGAGAATCATTTCTGTTTCCTACCCTGTTCTTATTGGATGCAGTTATGGCACCAGCAGTAAATGCAAAATATTATTTTCCATAATCATAAACTCTGGATCTAGTACTGAGATTGCCCTTCTTTAAGGAGTGTCTGGTTTAAGGAACTGCTGAATATCTGGTGAGTTATGGAGCACCTTCCCATCTGATCTGGAGAACCAGAGATTACCTACTAAGTCCCCACTTACCAGATGTTGTGGCAGAGGGCAGTTCTTTTAAAGAATTTTGGGGACCAACTGTTAATACACTGGCACCCATATTTGCAGGATTAGTTTTAATGATAATGATGATGATTATATAGTATTATTATATGCATATCATCTAGACTGAACAGATAGCGTATAAAAACAGATATATACTAAGATGTAGCACATCATTCTCATTGCAGGACCTTGATTCAGAACTACCAACACATCTTAGCTTTCCTATTTGCCATAAAAGAAATCAATGAAAATGCCATGCTCCTACCCAACATCACCCTGGGCTTCCATATCTATAACAGTTATTTCCTTGCAAGTTGGACCTATCTGGCCACTTTACAGCTTCTCTCTGCACCAGGGAGATTTGTTGCTAATTACAAGTGTGATGTCAAGAAAAATCCAATAGCTGTCATTGGTGGACCAAACACTGATGTCTCTCTCTTTATGGCAAACATTTTGAGCATCTACAGGATCCCACAGGTATATTAATATTTGTATATGGGACTTCTTTTGGAACAGATGGTTCTTCTGGAGTGTTTAGAAAATTACATTTTTCTGATGACAATAATAAAGGTATTTTTGGTATCATATTAAATGTTTAAAATACTGAAAATCACTTTGTACTTGGAAAATGTACAGTACTTGAATTTCCATGCCTACTACAGATCACTTTTTACCGAGGGCCAATATTCTTAAATATGGAAAAGGACTCCATTTTTGCTTTACAGATTTTAACTCCTTCAAGGACAAAATCAATGAGGGGATTTGTAAATTTACATGTCCCAGCTTACTGTTAAAATATACTTAATAGTAATTGGGGTATTCAGAGTGGGAAATTTACACATTCAAGTAACAAAAATTAAATATATATAAAACTGAGTGGAATAAAAAGCCCACATCGAGACTCTAATTTTTTCTGTAAGTGTGATGGAATGGAATTATGAAGGCCAAACTCAGGGAGGAAAACATGCTCTTTCATCTCCTGAGGAGCGAGGGAGAGATAAGAGGATGAGGCTGGCACCTCCCTGAGGAATTCACACTGTTGTGACTGGGTGACTTTGGGAACTGGGGTTTCAGTCTGGGAAGATTCTTGCTAGAGGTTGTAGCTAATAAACATTGCTGAACTGAATCTACATGGTCTCTTGGAGTTCCTTGGGCTAGGCCTGACATCAGTCTTCCCAGACTTAAATGGAAACAGGAACAACCTCTTCCTAGAAAAGGAACAGCCACTCTGGAACAGCACCTCACCCCAGCTAGGGCAAGAACATTTGGAAAAAGGCAAAGCTTGTATGGTACTTTGAAGAGTGAGACTTTTGAATGAACTAAATATTAAAGGACTGAGTATTAAAGAGATATTTACAGGGCAACATCACTTTGCAAGGCCTAGAAGGATGGAGAGCAATACTCTGTTGTTGGGGAAGGTGTGTGCTGCAATAAAGCATTTTGTACAGATTTACTAAGCTGTGGTATGTCCAGTGCTTGGAAAGCAAAGAACCCCCACAGCCCATCCCACCCCACCCCCAAAAAACCTTCATTCTATTAACTAGAACCTCAGGAAACATTCATGGTACCATCACTTCAAACAAAATTGGAAATTAGAAGTCTGGAATTTATTTTGCAGTTTTAATAAAAGTTTCAGGAAGCAAGAACATTAGGATAAAATTCGGTTCAGATTCAACAGAAAGAATACATAGACAAAAGTAATGTACCACATTTTTTTTAGTATCCAAGCTGTACTACTGGAAAACTAATTATTATTATCATTGGTTGAACAATTAGCCAGGTATTTAGACTGGATTTGGCATTTTTATCCACCTAACAAGTCCTTCCCAAGGACCTGGGATAGGCAGAAGTTGTTGTTTGATGATATCAAAGGTATTGTCATGGGATCTAAGCTGTTCCAAGTAAAGCTGCCTTTTGCAATTCACTGATGGTGATTTGGTCAATGCTGATGGTGTTCAGGTGGTGCTCCAGATGTTTTGGGATTGCACCTAAGGCACCTATAACTATTGGTACTATCTTTGTTTTCTTTTGCCATAGTTGTTCTACTTCTATTTGCAGGTCTTTGTATTTTGTGATTTTCTCCAGTTCCTTCTCTTCTATTCTGCTGTCTCCAGGTATTGCAATGTCCACTATCCAGATTTTTTTGTCTTTCTTATCAACAATTGTTAAGTCTGGGGTGTTGTGTGACAGGTGCTTGTGTGTTTGAATTCTAAAGTCCCAGAGCACTTTAGCTTCTTCATTTTCAGCTACTTGTCTGTTTTGTGGTCCCACCAGTTCTCACTTGCAGGCAAATTGTATTTGTTGCAGATATTCCAATGCACCATTGTTGCTACTTTGTCATGTTATTGTTTGTACTCAGTCTGTGCGAACTTCTTGCAGCAGCTGACTAGGTGGTCCACTGTTTCTTCAGCTTCTTTGCAGAGGTGGCATTTGCTGTCTTCTCAATTCTGGCTTTATATGCATTTGTTCTTAAAGCTTGGTCACAAAGCTTGGTCTTACAGCCAAATTTAGCCCCTCTGACTCTTTCTTCAACTTTCCTACTCTTAGCCATTGCCAGGTCTTGTTGTTATCAGCTTTGCCTGCTAGTTTTTTTGTGTATTGGCCATGTAATACTTTGCCTTCCCATGTCTCTTTTCTGTTCTTCATTTCGTCTTTCTTATAGGCCAGTTTGGTTTCTTTGGTATTCAGGAAGCCTTCACAGTGTATTAGCTTCAGTGCATCTTCTTCATTGTCCTTCAGATATTCTTCCAATGCCCTTTTTTCTTCTTCAAGCATCTGGTGTGCTTGTATCATTCCACGCCCAACTATGCTCCTTGGTAAGTAGAGTCTGTCAACATCGCTGCATGGATGAAGGGTGTGATTCATTGTCATTATTTTCCTGGTTTCCTATTCAGGGCTTTTAGTTCAGCTTGAGTCCAGTCCACTGTTCAACTGTATGTCTAATGACTGGAATGGCTGAGATGTTAATCACCTTGATGGTATTTCCTCCACTGAGTTTGGACTTTAAGATCTTCTTCACTCTTCTGAAGTATTCACTACTAACGTTCTTCTTGGCTTCGGTGTCCTTGGTGTTGTCAGCCTGAAGGATGCCCAGGTATTTATAGTGATCTTCTTCATACAGACTCTTGATGTTATTTCCATTGGGCATCTTGAGTTTTCACTATTTTTCCCTGGCTGATGGTCAGGATGGCTCATTTGTCCAGTCCAAACTCCATTGCAATATCTTGGCTGTATATTTGGACAATACTGAGCAGCGATTCCATTTCAGATGTTGTTTTTCCATACAGCTTCAGATTGTCCATGTGAAGGAGGTAGGATAACCTGGCATATGTTTTTGATCTTTGATAGCCATGGCCTGACTTGTTCAGTATTGTTGACAGAGGAATCAATGCAATGACAAACAGTAGTGGTGATAGTGAGTCTCCTTGAAAGATTCCTCTCTTGATATTAACCTCTCCCAGTCTGTCACCATTGACCAGCAACTGTGTCTTCCATTGTGCCTTTGATCTTCGCACAAAGCTTCTGATGTTTCTACTGATTCCTGTTATTTCTCGGCACTTGACTATCCAGTCATGTGACAGGGGGTCAGATGCCTTCTTGTAATCATTCCAAGCTACGTTCAAGTTGGTCTTCCTTCTCTTAAAGTTTTCCAAAATCATCTTGTGAATTAGGAGCTGATCGTTTGTCCTTCTGTTGTTGTTGTTTACTAAAATGGGATATATGAACAATATCATTGCATGGTTTCACAACCTGGCATAGTTTTAACTATCCTTTGGAAGGGAAACAACCAATAATTCATCTGCATGTAGATAAAGTAAATATCAAGATCTTAAATAAGTTCACTGCTTTTGTTACTGCTTCCTTTGTGGGTCGCTAATGTCAACTTCTTGAGCTACATAGAGGGAACTTACTGTTGTGTATATGATAAAATAATCTAATAATCTGTCCTACACACAGTTGCCAGGTTCCTGCATTTGAAGTGCCATCACATTAATAAAATGGATATGGGAGAATAAATACTTCTGTTTCATAAATACTCCCAGAAATCACAAAGTGAAATCTTGATTGGATCTTTCATGAAGGGGGGGGGCAGTTGAGGATTTGACTGGAGGGACTTTGCTCAACTACGTGTTGTGCGCCAGTTATGCTTTTCCTGGATCAGGAAGCCCTCCAGTCAGTCACTCATGCCCTAGTCATCTCCCATATATTGCAATGTGCTCTACATGAGGTTACCCTTGAAGAGTATACAAAATTTACAGCTGGTTCAAAACGCAGCCACATGGGCAATTTTGGGTGCCCTAAAGATAGCACATGTCACACCTTTGCTGTGCGAGCTACGTTGGGTCCCAGTTTGCTTCCGGGTCCAATTCAAGGTGTTAGTTATCACCTTTAAAGCCCTGCATGGCATGGGACTGGGTTACCGGAGGGACCGTCTCACCCCCATTATATCAACCCGTCCCACCCGGTCAAGCAGAGAGGGTATGCTGTGGACCCCATCAATGAAATAATGTCGACTGGTGGGGCCCAGAAAGAGAGCCTTCTCTGCCGTGGCCACTGTCCTATGGAATACCCTTTCCCCAGAGATGAGGCAGGCTGCTACTCTCTTGACCTTCCGGAAAGCAGTCAAGACCTGGCTCTGCCAACTTGTATGGGGCGAGAAAAGGGGCAACCAACCCTGGGGGTGGCTAGCACCTTGAAGATGCTCCTGTATGTTAATACCTTTTTGATCACCAACACCTTGGAAGATATTATGTATGAATGTATTTGGCTTTATTGTATTTTATACTATTTTTATTGTATTTTAATTAATATTTGTTGTTTTTATTGTAAACTGCCCAGAGTCACTTCTGTGTGAGATGAGCGGTGTCCAAATTTGAAATATAAATAAATAAATAAAATTTAACAGGATATTGTTAAATATTTTAACAGCATTAAAAGGTATTTTTTAAAAGAAGTCTCTCCCTCTCTTATATTATTAGCTCGTATATGGCTCAGCTCCAGTGATAAATCAGAGAAAGTCACAGAGTTTCTTCCATAAGATGTTTCCTAATCCAAATCTACAATATATGGGGATGATCCATTTGTTGCTGTTTTTTGGGTGGAAATGGATTGGGGTGCTTTTTTTAGCAGATGATAATGGAGAGAGTTTTGCACAGAATATCCTTCCAATGTTTTATGACAGTGGTATCTGCTCTGATTTCAAAGAACAATTTCCAAAAGCAACTTTTTCCAGTGATATTGCAAATAATGTGGCTGAATGGTTTGGAACATCCAAGGTTCTCATGAGAAGTACAGCCACAGCTGTGATCATACATGGTGAAATTCACACTATGATTTTTCTGCAAATATTGCTTCATATTTCAGAGTATGAACATGAGGCAGTGAAAACACCAAGGAAAGTCTGGATCTTGACAGCTCAAATGGATTTCACATCTCTCCCTTTTCAAAGAAGCTGGGACATAAACTTCATCCATGGTTCTCTATCTTTTGTGGTCCACTCCAAGGAGGTCTCAGGATTCCAGAAGTTCCTTCAGATGGAAAAGCTGATTTCAGAAAAAGAAGATGGGTTTATCAAGGAGGTCTGGCAAGAAGCATTTGAATGTTCTTTCCATAACTCCATTGTGGATGAAGAGATGCAGAAATCCTGCACTGGAGAGGAGAAGTTGGAGACTCTTCCTAGATCAATGTTTGAAATAAACATTTCTGCCCTCAGCTATTGCATCTACAATAGTGTGCATGCAGTGGCTCATGCTTTAGCATCTCTCCGTTCATCCCATTTGAGGGACAGAAGAGTACAGAATAATGGGAGATGGAAGCCTTTGGCATTCTCAGCATGGCAGGTAAATATCTGGGTTTTCTTCTGGCAGGGAAAAAATGGGTAAATCCTATCCTTCTTTGCCTGCTCTGATTCATCATAAAGTGCATGTTCAATACAACTGGCTTAAAAAAAAACAAACTCATTTTATGCTACTTTTCCAAAACATGCACTTTTTTTTTCTTAATAATGCTAGTAGTGTAGTAATAAGAGTAATAATAATACTGGATGTGGGAATTACAGTCCAGATCCTTTGACATCTGGGAATAGGCTTTTTAATAATAATTCAAAAAGATATCAAAAATAAGTGTAAAGATATAAAAATAAGATATTAGATATAAAAATAAAATATTAGATATAAAAAATAAGCATAAAGTAATAGAATGTGAAATTAAAGACAAGAAAGAAGAAAAAGTAGAATGAAAAAGTGAGAAAAGGATAAGAAAAGCAAATAGAAACAAGTAAGGAAAAGTACATAAAGAAACAACTCCTGATCTCCTCTACAGCAGTTACAAGCAAACAAATCTTTGCACCTCCGTCTTTAAAATTACATCATATTTTCCTTCTTCCCATTAGTCAGATTTTTTAAATCAGCAAATCCAGAAATCACCAAATCATTTTTTTCTATTCTCAGCGAAAAGTCCATAAAAGGTTTCCAGTCTTTAATAAAAGTGCTTGTTTCTCTTGTCCCTCATCAAACTGGGACATCTGGGCACTAGATTAGATATGACTAACCTAAATCTTCTTGTTCTCAGTCACTTTCCTCTGAATGTGACTTTTTTTTCCTTTTTAATAACTGTATTTTTTTTAAAAAACGACAACAGTAAAAACTAACAAGATCTAATATTAATAAAAGGAAGAAGAAAAGAGAAATAGAAAAAAAGGATAGTAAAGATCAAGAGTGCAAAAAAAAAGAAGAAACAAAAGAAAAAAAATTGACTTCCGACCCTCCTCACAACAGATATAAGTAACAATATACTCTTGCTCTAAATTTACAACATACATTCCATTATTTTTATTAACCCATATTATTTCTAATCATCACATTTATACAATATAATTTCATTTTTTTCTGTTTCCTGCAAAAAGTCCAAAACTCTGAATATGACTTTGAAATTGAATCCAATCAATAATATTAATGTCATTAAAGAAAATAAACTAGGATTTTATTTGTCCTCTATGAAGCTTCAGTTTCAAGATTCAATTCAAAGATGGATGAACCAAAGCCCATTTTTGAAAATCATTTCAGAAATTGAATTGAACTCAATAAAAAAAAAAAAAGCTGAAACGATTAAGACAGTCTGAATCACAAGATGGGTTTGATAATCTAAAACACAGTTTTGAATTGAACCAGAGAAAATTTACTTGTACAGTATATCCTAACCTACCGTTTTTAAAGATCCTATTTTTGTCTTCCTTGAGCTCCACGGCTACCTGAGAAGTGTCTCATTTAACAACAGTGCTGGAGAAGAGATTTCATTTGACCAAAATGGGGAACTAGAAGCTGGATTTGACATCATCAATTGGATCACCTTCCCAAATCAATCCTTTGTTAGAGTCAAACTTGGAGGAATTCAGCCACAGTTGCCTGCAGCCAAAGCATTCACTATTAATGAAGATGCCATTGTTTGGCCCAGGGAGTTTAACCAGGTACAGCCAAATGACATTCAATAAGTGAAATTATAGTATGCTTTTTCCATCTTAGAATGTTTCAAAACATGAATTTGAGTGTATTTATTGAGCTTATTGATGTCTTATAAATAACCCCAATGAGCTGAATGTGCAGAAGACTTAATATCATACTGTTATGAAACCATTTATACATTTGGGTAAATAATTCTGGGAATAATATCTTCAAGCCTTTTGAAGTTTAGACCCATCTGTGGACATAGTGCTGCATAGTGCTCGGTCACTTTCTGATGACCTCTGGAACCTCCTCCAATCAAAATTCCCTGAAATTCAAAGTTTACTTTATTGTCATTTAAAATTGTAGGGCAAACTATAAAATACTTTCAAAAACTAAGGGAAAACTGAACAGTCCTCCTACTTTCAATAAGGAGGAGGAAAAAGCACATAAAACCATAGAAATATTCCCACACATTTTCAAATACCACCTCGGTAATTTCATCCTCACTGAGCCCAAATAATGTTTTGTGCAGTCTTCCATCAAGCAATTCCCAAACCTGATCCATCACCCACCAAGTATGCCCTGGAAACTTTTTTTTTTTTTTTAATATAGGAACAGCAATCTAGTGATTCTTGTGCAGTGAAATAAAACATTCTTCAGTATGCATACTCCTAATATGTTACAATATTATCTGTTTTCAACTGTTGACAGTCACAACCCCTCTCTCTGTGTAATGACAATTGTCATCCAGGATACAGTAAAAGTAAAATCGAAGGGAAGCCCTTTTGCTGCTATGATTGTGTTGCATGCCCAGATGGGAAGATTTCAAAAGGAATTGGTAAGTGACATTCTACATGGCAGCTCTTTTTAATAATAATAATTTAATAATCATATAATTATTGGATTATAGTTTTAACTGTTCTGAGCCACTCAGAGTCACTTAGCTAGAAGTCACTTAGCTTAGACAGAACTAGAAGGAAGTAAATAATACAATTAAAGAATACTCAGATCTGACTTACTAATACAGAAGCAAAATATTTTAACATTAGAAATATTGAAGGATATTTTTGAACAATGGACCCAGAAGTTAATTTTAAGTTTCTGCCTGTATAGATAGACTATGTTTAAAAGAAGTTATGAAAGAGGAGCAAGTTTTAGCTGACAAGATTGAGACTGATCTGAAAGTGGATTTAAAAATGACAGGCTACCAGAATGATATGTAAAATATATTATACTGGACATACAAAAGAAATTGCCTGATGTCTTAATAATTAAAAGGGATATACAAATAACAAACCAAGAGTGACCTGAATAATATTGAATTTTGTGAGAAGGGACAAAGAAAAAATGAAAAGAAATCAAGTTCTAGGACATTATTTGAGGGGACTAAAGAACAAGATTGTTAGAAGTAAAAGAAAAGAATATAAAGTTGGTTTAACAGAAGAGACTATATGTAGCTCAGGGTTGAACTGTGGAGTCCTTGGGGTTCTCTGAGCTTGGTTGTTTTCTTGCAAATGTTTTATTACCCAGCTAGGTAACATCTTCAGTGCTAGAATGGAGTGGAGTTTGCTCTCTGTTTATATACAGTGTCTTGCCCTGCCTGTGTTGGTGGGTTTTTTTTCCCCCCCGTTAGTTCCTTGATTAGGGTATTGTTTACTGCTTGATTGTATTTCTGGTGATAATCTTGGTGTTAATCTCTGCTTATCTGGGTGATGATTGCTGGTAAGATGATGTTCTGGTTTTTCATTTCCTTTTTATTGTCTCTTTTGAATAATGTGTAGATGTTGTTTATCTCTATGTGCTTGTTGATGTCTGCCTTGTCTAAGTACCAAGCTTCCAGGAATTCCCTCGCATTTTTGGATTTAGCTTGGTCTAAGATGCTGACAGTTTCCCAGTTGAAACTATGGTTAAGTCTGTCCATGTGTTTTGAGATCAAGGAGTTTTCATCATGTCTTCTGACTGCTAGTTGGTGTTCATGGATGCGCTATGGAAGCCTTCTGCCTATGTGTCCTACATAGTGATTGTTACAGTCCTTACACTATATGTTGTAGATGACTCCTGTTTTTTCTTCTTGGGCTACTGGGTCTTTTGGTTTGCTTAAGATGTTTTGGAGGGCTTTAGTTGGTTTGTGTGCTACAGAGATGCCATGTGTTTGTAATAGTCTGTTGGTAGTTTCTGAGACATTTCTGATGTATTGCAGTGTTATCCTTTTCATGGCTTGCGTTGGTTGTGTTGTAATAGGTTGAGTGGTCAGGCCCTTTTTGATAAAGTTGCATGGATATCCATTTTATTTGAAGATGTTATATAGGTGGTCTGTTTCCTTTTTCAGCTGTTCTGGGTTCAGAAATGTGTCACAGTATGCCACAGTATATAAACAGAGAGCAAACCCCATTCCATTCTAGCACTGAAGATATTGCCTAGCTGGGTAACGAAATGTAAGTGACCCAAAGATATTGAGACGAGGGAGGGAGGGAGGGCGGGCAGGAGGAAACTGACCTGAATGATATACTGTATCTTTGAGATAATGATACTGACCTTTGTAACATTAATGGTTATTACAAACCATTACAATGGTTGTTACAAACAAAACAAACCATGTACTGAAAACTTACTTTACTTTCAGATTCAGATTACTGTTTTCAATGTTCAGAAGATGAACATCCAAGTAAGGGCAAGGATGATTGTGTTCTAAAAAGCAGAAGCTTCTTGTCTTTCGAAGAACCATTGGGCATCGGTCTGACTGTTTCTTCTTTAATTTCTTCTTTCATCACTCTTGTAGTATTTGGGATTTTCCTTAAGCACAGGGACACACCCATTGTCAAAGCCAACAACCGTGATCTTACCTATACTCTTCTTATCATTATTGCACTTTCCTTCCTTTGTGCTTTGATTTTCATTGGTCATCCCAAAAGATTGACATGTCTTCTTCGGCAAACAACCTTTGGCATCATCTTTACCATGGCAATTTCATGTATATTAGCGAAAACCATTATTGTGGTTCTTGCTTTCATGGCCACCAAGCCAGGATCCAGAATGAGGAAGTGGGTGGGGAAAAGACTGACCATTTCCATTGTTCTTTTCTGTTCTCTTGGTCAAGTGATCATTTGTTTTGTATGGCTAGCAACTTCTCCATCATTTCCAGATGTTGACAATCACTCTGTGGCTGGAGAAATTATATTAGAATGCAATGAAGGGTCCACAACCATGTTCTACAGTGTGCTGGGCTTTATGGGGTTCTTGGCTGTTGTGAGCTTCACTGTGGCTTTCCTAGCCAGGAAGTTGCCTGATAGTTTTAATGAAGCCAAATTCATCACCTTCAGCATGCTGGTTTTTTGCAGTGTTTGGCTCTCCTTTGTTCCAACTTACTTGAGTACCAAGGGGAAATACATGGTGGCTGTGGAAATTTTCTCCATCTTGGCCTCAAGCTTTGGATTACTGGGATGCATCTTTCTTCCAAAAGTATATATTATTTTGTTGAAACCTGAGATGAACTGCAGAAAGCACCTAATACGAAGAAAACAATAATGAATTTAATATCATGTTAGTTCAGTACAAGTTACCCATGTGTATAGCTTTCTACAAGACATTGTAACAGCTGGACTACTTTAAGTGGTTTTAGTGGGACATGTTAATGGTGACTTTAGCTCTCTGACAGCCCAGTGTTCTGTTATTAAAATAAAAAAGAAGAATCATTGCTGTCTGTTACTGCTTTGTTGGAGAAGTATGCCATTTTGACAAAGGGCCTTTGGACCAACATTGTCTTTGCTAAAGCTATGTATGATCCTGCACTATAGATGAGCCTCTGTTAAGCTGCTCATTATATATTTATACATATAAAGAAATAAGGGTGAAAGGGATGTAACTGTAATTGGCCAAATTTTAGCTCCTTATAGAGAATTAGGGCTTTTTAAATATTTGTTTTCCTGGATCAAACATAGGAAATGCTACAGCATGAACTGACAGGGAAAGCAACATTTCACAAGAATTCAAAGTGAAGGGAAGAATATTCTCACTGAAGAACAGTGGTGGTTAAAAACAAGAAATATAAAATATAATGCTATGGTGCTCAAAGTATAAAGCTACTTTTCAAAATTGCATGAAATAATAAAATTATTTATCTATTTTCATTCATTCTGTGTTTGGGTCGCATCTTAAGTTCAAAAGTAATGTCATATACACCCAGTATGACAAGTCTTCAAATGTACAAAAGAGGGAAAGAAAGAGGGATCATCAAACTTTTTTTTTTTTTTCCCGTTTAGCATTTCACAGAAGTGAAGTGTTTCCAATTCATCAGTTTGCTATGTTAGCTTGGGCTGGCCTGGTAACTTCTCAAGTGGCCCAATAGCCCTGAACATTCAGTAGGCTGTTCTGCTGGATTACCTGAGCCAACCACGTGCAACAAAATTTGGAGCTATACTTCATCTTTTGGTTCATTCCCAATTTTTAAAAAGTGGTTTTGGGAAAAGAACACTTTATGCACATTTTTCCTCTAGCAACCAAATCCAAAGACTCAGGATAGCAAGTGTTCTGTGCACCAAATCAAAAGATCAGCATGATTTGACCATGTTCTAAGCCAGTCTAATACAACTAAATGGTATCCAAGAATGATGATGCCAGAATGATGAATTGTGTTTCGTGACATCATGGTGCAAGTTTCCCTCTTTTGTACTTGTGTTGTGAGACTGAACATTAATATGTAAGGGGTGGAGTCTGCATTGTGACATGAAGGTGTCATTTCTTCTTTATCATAGCAAAATTATTATTATTTAATTTATATGGCTGCCCGTCTTAGCAAATACAATCTAGAACAATAGCAAATACAATCTAGAACAATAACAAACCAGCACAAATACAACTGCATAATAAACATCTGATACAAAACACAAAATATAAAAGCTGAGGCTCCTTACAAATAATCCTCAGTCAACAACATTCACCAATATCTAGCTCCACTAATGACCTGGCCATAATGCCTGTGGGAAAAGCCAAGTTTTTATAGCTTTCTGAAAGTCCAGCATGGTCAGGGCAGTCTGGATTTTTGGGGAGAGGCTGCTCAATAGGGCAGGTGTTGCAACTGAGAAGGCAATTTGATGTGTACTAGTGAAGTCATCTAAGCCTGGAACCAGAAGGTCGAAATGGATGGGGAAAAGCTTGAGCATGTCTATCTCCTTTTCTGTTCTCTTGTTCAAGGGACCATTTGTGTTGCATGATTCACAACCTCTCCACCATTTCCAGTTGCTGACTGTCACAGGCTGGCAAAATTGTATTAGAATGCAGTGAAGGGTCAACAACCCTGTTTTACAGTGCTCTCGGCTTTATGGGGTTCTCGGTTGTTGTGAGGTTGACTGTGGCTTTCCTAGCCAGGAAGTTACCTGACATTTTTAAGGAAGCCAAGTTCATCCCTTTCAGCATGTTGGTCCTTTGCACTGTGTCTATATCATTCCAACTTAATTGGAGAAATATATGGAAATTTTATCCATCTAGACCTAAACATTTGGACTACTGGATAGCTTGCTTTTCCTCAACATGAAAATTACAACTCAGCTTGTTTAAGTGGACAGCAGAGGACTACAATAGGTCCACTGTTGTATCAATTTCAGTTTTATTTCTGAGACAATCTTTCAAAAGAGATGTTTTTCCTTAGGAAATAAGCAAGACTCATTGATTTCATGGTTTTCTGATGGATGGGATAGACTGGCTATCTAAGCTGGCATTTGTGTAGGCCTCTTTAGCTTCCATCTTGGGTCAGGGATTGAGGATACCTTGAAGGAGCCTCTTCTCCATGAGAAATGATTTGGTCTTTTAAGGCAAGGCCTGAACTATTTTTAATAGATTCAATGCAAAGCCGTTCAATCATCGCATCATCTATAAGGAACAAATATGAATAAAATACAGTGAGCCAACTCTCTTTATCTGCATCTAAAATTTTTTAATCATTTTCCATTATCCATTTTCTATGGACATTTTCCACTTTCTCTGAACTTTCTCCTAGAATTTCCACAAATGCAAAATGTACTTCAGATTCATGATGTCTGAGTGGTACTAAGCAAATGTATTGGAATTACTTTCTATACCCCTTCTCAGTTTTTTACATGGGAGAGATTTCAACAAACAATTCTAGAGGAATTAAGACCGACTGGTTTTCTATGCATATGTACCTGCACTTGACATTTTCTATTGATTTTACTTTTTCAATGTGGCTTCAAAAAAAACAGCAGCACCTTAGCCCATGGAGTCTGCTTATAAATTGACTAATCTGGAGGGCAAATATGGCCCAGTTGTGAAATGTTGTAACCCCATCCAAGACAACTCTTTGGGATTTCATTTAACACCCTTCCTATTATTTTTTGTCTTGCGTCCAGTATCTACAGTATCTTCAAATAGCCTTTGCATTATTCTACATGTTAGATTTATTTTCCCCAAAGCCTAAAGGACCTCACTGAAGTTTCCAATCATTGCCCCAGAAGAAAAATTCTTGAGGGGAAAAAAAAAACTGATGTGAAGACTACCTCAACAAAATGTTGGGCAGCTATCTTTTAAAGATGAACTAGCATTAGAATAGTGAGGAGTAGTTAGGACTGTATGGTTTACAATATAAATTGAGCTGAAATGTATAAGATGACATATAATAAGCAGATACACTGTGACACAAAATAGATCTCTCTTTGTAGGGTATTGATTCAGAACTACCAGCATATCTTGGCCTTCCTGTCTGCCATAAAGGAGATAAATGAAAACTCTGCCCTTAACCAACATCACCCTGGGCTTCTGCATCTACAAGAGTTATTTTCTTGGAAGATGGATGTATCTTGCCTCTCTTCAACTTCTCTCCACACCCAAGAGATGCTAATTACACGTATAATGTCCAGAAAAACCCAATAGCTGCCATTGGTAGACCAAACTCTGATGTCTTGGTGTTCATGGAAAGCATTCTGAGCACTTACAAAATGCTCCAGCTATGGCCTGTGAGATTTAGCAAATTGCTTATATATGCTATAATGCTTGGATAAATTTTATGAAAATTTTATGGAAGCCTTGTTCTGCAGATATTTTTTAAAGAGGAATTCCTTTGCCACTGAAAACTGTACTCTATTTTAATTATGATGAATTTTAAATTCTGGACATAGAAGTCAGTATACAATAAATTTTAAAACTCTGATACATATATAAAAGCTAAGTTTTTCTTTATTGGGAACAACTCTGTTTTGTCCAATGCCAACTGTATACTCTTTAAGTACTTTTGAAGTTTTCAGGACTACTCCATATTATTGGCATTTTAATATCCGTATATGGGCTATTTAAAGAGAGGAAAACTCAGATCAAGCAATGAATCTGGATATTTATAGGCCGACAAGCAGTTCCATGATGGGTACTACAACTTCAGTGTAGAAATGATTCTTCCATAATTTCAGATACACACACATATATCACTTTCCCTAAATTTTCAAACTTGCTACTTAAACAGTTATGCATGTTGTATGTCTGTGAGCTGAAGTCATCTGATCTGGAAATGCAAGAGGGAGGGAGGGAGGGAGGAAGACTGTTTACTCTGTGTAATATGTACTTTGCATTTGGATTTATTCCAGTCTGTTTATGATTCCCCAAACTTGACAAATGCAACAATATAATTTATTTGTACTTGTTTTCTTCAGTAAAATTATAGTGCTCTATAATTCTCCATAGATAATTATGTCATCTGTAATTATTAACCAAACACAGACTTATTGATCTCATTTTCCCCCAACTCACCCCCCCCCCCCCAATCACAGCCATGCAGTGAGTACTGCAGTGGTTACTTAAAAAAAGAAAAACAAAATGGTTAAATCCTATTTATATCACCCACAGTCTTAAGAATTGGAAGAAGAGGAAGATTTTCATGGATCTGATTGCTGCTTTGGAGTTAGGTTCAAGTCTTAGCTTCAAGAAGTTGACTGAATGACTTCTAAAATCAAGATGTGCTGGTTGGAGAAGATGTTCTGAGTAACAATGAAAGAACTAATTGATTTGTGCCTCAGAACAAGACCTTCATACAAGGCTATCCTACTTTTGGCAACTGTATTAGCAGCGCTACCCCTTATGGTGGGCAGTGCTGCTGCCAATAGTAATTGTATTTTGGATAGACTTTTCCAGCTTCCTTTACAGAATTATCAGTCTGGGGACCTTGTCATTGCAGGAATTATTTCTCAGAGCTTCATCATTGCTAATCCTGTAACCTTCACAACACATCCCACTCTTGAAGTGTTTGAAGATTACCTGTAAGGAAGTGTTTGTTTTATTATGATCATTACTGATATCAGCCTTTTGTACACATCTTCTCATGCAGCAGGATCTAGAGGGTGTTAGGTTCAGAGAAGTGGACAATGCCATCATCAGGTTTTCTCAAGGAAGCTTCCCCCCACCCCCTTGCTATCTGGCTGATACGATTCCCTGCAAAAGTTTGCTAAAAATACTACTAAGGTTAGGGGATTGCAGTGAACAAAAATTGACTTGAGGCTTCATTTCTGCAGAAGTGGTAGAGATGCGTAATCAAAACTTCTGTGCTTACTCTAGTTCTAATTCATAATACCTTCCTTTACTGGAACCAGACTGTTGTGTAACGTTGTTGCACGATATTCACAGTATGATACAGTGGTGCACTAACACCTTGGCTCATAGAGTTACTATTCATAGCCATTCCACTCTTGAGTTGTGCCTTGTTTGGGAAGAGGTCCAAATATTGTTTTGAATTGGCAGACTGTTTCCTGACTGATGCTGGCTGAACCTCCAACCTTCAAATTTATACTGAAAACCTTCTCCTAGTGACAGCATCTCCTTCCAGAATGTTCTAGGAAGACACTAGCAGATGTACTATTCTCATATTCTGTACCACTGTCATAATCTTTTTTTTAATTTCACTATAAGACACACAGGCTTATTTAAAAGCTGGGAAGTATGCACTGAATTTAGCATTTATTTTTCTCTAGTAGCAGGATAGTGAGTTAGAGAAAAATAATTATCATTGCAGGATATTTGTTCAAATCTACCAACACATCCTAGCCTTGGAATTTGCTATAAAGGAGATCAACGAAAATGCTCAGATCTTACCAAATATTACCCTGGGTTTTCATATCATAGATAGCAACTTCATTCCAAGGGGGACCTCTCTGGCTTCAATGGCCATTCTCTTCAGTAAGGACAGACTGATTCCTAATTTCAAGTGTGATGGGGAAATGAATCCAGTGGCAGTTATTGGTGGACCAATTCCTGATGTCTCTATTTTGATGGCCAGAATTCTGAGCACTTTCAAGATTCCTCAGGTAAGGGGGGGGTGACATGATGTATGAGCATTCAGTTACTATGCACATTATTCTTACCTGTTCAGTGACACAATAAATTCTTTCAAAGAAATTGAGAGAAATTTTCACCAATAATAAGCTCCGGGTAAATACACCTAGTGTGATCTTGAGTAAGGATTGGCGGGGGGGTAGCAGAAGGGTTATCTCAATCAGCCATTGGGCAGGGAGGAAGAAGCTTGCAGACCTCCCATTTGAAGTGTATGTGTGTGTGTGTGGGGGGGTAATCTTGGTACATTTATTAAAATCCAGCAGAAGTCAGAAATAATCACCTGCAATTAAAAATAAAACAAAAATATTGACTTTACCAGGTAAAATTTATCAGACACAGTGACTGAACCTTACAAGAAACCTTAATATTTGAGGATATTTATAGAGGCCTTGGTTTTGTGATCTATCAGGTGCTTGACCAAAACAGTTTATTTCAACAGGAAAATCAGATTAGGACAAGACTTTAGTAGCTTTTGGTAGTTTGTACTGGGTCACATCCTTTTGATTGGTGGCATGGTCTAGCAAGTAATTAGAGACAGACTATCATGGAGAAAATCTTTATACGTGGTCTATAATAGGCGAAAATGACTTGATGGCACATAATCAATGTATTTGAGGGTATGTAAAGAGTCCACTTTTCCACTTGAAATCATCAGTGAGCCATTCCACTTTTCATGACAGAACTCTGATCACATGACAATTTTGTCACGCTTTTTAAATGTTATGAGGAAAATTTTTATTTATACATACATACAAATAAATTGTTGGGTACTTGACTCCCAACAGCTCTCAGAGTCTGGCTTCCAATCATGATTAGAAAATGTTATATGTGATATTAAGTTATGTGTTTTATTGGAAATCTAGAGGGAGGAAAGATGGTATGGCCATGGTGTCGCAATGATAAGAAGGACTGGTCAGAAATTGAAATTGGGCATTAAACTCTCTTTAAATGAATCTCTCTGTGTCTCTGTCTCTACCGAGAGAGAAGAAAATTTGTTCTTTTACTTTAACCATCTCTCCTCATCTTTTTATTATATTTTTTATATGATTCTAAATCTCTCCAGCTTGCATATGGCTCGTCTCCAGTGCTAAACGACCAAACTGAAGAAGCTTTCTTCCACCAAATGTTTCCAAATGGGAATTACCAGTATAAAGGGATTGTGCAATTGCTATTGCATTTTGGGTGGACATGGATTGGCGTGATATTTCTAAATTACAAAAATGGAGAAAGATTATTATGGAACGTGCTCCCTATGTTTTCCCAGAATGGGATTTGCTTTGAGTTCATACTAGAATTGCCTGCAGTAGATTTCACAAGTGGCTTTGAAAGAATTATAGAACGATTTTTTGAAATATACAAAGTTGTTATCAACAGTACAGTAAATGTTGTCTTCTTTCATGGAGAGATTCAGAGCATTCTGATGTTGAGATTGTTCCCATGGGTTGCAGATTTTGCTAGGTTGCCAGAACAGGAAAAAGGGATAGTCTGGATCATGGTAGCCCAGGTGGAGTTCACTTTTCTCCACTTCCAAAGAGATATGCAGATCAATATCCTTCACGGGGCTTTCTCTCTTGCAATTCACTCCAAGGTGGTGATGGGCTTCCAGAGATTTCTTCAGATGAGACAACCTATCTCAGAAATAGCAGATGGGTTTATCAGAGGATTCTGGAAGGAGGTATTTCTTTGCTCCTTCCCTGACTCCTTCTCACATGGGACAGCTGAGAAGAACTGCACTGGGGAAGAGAAACTGGAGTCTCTTCCTGGTTCTGTGTTTGAAATGAGCATGACAGGCCATAGCTACAGTGTCTACAATGCTGTCTATGCTGTGGCACATGCATTGCATGAAATGCAGTCCTTGGAACGGAATGGTCCAAATCAGAAGCTTCAGAATGACCAACTGTGGCAGGTAATGTCCTAATATCACTATACATAATAGGTCATTGTATCTGCGTGGTCAACCTTAGTTCTCTTCATAGTAGAATGGAAAGGAAAATAACTTTCTGTTCCCAGGTAGTGGTCTTTAGATGCAATGAACTCAAATTCCAGTTTGAGAGAATTCAGACCTCATCAGGAGTTTAAATCCCAGTAAAAAGTTGGAACATACAATATATAAGACATAACCAGTGAAGGCTATCTATGCCTTCATACTGGTTGGTTACATAGTACATCCTAGTGATCAGTAGTGATAACCAGTGTAGTAGTGGGTTTCTGGTGTCACTTGATGAGCAGGTGCCCATTGGAACACAAGATTTTTTTTTTTTAAATGAGCAAAAAAAACTGTTAAAGCATTTAATATGAGCTCTGCCCCTGAAGTACTGTGTATAACATAATGATGCAAGTACAAAAGGGCCTGAGATTGTATCACTGTTCATCAATTGAATCTCCTTGCCCTCCTTTACAGACACTCATGTCCTAAATCTCCATGGATACTTTTCTATCTCTGCCCTATCTTTTCATTCATATTTGAAGTGCAACCATTGGCCCAGTTTAGGGTCAGATTCCATGTGAGCAATTCTGAACACTTCATGGCCAACATGTATGTTTCTTTCTGCAACTACCAAGATGGGGAACAGAAAAATTAGGGAATAATTGAACTATGTAGATGATAATATTTGGAGTGGATTAATATGTAGACAGGCCTGGTATGACAAACAGAAATAAGGAATAGGTGATATAGTTTTAGAGAAAACGAACTATATTTTGATATACCATCTAAGTGTTGGGATGGGGTGAGGGGTCAAAAAAGATCATCCAAGGGACATAAAATGGTCCCATGGTTAGGATACTGTGACTATCTACTCCCCCTGCGGGAATAAGTTACTTGAACCAAATAAGATAAATTCATACTTTACATCAGTTTTACAGAACAATTAATAAACTCATTCATTTATCCAGCTGTTGAACAACAAATATTCTTTACAATTGACTATTCTGTCTGAGTGTAATGCTTAATTATTAATACTAGCATGCATAACATTTTTAAAACATGCATGAAAGTACCTTGTAAATTATCAACCCTGTATTAGTCATCAGTACCAATAACCAGCCTGTTTATTATTAATTATTAATTATATTATTATTATTATTATTATTATTATTTCAATTTAGCTCCATCGTTATCTAAGAAGCCTCTCATTCAACAATAGTGCTGGAGATGAAATTTCTTTTGATTCAAATGGAGAATTAGTAGCTGGATTTGATGTTATCAATTGGGTCACATTCCCAAATCTGTCATTTGTCAGAATAAAAGTAGGAAAGGTGGATCCCTTTGCTCCTGAAAGCAATTTTTTCACAACTTTTGTTGATAACTTCATGTGGCCCAGCTCCTTTAATCAGGTGAGGATGTAGTTTACTCTTGAGGCTCCTCTGAATTGTTCTGACCAACCAACATGATGAATACTGTGGGAAGTATTTTCTGAAACTTAAGATATCTTCTTCCTTCATTCACACACAGGCCCAACCTCTTTCTCTGTGTAACAATAAATGCAGCCCTGGTTATAGAAAAGCCACAAAGGAAGGGAAGCCATTTTGCTGCTACGATTGCCTTCGATGTCCACTCGGGAAGGTGTCTCAGCAGCAGGGTAAGAGGTGTCATGGAACCAGCTTTCTCTCTTTGTTGCTTGTGCTTTGCTTATTGTTTTAGCTATAATTCCTCAGGTGTAATTTAGAGGACCTAAACAGATGTTTGTTTTATGATGTTTACTTTAAATTACTCAGCTACTGTAGTAAGGAAGAAATGAAAGATACACTTTCCAATATTTTGCTTTCTACTTATTTATTTGTTGTGTGCCTTTGAATTGGTCTTGACTCCTGGTGGGTGGTTTGCCATTGCCTCCTTCCTAGGGCTGTGAGAGAGTGACTGGCTCAAAGTCACCCTGCTGGCTTCATGCCTAATGTGGGACTAGAGCTTACAGTCTCCCGGCTTCTAGCCTGGTGCCTTAACCACTACACCAAACTGGCTCTAATTAGTTCTAATAAAAATAAAGTCTCTTTAGAAGTCCAGTTTAACTCTTGGTGACATCATGGGCACATAGAGTTTTTGTGGCAGTGATATGAAAGGGACTTACTACTGGCATCATCCAGGAAGCAAGGTAGTTTGATAGCAGACAGACAGATATATTCTTTTTTCCCCAGACTCAGATGACTGCTCCCAATGTCCAGAAGGTTCCTATGCAAACCACAACCAGGATTCCTGCATCCCTAAAGACATACACTTCTTGTCATATGAAGAACCCCTGGGGGTTGTTTTGGCCATGCTTGCTCTCTCCTTTTCTTTCATCACAACTTGGGTCCTTTGGATCTTTATTAAGTACCAAGACACTCCAATTGTCAAGGCCAACAATCGAAACCTCACCTACTTGCTCCTCATTTCCCTGCTGCTTTCCTTCCTTTGTGTTTCTCTATTCATTGGCCATCCCAACAAGGTGATGTGTCTCTTTCAACAACCTGCTTTTGCTATCATCTTCTCTGTGGCAGTTTCTTGTGTGTTGGCCAAAACCATCATTGTAGTGCTAGCTTTCATGGCCAGCAAACCTGGATTAAGGATGAAAAAATGGATGGGAAAAGGTTTGGCAAACTCCATTGTTCTTTTTGGTTCCTTAATCCAAGCCATCATTTGCACTGTTTGGCTGATAACCTCTCCTCCATTTCTCCATTTTGATGTATACTCCCTGCCTGAAGAAATCATTTTAGAATGCAATGAAGGTTCTACTGTAATTTTCTATTGTGTCCTGGGATTCATGGGAATGTTAGCCATGATCAATTTTACAGTGGCTTTTCTTTCTAGGAAATTACCTAACTGTTTCAATGAAGCCAAATTTATTACTTTCAGCATGTTAGTTTTTTGCAGTGTTTGGTTGTCCTTTGTTCCAAGTTACCTGAGCACCAAAGGAAAATACATGGTGGCTGTGGAGATCTTCTCCATGTTGGCCTCTAGTTTTGGATTATTAGGCTTCATCTTTTTCCCCAAATGCTATATTATTGTGGTGAGGCCAGAACTGAATGACAAGAAGCAACTCTTAAAGAGGAAGCATTAAAAAAAGTCAAGCTTGATGACCCTTCTGAAGGAAATATATGTGGTTAAATCACATTCCAAGAAAGGTGCAATAAAATGAAATTGTTCTTAGGGCTCTTAATAAGCACCTCGAGTAATAAAACTGACCTCAAAGAACAGATTAAGGTTATTCCCCCCTTCCACCCTGTTTCTCTCCATCTTAAATCCCAACTGGAGAGATAGTGAGGCTTTTTTTTTTTTTTTTAATCAGCAACAGGCTGTGTTATTTACTTGATTAGGAAATTTATAATTTATTCTGAGTTATTCTTTTCTTTTTTTATGGTTTACCATTAATATTCCTGATCCAGAAACTGCTGATTAGACTCCAGGCCTGTTCACAAAATACTTTTGTCTACACCATTGTTAATTAGATTTGTTCCTCCTCATTTAAATGGTATCCCTGGTTTAGCTCAAAATTTGTGCAAACTTAACAATATAGTCACCTAAGGAGTGAAAAACACTGATTAAAGGAACCCTGAGACTTACCTTGATCACAGCTAGTAGGATTCCCAAATAGGAAGAGATGTCTCAGGATCCTGTTACTGAATTAGATTTACATTACAGTCTCAAGTACATTGCTGGGTCTTACAGAAGTTGAATCCAATTTCTCCAGTATGTTGCCTTAGCCTTTGGAAGAACAGCCTTCCTGGATCCATAAAGCAGCTGTGTTGTTTTGCATTTCAGAGTCTGGAACAAGCAGCCAGTTTCACGTGAGCAGCTAGATCCAAAATCAGACAAAGGAAGCAATATAGCAATGCTGAGACTTAGAAATAGCTTGATCTTCCAGCTCTAACCATAACTTCAGAAATCTGAGGAACATAGTGAACAGTCCCAGCCAAAGCACACTGGCCAAGCAGATATTGATAGGGACCATATCTTCCTTCCCTTCCAACTGTTGGAAAATCCATCAAATACTAATTTCCAAAGATTGGTGCACAAACTGAAATGGAAAGGTGATTGTTCCCTCTCTACTTTCTTCAATCCAGAAACATCCTCTCTATTTCTCCATTCCCAAGTGAAGCAATACTTGTGAAAAAGTTATTTAAATTTCCCCCACTTTTTCTGGTACTCTCTGAACTCCATGCCTAAATTGTCAGGTTCAGCCTGGCAGGGCACACACCATTCAAGCTAGCTGCCATTCCACCTAGCTAATTTCAAATGCGCCTAATCAGTTTCCTTGCCTCAGGTGCAGGCAATCAAAAGAGGAAGCGCAAAACTGCAAGTAAACTGCTGACAGGTGGTGGCAATCAACCCACAGCAGGAATCAATTACTTTGCAACAAATGGGACTTCCCCCAATTGCTGCAGCCAAGCAGCCAACAATGAAGACAAAGAACTCTGCAGCTGAATCCGCGCTCAACCGCCCATCAAGGGTAATCGTAAGTCAGCCTCACGGGACCTGGCATGCAAGGAAAGCAGCAGAAAACAAAAGACCCTGGCTGAACCTGCCATTGACCCAGGGCAGGGAGAGCCAAGGGCAATGGGGGGAGCCAGGGATGTGCAAAGGCGGGCAGGGGCAGTCAAGGGTGGTCAGCAGGCGGGACTTGCAAAGCGCAGGAACCGGGGAGACTATAAAATGCTATGTAACCTGTGCCAAGCCAACCCTGGCTTTGTTTGTAACCACATGCATTACACCTGAGTAAATTGCTTTTGTACGAGCCTGCGTCTCATGGAGTCTTTATTCAGCATCGAATGCAGCGACTCTTACATAAATCACATCATCCTTCATTGTGGTAATTAAGCAGCACAGAACTTCATGCCTCTATTTTTCTTTGAGTTCAGTACTCTACTGTCTGAACTCCAAGTGCTTCTCCCATTAGCAAACTCCTTGTCTTTCTCCCATTGAATTAAATGTGTTACCCTCTGAACCTTCTGCTTTCTTCCCATTGCAACAAATATACTACTGCCTGGATTCCTCGCCTTTCTGTCATTGAATTCAACAACGTACTACATTTTCATAGTTTTTTTTTAACTGCTTCTTTTATTGCTTATGTTAGTTTTAAATATAATTTGCCATTAATTAGTAACTATTATTTGATTGGCTTTAGAGCTTTAGGCTCAACTATTACTTAATAAATTGCTAGATTGATTTTAATGTTAGTTTCTTTTTTGGATATTAATCCCAACAGAACTGATGTTGTAGCAGACCCCAATTCCTAGTACCATTAACATCATTTTCACAGCTCAGTTCAAACATCTGTGCAGTGTATTTGAACAGCTTGCATTTTGCAGTTGTAACATTCGAAAATGCTCAATAAAATTGGGAAAACTATGATACTTGGTGTATTTTACTGATTTTCATCTTCCTTCCTTCCTTCCTTCCTTCCTTCCTACAGTAAATCAATTCTTCTTCAGAGTGGCATAGTATTTAAGTTAGCCGAACAATGGCATGGAGAATTACTGTATACTAACAACCACACTTCCTTTTTTAGATAGGAATGACTGCTTTCTGTGTTCTGAAGGTTAATTCCCAAACAACAGCCAGGATTTAGGCATTCCAAAAAAAGAGAATTTCTTGTCTTATGAAGAATCTTTGGAAATCAGCTTAGCCATTGTTGTTATTTCATTTTTTCCCTGGTCTATGATGGTAATAAAATTTGATTTGAGTTGGTTTCAGATTAGCAATAGTGATTCTTGTTTTCATGGCCACCAAACCCAATTGCAAAATGAGGAAATCTATGGGGAAATTATCTGCTAAATCTATTTCTGTTTCCTGCTCATTTGTTTAAAAATTTTAATGGCTGATCAACTCTCCTCCATTCCTTGGTCTGGATATGCCCTTAGTGCTAAAGAATTTATACTAGGATGTAATGAAAATTCTACAGCCATGTTCTAGTATATCCTGGGCTTTAAAGATGTCCTGGCCACTGTCAGCTCCTCTGAAGCTTTTTTTTTTTTTTCCTTAGGCAGTTATCCAATAGCTTTAATGAAACCAATCCACATGATGGATTTTTGCAGCACTATCTGTTTGTTTCAAGTACATTCTGAATACCAAGGGGAAATACATGTTAGCAGTGGAGATCTTCTCCACCTTGGCTTCCAGCCCTAGTTTAGAGGCTTATATCTTTTTTTCCGAAGTGTTATGCTAGGTTGCAGAGGCCTGAGCTGAGGAACAAGAGGCAAAGAAACCAAGCTAACTGTGTGTGTGACTAAATAAAAATGTACTGAGTTGTATTGCATAAAATAAAAAAAATATAAATCAGATTTACTATTTTCCAGATTATGGTAAATTACATCTCCATTCTCTTGGAGAAGATCTATATATGTGGTCACTAGGACTTGAAAATGACTTGATGCAGGTAATCAATCAATCAAACAAACAAACATCTCCATTCATTCCCATTTCAACACTCCTGTGTCGTAGGCCGTGCTAAAAGAGAATGAATGGCCCAGTTCACCCAGTGAATTCCCATGACTGGTGGTGGACAATCTGGGTCTCCCAGCCTTATTCCAACACTTTAACAATTGCATCATAGTGGTTCCCATCAGTATGAACCAGTGGATAAATTCACATTGGAATCTTTTAGAAATAAAATGTTTTCAGTTCAGAAAATACCTATGAAGCAATCTATTTGCCCAGTATATTTCCAGAGGTCCTTTTATGACAAAGATGAGGCTCATCAACATACACACATGCATGCACACACACACACACACACACACTCATGCATCAGCTATATACATTTTATTATATACATATACAGTCATGTGAAAAAGAAAGTACACCCTCTTTGAGTTCTATGGTTTTACGTATCAGGACATAATAAAAAATCATCTGGTCCTTAGCAGTTCTCAAAAGTAGGCAAATACAACCGCAGATGAACAACAACACATGACATATTACACCATGTCATCATTTATTTTACAAAAAGAAAGCCAAAATGGAGAAGCCATGTGTGAAAAACTAAGTACACCCTTACTGCTTCCATAGGTATGAAAAGGCTAAGTAGCAGCCAAGTGCTGCTAATCAAATGCCCTTGATCAATTGAGCATCAGCAAGTGTGACTACCTCTATAAAAGCTGAAGTTTTAGGAGTTTGCTGGTCTCGAGCATTGAGGTGTTTGTTAACACAATGCCGAAGAGTCAAGACATCACCAATGATCTTAGAGAAGCAATTGTTGCTGCCAATCAATCTGGGAAGGGTTATAAGGCCATTTCCAAACCATTTAAAGTCCATCATTCTACAGTGAGGAAGATGATTCACAAGTGGAAAACATTCAAGACAGTTGCCAATCTTCCCAGGAGTGGGTGTCCCAGCAACTTCACTCCAAAATCAGATCATGCAACACTCAGAGAAATTGCAAAAAATCCAAGACTTACATCTCAGACTCTATAGGCCTCAGTTAGCATGTTAAATGTTAAAGTTCATGACAGTACAATTAGAAAAAGACTGAACAAACCATAGAACTCAAAGAGGGTTACTTTCTTTTTCACATGACTGTACATATACAGTAATACCTCGGTTCACAAGCACTTCTGTTCATGAACAATTCGGTTCGCAAACAGCAGCGTTTGCAAAATTTTGCTTCCATTCGTGAACTCCGCATTGGGTGACGAACATGACCCACTGCCATCTTCCCTGCTCTGACACGTGGTCGTGGCTTCCTTTAGGCGAGATCGCGGTCACAGACAGACACTTGCTGTGAAGCTTTTTGGTGTCGTCTCAAGCAAGGTTAGTGTTCTCTCTCTTCATACTGTACTGTACTTTGTTTCATATTTTTGTGGTGTAAAAAAAAAATACATATGGTTCAGAACGGATTAACCTTATTTACACTGAACCTTATGGGAAAATTTGATTTGGTTCGCGACCAGAATCGTGGAACAAATTAAGTTTGTGAACCGAGATACCACTGTACATATATACATATATACATACATACATGCATACATACATATATTCACATCCTCCTCTTCCTTAAGCTTCAGAATTATAGCAAAAATACTGTTTTTCAGAATATTCTCCAGTATAATTTCATTACTTTCCTAGAATGAAAGAAAACCTACGATTCAAGAAACATGTTTGTTTTTCAGTGATGCAGACAATTCTTTGAATCACTGACTCCTCTGTTATTATTAAATTAGCTATAATTATTATGCTTTCTGTTTCTCATCTTTGGGGAGTTCAAGTGACTGTGTGCAAAAATACAAAGCAAGGCTGGGGAAAAAATTATAAATAGTCCTTATTCTTTTCATGGCATGTGCTTTAGGCCAACAGGGCTCTGATAACCTCATCTCCGATTCTTATTCTGTAGATTTTTCCCCCTGTAATTGGCTAAGTAAGAAACTATTTCAATGAGGTTTTGCCACCCAAGGATATTTGGACAAGAATGTCAGAAAAGATAATGTCTTCTCTCCATGGAAAACATGAAATATGGAAATATTTCTAATTTTTGGATTCATGTTACTCCCTCAGGTAGTTGGTAAGAGGCGTACTGTGCAGTGTTCCATCAGAGACCCTATTCCTATACTTCACAAGTATTACGAACCAGGGGATCTTATAATTGGGGGCATTATGTCCCAGATTTATGTATTTTCAGATGCCATGAACTTTGACGAACATCCATCTCAGAACATTCCAAGTGGTCTTATGTAAGTAGCTAGACTTCAAAACAAAACCAAATATATCAATGAATACATTATTGTCTTCACCTTGCTGTTGCTCCCATTGTTTCCATTGTTACTTGATAGCCAACATTCCTCTCATGAGGTGGTTCTCTTTTAGCTTTTTAGAAAGCCTAGAATATTTCTTTCCATCCACTGTAGTTAATAAGGGAGACTAACATGAATATTCTCTAGTGTCTGTGCTCAGAAGCTAAACAATCAGGCTTGGTTAGTAGTTGAATGAGAGACCTCCAGCAAAGGCAAGGCCTATGAATCAGGCTGGGAAATAAACAATAGGAATAATAATGATAATAATATTAAGAAGGAGGAGTCAGTTAGTCAAAGGTAATTCTGCTTTGACTCTCAACTTGCCTTGGAAATGGTCATCGTTTGGTGATAGGACATTTCCTTTGCACACCCAGTATTTTAGATTTAATCTTTGACATCTTCAGCCTGAAAATTGAGCATGCTACTGCCAGTCACTGTGGATCAGATTTATCTTGATGGAAAATGGTCCAACTCAATATAAGACAGCTTTTTATCCTTCACACTGTCGGTTTGCCTGTTTCTATTGTATATGAACAAACAGAAGTTTTGTTAGATTACTCCAAGATGAATACCTCTTCAGTATAATGATATATAAGATTGCTTAACAGATTAGCCTACATTTATATCTTTCCCAATCCTCACTACATCTCTTGGGATACAGGAGGTGTAGATGATAGTCACCAGATAGATTGTACACTTAAAGCTTATTTCATGGTATAGCATGGACCAACTGTCGATAATAAAACTTTCCATTAAAAAATAATAATAAATCAACTTCTTAGACTCAGTCAATGGTAACTGTGTAAGGGAACCTCTTTCAATTTGGTGAATATCAAGATCTGCTAAGATTATAATGGCCCTCAAGCCATAACTCAATACATTGGAGCACAGCAAGTTGAAAAAGTCTCCAATTAATGTATGTACTGTATAGTTCCAGCTTTTATGGCCTCCTCTTTCGCTACCTGGCATTAATGGATAAATCTCTCATTAGGCGAGAAGCCCCATCATCTTTCTAAAGGAGATTACATCAGGCCCTTGGGATAGTTGAGAATCTTTGTGTCTAAGGGTTAGTTATAGGGTTATAGGGTTAAGTTATACTATCAGAGCTGTTTGAAGATTTTTTTTTTTCAATCCTACACCCCATGTAGTATGCTTAGTTGAGAAGGCTTGGCTTAGGGGTGAGTAGACTTAGAAGACATGGACCATTTCTATATACATTCTTAAATGCATCGGTCGCACTTATGGATGATCTCTGGAGGGAGGGGATGGTGGAAGTGCGACCATCCTTGCTCTCCTTGATCTCTCAGTGGCTTTTGATACCGTCGACCACAGTATCCTGTTGGGATGACTCAGGGAATTGGGGGTGGACGGCACAGTATTGTGCTGGTTCACCTCCTTTCTTCAAGGCCGAAGTGATGCCATGACTGCCCTCTTGTGGTGCCTGGAGGCTGTGAGGGTCTGGATGGGGAACAACAGGCTTCAGCTGAACCCTGGAAAGATGGAGTGGCTGTGGGTTAATGGCTCCTCTGTATCCGGGACTTTGTCATCTTTGGTGCTGGATGGGGTAGCACTGCCCCAGACAGACCCAGTGCATAATCTGGGGGTCCTCCTAGACTTACAGCTCCTGCTCAAAGAGCAGTGGCAGCTGTGGCCAGGAGGGCCTTTGCACAACTTTGGGTTGTGCATCAGTTACGCCCTTTCCTGGATTGGGATGCCCTTCGAACAGTCACTCATGCCCTTGTTATCTCCCAGATAGACTACTGCAATGTGCTCTACATGGGGCTACCCTTGAAGAGTATCCGGAAGCTACAGCTGGTCCAGAATGCAGTTGTGCGGGCTATTTTTGGAGCCCCAAGAGGGGCCCATATAACACTGTTGCTCCGCGAGCTGCATTGGTACCAGTTTGCTTCCGGGTCCAATTCAAGATGTTGGTTATCACCTTTAAAGCCTTACATGGCATGGGACCAGGTTATCTAAGGGACCGCCTCTCCCCCATGACTTCAACCCATCCCACCCGATCACACAGAGAGGGGATGCTTCGGACCCCCTTAGTAGAAGAACTCCGATTAGTGGGGTCCAGAAGATGGGCCTTCTCTGCAGTAGCCCCCTCTCTTTGGAACTTTCTGCCCCTGGAGGTGCGACTGGCCCCCTCACTCCTGGCTTTCCGAAGGGCTTTGAAGACCTGGTTCTGCCACTTGGCCTGGGGTGGGGAGGGAATACTTCAAGCATGGGGATGGCTAGCCCCATAGAGGCCTGTTGTCTTCAGCCCCATATTCTTCATCTTCTTGGACTCTCCTTTTCCTCTTTTTTAGTAATGTTTTTTAAATTTTGATGTGTTATGTATTTATGGTTTTAATGTTTTGTGTGAGTCATCCAGAGTCCCCCATTGGGAGGAGATGGGCAGGGGAGAAATTTAATAAATAATTTTTTTAAAAAAAAACTTTAGAAAGGAAGTATAGTCAATGTCCTAATGTGAAGGCATGATTATATTGTATTATGCCATTCTCATTGCAGGATACTGATTCAGATTTACCAACACATCCTGGCTTTGGCATTTGCTGTAAAAGAGATCAATCAAAGTCTCCAGCTTCTACCCAATATCACCTTGGGCTTCCATATTTATAATAGCCATTTCAGAGCTCGCTGGACCTACCTTGCCTCATTGGAACTTCTTTTTGGGAAAGGCAAATTCATCCCTAACTACAAGTGTGATGCCAGGAATGTTTTGCTAGCAGTGATTGGAGGTGCTCATTCACATGTTTGTCTTCACATGGCAACCATCCTGTCTGTCTATAAGATGCCACAAGTAAGATCAGATTGAAAAATCATGGGTTGGAAAAGCTTGGGTACCCAAAATGATGTAGTGGTTAGGGTGCTTGATTAGGATGGAGGAGACAGAGGTTCAAGTTCATTTTCAACCATGGTATCTAACTGGGTAATCCTGTTCTATTTACTCTGTCTCAGCCCTGCTTGGTTCACAGGTATATTGTGATGGGATTAAAAATTGAAGGCAGCAATATGATGTCTGCTCCCTTGAGCTCTTGGAGAAAACAGAGAGAATAAATCAAAGGAACAAGGAGATGAAATCTTGATAATCCATTTGAAGTTATGAATGGAAATTGCAGTTTGAAGATTTTTTCCCCTGGAGGAGGGGAGGGGAGGGGAAGGTATACATGATAATGACAAATTCTGAATATGCCTGATATTGAAAATTGTTTCTTCCTCCTGAAATCCCATCTGTCTCCATTCAGTGCACTTTTCTTCTATGTAAAACAAAAAAGAAAGTAGAAGAGAGGGAAATGTTACAGAGAGGCTTGTATTTGCTACCCATTTTATAAAACAATGCAGCTATACTTTACTTTGATTTGGAATGTGTGTGTGTATGTGTGTGCTTAATTGATGGTTCATAATTTCAGTCTCCATTCCATGATAAAAATTAGGATATCTCAAATGATTCTGAGATGCATTCCAACAGCACTGCATGGGAAAAGCCTCTCCTATGTTTTCCTGAGCATGAATGTGCTTTTGACATACCATTCTGTTTATAGTTATACCTTAGCCCATGGTGAAGGTGGGTGAAGACTTAGAATCACTTATAATCCTAGCACATTAACTTAAATAAATAAATAAATCTCTAGACCCTCATGATTTGTAAATGCAGTCATTGAAAGCATAGTTTGAAATTATGATTCAAGGTCCAATTTATGCTACATCAGAATTCAAGTAGTGTATAATTTGCAAGCAGATAAAAACACCCATATTATATTTTAGGCTTATGTCTTTTCCTCTTGTCTTTCTGATATCTTCAGCTCATATATGGCTCTGCTCCAGTGATGAATGAAAAAACTCAAGCTGTCTTCTCCCATCAGATGTTTCCAAACGGGGCCCATCAATATAATGGGATTCTCCAGCTACTGTTGTATTTCAACTGGATATGGATTGGGGTGATTTATCAGAATGAGGATATTACAGAGGAGTTTGTAGAGAAGGTACTCCCTCATTTTTCCCAAAAAGGGATCTGTTTTGATTTCATTGAACGACTCCCCAAACAAATGTTTTCTGATTATATTCCTGAGAACATTGAAGAAGGCACAAAGAAAATGAGGGTTGTTATGGAAAGTACTGCCCATGTGGTAGTTATTCATGGCGAAATTCATGCTCTGATGTTTTTCAGAGTCATGAAAGCATACACAGACTGGGATAATATTACAATGAAAACGAAAGCTAAAGTTTGGATTATGACAGCCCAGATAGAATTCATATCACTTCCATTTCAGAGAAGTTGGGATATCGGTTTCCTCCACGGTGCTCTGTCATTTGCCCTTCACTCAAAGGATTTGCTTGGATTCCAGGAATGTCTTCAGATGAGAAACCCTCTGTCAGAAAAAAAAGGATGGCTTCTTGGCAGATGTTTGGCAACTTGCTTTTAATTGCTCATTTTCAGACAGTGCAGTAGATGAGGTAGTTGAAAAACCATGCACTGGGGAAGAGAAGCTGGAATCTCTTCCTATGACTCTTTTTGGACTGAGCATGACTGGCCACAGCTATAGCATCTACAATGCAATCTATGCCATAGCACATGCTTTTCATGCCATGCGTTCATCCAGGAACAAACAAAATACACTGGTAAAACCAAAGAGTTTGGACCTTATCAATCAGCATCCATGGAAGGTAATGTTCTGAAATTCTGAGTGGCAAAAGGAACACTCTGTGGTGCAATTAAGTATTTTGGGCTATGTAAATAGCTCTCTTTGTTATGGAAGATTGTTATATTTAAATGACCGTGCCTCAAGTTGGTCTCTGTTGAAAACCTTGTTTATTTAGTATTATTATAATTTGGGAGAAAAAAGCAATATTGATACAGCTGTTGGAAACTATACATTGCTATCGAATATTAATACAGCTGTTGAAAACTTGGTAGAGCCTTCAGACAAAAGATCCTTCTCTGCAGAGATCCCACCACTGCACAAACAGGAATCAAATTCCCTTTCTGCAGAAGCTGATTTGCATCTGCTTAAGTTTTCAGCCCTGCACTGAGACATTTGTAGTAGCTCAGGCATTTTTATTGGAGTCAGCAATCAATAAATTAGACTATAACATTCATTTGGATGAATAGAATTATTATTGTTGTTTTTGGTCACACAGCCAGATGTTTAGACTGGATTTGGCATTTTTATCATCTATTGAGTCCTTCCCAAGAGCCTGGGATAGGCAGTTGTTGTTTGATAGTGTTAAAAGTATCATCACAGGATGTAAGCTGTTCCAAGTAAAGCTATCTTTTGCAATTGACTGATGGTGATTTTGTCAATGCTAATGATGTTCAAATGGTAGTCCAGATGTTTTGGGATTTCACCTAAGGCACCTATTACCATTGGTACTATCTTTACTATCTTTTGCCACAGTCATTCTATCTGCAGGTCTTTGTATTTTGCAATTTTCTCCACTTTTTCTCTTCTATTCTGCTGTCTCCAAGTATTGCAATGTCCACTATCCAGATTTTTTTGTCTTTCTAATCAACAGTTGTTAAGTCTGGGGTGTTGTGTGGCAGGTGCTTGTCAGTTTGAATTCTAAAGTTCCAGAGCACTTTAGCTTCTTCATTTTCTATTACTTTGTCTGTTTTGTGGTTCCCACCAGTTCTTGCTTGCAGGCAAATGGTATTTCTTGCAGATTTTCCAATGCACAATTGTTGCTACTTTGTCATGCCACTCTTTATAGTCAGTCTGTGCGATCTTCTTGCAGCAACTAAGTATTTCTTCAGCTTCTTTGCAGAGGCAGCATTTGCTGTCTGTTGCTGTCTTCTCAGTTCTGGCTTTCTACGCAATTGTTCTTATGGCTTGGTCTTGTGCATCTATCTATCTATCTATCTATCTATCTATCTATCTATCTATCTATCTATCTATCTATCTATCTATCTATCTATCTATTGGTCATCTCCACCTGGAAAAGATTATTTCTATGTCATATTCAGTTGGGTCACACTTTTCTCTTTTCTCCCAATTTAGCTCCACCATTATCTGAGAAGCACCTCATTCAATAACAGTGCTGAGGAAGAGATTTCTTTGGATCACAATGGGGAATTAGTAGCTGGTTTCAATATTTTAAATTGGATAATATTCCCCAATCAATCTTTTATTAGAGTCAGCATTGGTAAGATAGACACAAAGGAGTCTTCAGGTGAAATCCTCACTATCCAGGAAGATGCCATTGTGTGGCCTGGGATATTTAACCAGGTAGGGTTGAGATTTGTTTGAAACTATATCAAGGTGTGGCCCACAATGGTCAAAACATAGTTTCAATATTTCTAGAACTGCACATATCAAATGGGATATAGGAGAGCATTTACTCTTTAATTAAGCTGAATGCCCAGTGAACTTCATTGTTAGAAATACTGAATATTCTTTGTTTGGGAACTAAAAACTTGGTTCAAACAATGTTTTGAAGGGGCTGGAAGCTAAATATGATCCTCCTGAAGATAAAGCCAGTTTGGTGTAATGGTTAAGGCATCAGATTAGAAACAAGGAAACTGTGAGTTCTAGTCCTACCTTAGGCATGAAGCCAGGTGGGTGACCTTGGTCCTAGGACCTAGGACCCCTCTGCCCTAGGAAGAAAGAGGCAAGGGCAGACCACTTCTGAAAAGCCTTGCCAACAAAACTGCAGGGACTTGTCCAGGATTCAGGACACACTGGAAGGAAGAAAAAGGAGAAGGAGGATCACGTTCATATAGTTCCTAGAAATGTAAAATGAAATGTGGAAAAAAGATCCTGTTCCTTTATAGTCTGTGTTTGTTTAGCTTTATGCTTTTTATCAATTAGTAAAGCATGATCCAAGCATGATTTCAGTATAAAATTATAATCTGAGAAATGATAGCATGGAGTTATTTTGAATCCTACATTTTCAGAATTCATGGGGAAGCTTGACAGGCAACTAAAAAGAAATAAATAAATAAATAACAAATAAACATGGTAATGGAAAAACAAACTGGAAGCAAGAAAAGCTGATAAAACTTTAACAACTAGGAAATAAAATATAATACTTATATTTTTCATAACCATTACTAGGTAGTGAAGATGCAAATGCATAAGACTTTTCATGTAGGTACACGGGATCAACAAAAATTTGTATGGATAATGCTACCTTACATCAAATGCTGCCTTGCCAGAATTGAATCACCCCATCCAGTGAGATCATCTCAGGAAGGTCTTCTAAGACTCCTCATAAGAGGGGCCATAGAGGAGATGACAGCCCTTCCTTATGGTGGTCCCCTCTTTTGGGCAATTCCTACCCTAAGGTTTGTAAAGGCCCCTCCATTACACCATTTAGAATATCAGAGAACCTAGTTTTACTTCAGTGAGCCTTCAAAGCAATCAAATGTAATTGGACTCACTCTTAATGGAGTATTGATATTGTTGTTGTTATTATTATTGACGGTAACTCACCCAGAGTTGTTGTATTTGGGTTGGCAGCAAAACCTGTAAAAATAAAAACAAACTTAGCATGGAGTATTATCTCAGAACAATAATACTAACAAAATAAATAAATACCTTCTCATTCTATCATCCCATCTCACTAAGCCATAAACATGGATTGACTAGTAAGATGCAAGCTCAAACTAACTCTAGTCTTCCGTTTTTGTTTAGGCACGGCCCCTTTCTCTCTGTAATGATCGTTGCCGTTTAGGGTATACCAAGTCCAAGAAGGAAGGGGAACAATTCTGCTGCTATAATTGCATTCAGTGTTCAGATGGGAGGATTTCAGACCAGGAGGGTAAGAAATAGCTGTATATACAGGTAAACTTGTGACCAAATTTGGCAGCATAGAAAACTTCTGTTCATCCAAAGAGAACCTTGCATGCCCACAGAGCTTGCTCTGAATTCCTAAGGTCCCTTCCCTTCCCTTCCCTTCCCTTCCCTTCCCTTCCCTTCCCTTCCCTTCCCTTCCCTTCCCTTCCCTTCCCTTCCCTTCCCTTCCCTTCCCTCCTCCCTCCCTCCCTCCCTCCCTCCCTCCCTCCCTCCCTCCCTCCCTTCCTTCCTTCCTTCCTTTTTTCTTGCTTTCTTTCATAGCTGCCCATTAATTTGTTCATTCTTAGCTGTTACCTATTTCAGAAAAGTTAATTGTTTCCCAGTGCATTGTTTTGCTATATTTTAATTTTTTATTTGTTCCTTTTAAAAAAAGAGTTATGCTTATGTTTATTTTGTACCATTTTTATTTTTTATGAGGAATTTGGTGAACAAAAAATCAACTGATAAAGAGGTCATTAATAGATATACTGTATAAGTAGCATAAGCAATTTTGGTTTTATACTTTTTTCTTCATTTTCCCTATCTCTATGAGAGGGTGGATAGATTTAGGAGGCCACTGAAAAGTATTTCAGTGTAAGAAGAGATCATTAGGATAGTTATAACTCCTAGTTATTATTTCTGGTAAGAAATAGCACCTTCCAGATCTTTTCTTCTTCTTCAAATCTTTCTTTTACAGTATTTAAGGAAAGTGATTTCCTTAAAATATGATAACTATGAAGGATTCAATGGGTCTTCAACATGATATCAGATCTGATTATTCAGCTTTGGATTTTAACAAACACAGTGAAAAGATATGAATGAATCATTCTTCTTTTTCAGATACAGATGACTGTTTTGAATGCCCTAAAGAACAATACCCAAAGAGATACAAGGATGGATGCCTTCCAAAAGAGATAACATTTCTGTCTTATACAGAACCATTGGGGATCATTCTAGCTACTTTTGCTCTCTGCTTTTCTTTCATCACAGCTTTGGTGCTTGGAATTTTCATGAAACACAAAGAAACACCCATCGTCAAAGCCAACAACCGAAATCTCAGCTATATTCTCCTGATCTCCCTCCTATTCTCTTTCCTTTGTCCTTTCCTGTTTCTTGGCAAGCCTGAAAGGTGGACATGCCTCCTTCGACAAACTGCCTTTGGCATGATTTTCACCATGGCAGTTTCTTGTATATTGGCCAAAACTATCACAGTGTTTCTTGCTTTCATGGCTACCAAGCCTGGATCTAGAATGAGGAAATGGGTGGGGAAGCGATTCTCTAACTCCATTATCTATTCTTGCTCCTTTATTCAAGCCCTGATTTGTATTGTGTGGCTGGCCACCTCTCCCCCATTCCCTGATATCAATTTGCATTCAGTGACTGAAAAAATTATACTACAATGTAATGAAGGTTCTGTTATCATGTTCTATTGCATCCTGGGCTTTATGGGTTTCCTAGCCACTTTCAGCTTTGTTGTGGCTTTTTTAGCTAGGAAATTACCTGACAGTTTTAATGAAGCCAAGTTCATCACATTCAGCATGCTGGTTTTTTGCAGTGTTTGGCTGACCTTCCTTCCAACCTATCTGAGCTCCAAGGGAAAATATATGGTAGCTGTGGAGATCTTCTCCATCTTAGCTTCCAGTACTGGGTTCCTGGTCTTTATCTTTTCTCCAAAATGTTACATTATTTTGCTGAGGCCTGAGCTGAACAGCAAGGGGCACCTGGTAAAAATAAAGAAGTAATAAATCTGTAATTCTGACTCAACTAGCTACTTCTTTTTCTTTTTTTCATGACCATATACCACTGTATTTAACTATACTGGATATACTGGATATTTATAAATTATTGCTTTATTTTCCTTTTTATTTTTATTTTTTTATAAAAGTGCTTTAACTTTTATAAAAGTGAAAAAAATATTTTAAAAAATTATCATAACAAAAAAATAACAAAAAAATATCATAACAGTAAACAGTTACAATTCTATATGCTTATCTAATATCATAACAAAAATATAACAAAAAAATCATACCAGTAAATAGTTACAATTCTATATGCTTATCTAATGCAAATATTATACAAGTACATATATATTTCTAATAGAGTTATATGATTATCATTTTTTTTTCTTTTAAACCAGTGTATTTTGTATAAATGAGTCCCATATTTCATTATACTTGTCCATATGAAGTCTACATCTATAGGAAATCTACTCGTAAGTAGCAAGTGCAATTAGGTCTTCAATCCATTGAATAAATGGGGCCATATATTTGTCTTTCCAATGCTGCAATAGCAGTCTTTTGACCATAGTAAGGGCACGGAAAATCCATTTATGTTGTCCAGTTGTCAAGTTCCATGTGCTAGGTGTGTAATTCAAGAGAATATTATCCTCTAAAAATTTTAGCTTTTGTCACACATTTATACTGTATAGTCCACTATTTTCTCCCAAAATTTAATAAGTATAGGACATTGTATAAACGTGTGTTTTAAAGAGGCATTGTCCTTATTACATCTCCAACAAAATGTCGTTTTTGACAATCCTTTTCTATACAGATGAGGTGGCGTCCAATAAATTCTAAATATTATTTTTTGTTGTATAAGTCGTAGTTTGAGATCCATTGATACTCTTGCCATAGAAGTTAAGACACTCACCCATTGTCTAGGCAGTATAGAAGCATTTAATTCTTTATTCCACTCATCCCTTAACATCTGCAGAAGACCGAATCCTCCCTCATTAATTGATAATTGCATTTTCTGTAAAGGTATTCTTGGAATTGAAGAACCCCATAGAAATTTTCTAAACAAAGAATTTACTTTCTAAAAATATTTTCCAGATATAAAAGCTGGAATTCCTGTCATAATATAAATGAATCTGGGAATAATGTTCATTTTGAGAGCATTCGTCTTTCCCCAAAGGGTGAGGTTTAATGACTCCCATCTATTGATATTTGAAGAAACCTCTCTATATATTTCATTTATATTACGTGTTGCTAACAGAGTTATACCCTTTGGTATACACATACCTAAATATTTAATTGATTTGGTATGAATACAGAATTGATATTCCTTAAATGAAAGGGAAACCAAGTTTTCACCTATTGGCATCAATTCCGATTTGGACCAGTCAATAGAGTATCCTGCTACTTAGACAGATAGATAGAAAGGCATCTGTCATTTGCATCAACACTGGAATAGTAGTGTGAGGTTTAGAAATGAACAAAAGAATGTCATCTGCAAATAAAACCAATATATATTCAACTGAGTTGTGTACTACTCCATAGATCTAAATGATTGTTTTCTTTTATATGGACTAGTGAGGTAATAGGAAATGTCTTTCAGTTGGCCTGTTAGCCTATAGGAAAGCTATAAAAACATTTTCGCCCAGATATTGGGCCAAAGTGATTTTTAGGAAGTGGCTGTATGCTGTTATTATATTGATTTTGGCTTCTTCCTGTTGATATTGTTCATTTTAATTGTGATTTTGCTTTTACTGATGTAGGCCATGCAGAGTCACACTTACATGAGTTGAATATATACATATTTCAGTTTTGGTCCCTGAGTACAGCCACCCTTACATCTCAAAGAAGGAAACAATGGCACTCAGGTTAGAACTCAGAAATGTAACGTTGTTTTGGTGGAAAAGGCAGACAATACTGAGAACATTATATCTCTTTTTTTTTTTTTAATATTTTTTTATTTTTACAACAAACACAAAACATACATGGACAAACAAAACCATAAAAAGGCATAAAAAAAAGAGCATCTTCCATTTTATAACGTGTGTCAACCAGTTACCAACTCGTTGGTGCCCCTTTCATAATCTTAAATTCTCATATCATCTATTCAAAATATACTTGTATACTTATCAATTAACAATTATTAATCATTCATAGCTAATCTATAAAATCATTTATTACAAGAAATTTTAACTTTCAATAGGATTAGTAATACATTTTCATCTATCGATTATATGTGTATATATATAATAATTAATATCAAATTTCTATTATAAAATTTCCTAATCCATTACATTACTATATTTTCTCATCCAATCATTAATAAAAACAAGTTACTTATCTTCTTACTCTAATTTCAAATCTCAGTTTAACTCATCTCTGCACATTTCATAATTTTCAATAACTTCCTCCTGCATAAGTAATTTTTAATTTTTCCAATTCTTAAAAGTTACAGTTCTAACCAGTATCAGTTACAATATCAGTTACAGTTCTAACCGGGTTACAGTTCTAACCAGATTCTTCACTACATATTTCAACAAAAAAATCTCTAGTTTAAAATCTATATGTTACTATATTCAACCATATGTAAATCTCTAATCTCTTAAAACATTTAGAATCAAATACAATTTTTAACTATATATCTCAGATTTATACTTTATTCCAGCGCTTGCATAATTTTGAGTTCACCCTTTTCATTCAATATCCCAAAATATCTAGCTGTTTATTCCTTTTTCTATATTATTGGATAAGAGAAAGCAATAATAAATGTCCTTTCAAACATTCTGCTTTTGAAGCTTCTGTCAGTTCCATCATTGTTGTATTCCCCTCGTTTTTTCTTTAAACATCTGAAGTAGTTTCTTTCAATATTGTTTTACTTCTTCTTTTTGTGCATTCTCTTAGTACGATTTTCCATTATAATCTTGTATAATCTTTTTCTCACCCTCAGTGCCAAGAACAGGTCTGTCCCTCTTCATTTATCAGTTGATTAACCCTTTTAATTCTCAGTTTATAAGCCTCACAATAATTCTGTTTAATGTTTCTGATTTCTTGTACTATTTCTTCCTTTTCCATTGATCCCGTTTTATGTTTAATTAAGTCCATTTTAGCTTTAGTATCTTTTTTTCTTTTTTTTTTTTTTGCGGGAATTTCTGCAGCTCTTCTTCCAGTTTTTTATAGTCATCCTCAATAGTTTAAAGATCTTTTTATGCATTGTGTTTCTCGTATAGTTTATTGTCTTGATAAACCTTCATTGAGTCAAAGGATTCTTTATCTTTGTTCTTGCCAAAAAAAAATAAAAAATAAAAAAAAAAGAGGAGAAAAAAAAAAAAAAGAAGAAGAGGGAAAAGACTAAGTCTCTTTAAAAAAAATCCAACTGAGGGGGGAATGGAGAGCAAAGCAGAGCTTCTAGCAGAAAGAAGAGCTACTGCCACTAATCAGGGCTCTTGTGACTAGCTCAAACTTTCCATCTTGATATTTTCAAAATCGCTTTCAACTCCACTTTCTTATTTATAGTTACGGATGGCACCTGTATAAACATGCACATCCCACTATCTTTTTAGAAAGCACAGGGTCCTTGAGCATGCGTCACAATAGAAGAAAAAAAGCACTATGTTGAGCCTCTAGATGGTAGTGTAACTTTCTTTCATTTACTTTCTCTTAACTCCACTTTCCCCATTTCAAAATCAAAAAGTATAAATTTCTTACAGCAATAAAGAAATCTTAGTAAAAAAAAAAGGCTTAAGATAAAGAGTTATTGAGTATTAAAAAGAAAAAGCCAATCCAGTTAAAAATATATATTTTTTTAAGAAAAAAACATCTTGCCAATTCCACTAAAAAGGGAAAGTTGAAAAGAAAAAAAAAATTCCCCCCTTTTTTTATAAGGCTCGATCTCGCCGCTTAATCCACTTTTCTTCACTTTTAAAAATCTCTTTAAGTTACTTAAGGTGTTCTCTAAGAATAGTTAAATAGTAAAAGTCCATCTCACCCAGTTGACACCCTTCTCTTCCTTCTTCCTTTGGAGCTGCCCCGGCTTTCGCAGCCATTTTGGCTGGCTCTCCTCCGCCGGCTTCAAGAGCTTCTCCCTAGATCAATCTGGGACTTGCGGCGTCCCTGAGATCCGCGGGACGTGCCCTTTGTGATCGCCATCTCTACGGGACGGCTTAGGTCCATCGGGACCGTCCGGGGGAGGAGATATCGGCTGCCATCCTGGGAGCCCAGGATCGCCCGCCGTATCGCCGCGACGCCAGCTCCGCCCTCCGTCAGAACATTATATCTCTTGAGGTGTCTTTCAAACGTATTGGGACCATGGATAGTTTAAAAAGTTCAGGGACACCTGGCAATGGAATGGCCATATGGTCAATGAACCAATCCTTTCTGGTCCTCAGATGAGGGCCATAGCTCCAGGACTAATTCCTATTACTGTGGAAAATGAAGACGTTTTTCAGACAAAGCCTTCAGCCCCAGTGGTGGGTGCCATGGCCATAGAAAATGCTGCTTCTGGTCCAATGCCTTGTGGCAGAAGGCTATCACAGACTTATGAGGGTTTTGGTCAGCCAACTGGTTCTCTCTGCTCCTCAGGCAACAGCCATGACTCTGGGATGGAGTCCCATTGGTGAGGTGGATGATGAGGCCTATTTAAAGGCTATGCATGGGGTTTTGAAGAAATTTAGGATTGACCATGGTCAAATTCTTGCCATCCATTTTAATGGGAGATAATCTTAAGGTCCAGTATAGATGCTTTTGTTTTTGTTTTTGTTTTTTCCTTTTTTCCCCCTTTTTTCCTTTTTTTCCTTTTTTTCCTTTCTTTTCCTTTTTTCCTTTTTTCCTTTTTTTCCTTTTTCCTTTTTCCTTTTTTTCTTTTTTTTTCTTTTTTCTCCTTTTTTTCCCCTTTTTTTCCTTTTTTTTTCCTTTTTTCCTTTTTTTTTCTTTTTTGGAAGCTCAGGAGTTCTATAACAAAAGAAGTGGGAGTCTTAGCAACATTTGGGGGCATTGGTTTAACCAACCTAAATAAAATCTTGCTTCTGGGATAATCTGAAATTGGCTTGTTAAATGATAAGATTGATCAAGGGGGGAAAGTTTTGTTTTGTTTTTTTAAAGAATGTTTTTCAAGACAGCACTCACTCTGGTTTCCAAAGCAGAACATAAAATGTGCAGAGGAAATGTTCAAAGGGTTTAGAACAGGACAGAAAGACAGGATGAGGAAAAGGTAGCCATTTCCCTCAAAGGAAACCTTAATATAAATTGTGGGAAAAGATCCTATAAGTCTTAACTTTGGATAACAAAATTGTTTTGGGGATGAAAAAGGGGGGGGGGGACTCCTAGTTTTTTATGAAAAGTGCCTTTAGGTGGATGCAGTTATTTGCTTGGGAGGTGTTCTTGTAGGATGGAGAAGTTTTGCCTTTTAGTCGGAAGTATGTTGCCCTTGAGAGAATGGGGTGACTGGGCAGCAGAAATATTTAACAGTTACTCTTCTCTTTCTCTAGAGCAATCACTCTCACCAATAAAGAAATTCCCAAGATATATGACATAGGAAGAATTATCCAGAAGCATTTGAGTTTATTAAACCCATTTTTCGTATTACTTTTCTTTCCTTAGTATCTGCGAATTTATATGATCAGATAGAATTAGGGGTGGCAAAATTTAGTTTTACAATGTTACCATAAATAATGTGATTCAAAATTGTATTAACACCTTAGGATAAGATAGATTTCCCTGTGCAGCAGTACTTTGTTATACATTTTCCTTCCTTCTTTCCTTCTTTCCTTCTTTCTTTCTTTCCTTTTAATCCACAACTCAACTGTTATGTTATCTAAAGTTTTTCAATGTTGCACAATTATTATTTTGACTGCTAAAATTAAATAGATAATCAGGTCTTTATTTTTAAGCTTATGATTTGGCCCTGTAAATAAATGCAATAAACCTATCTCTGGAGAGCATTCAATTCTTTGTTTAGTGATAATATTTATCTCTCCAAAAAATTTTTGCCAAAAGGATATAACTTTATCATATAACTACAAGTGAAAAAATGACCCACCCCTTTTTTTTTTTTTTTTTTTTTGACCACCTCGCCAGAGTTTGGAAGAATAACTTTGATATATATGTGCCAATCTAACAGGAGGTCAGTCCTTGCATTGAAGCTGAATCCACCCAGTTTCCATAATGGATCTCTGCATTCAATGTCCAAATGATAATTACCCCCAACCCCACCCAGGATTCATGCATTTCAAAGAGTAAAACTTTCTTGTCCCATGGAGAACCCTTGGGAATCACTTTGGCCAATTTTCCTCTTTGCTCTACTTTTTTCTCCGCTTTCAGCCTGCATATCTTTGTTAAATACCATGACACTGTTATAAAATGATTGATTGAATCCACTCCAAATAGAGTTTAAAAATTAGTTCTTTTATTCTTGTGTTATTTGGACATAAAGCAAAGCAAGTGTTTAATCAGTGTTTAACCAAAGTTGATACATACAATTTCTCTAGTTTCCTGTAGTATTTATTACAATAAAATATATGCCCAACAAGGCTAGCAATAAATGTAAGTGCCCAACTAGGCTACCAACAGTGTATCAATAAACAACTGCCCAACTAGGCTACCCAAGTTGCTGTAAGTATTATTGCCCAACTAGGCTACACATTCACACAGAATACTTACATACACTCTCAACACAGTTGATCAGGCTGTGCTAGAGTGGGCTGGGAATCAGACTCAGGGCATCCCCTGCTCCAACAAGAGTCGTCTTGCACTTCCAAATGGGCATGGTTTCCATCCTTTCTTTTATACCCAACTTGTTTACTTAGAATTCATCCAAGTTATCATCCAGGTACGTTACATGCTAGGAACGTTTCGTGTCTGTTCAGTTAGGTAAGGCAACTTGTAGAATGGTACCTCTCGTCCCGTTATCTCAGAAATTCATGATGTTTCAGCTTATTCCTTACACCCACCAGCGTTCCAGCCCTATCAGTGTTGAGAACTCATTCGTACCAGGTCTGGCATACATTCCAACATTCTTACAGTACATACCAGCAACGTGAGTTTCCTAGTAAAGTTCATGAATAGGATAAACATGGCTGTTCTATGGCTATATGATTATATAGATGTATATATATATATATATATGGCTTAAATTCATTACAACACTCCCATTGTCAAAGCCAACAACTTGACCTATACTCTCCTCGTTTCATTCCTCTTCTCCTTAAAGACTAGAAAACTGAAAAAAAAGAAAAGAAACTCTCTTGCAGGGAACAAACCAGCATATCACTAGCAAGACTGCAGTTTTTATATCAAAGGCCATTTCAAAGAGGATAGACTATATAGAACACATTGGAACTGATTGCAGTGGTGATGATTTATTATGAATATTTCCTATGATTAACTCTATATTGGCTTCACAGATTTTTGATCTGGTCAGGTGACTAATCAACTTTGTTGTTGTTATAAGCAAATGCTGACATGTTTTTGCTTCTTTGGTATGGTTGTCAAGACTTCTGTATGGGTCCAGAGGAGATTCAAGTTATGTGAGCAAAAATATGTTGATAATTAAATCTGGGTTGAAACTTTACCGCAAGTCGAAGCACTACCCTTGTATATATTATCTGCATGGAAGAAGACTTTTCTCTCTGTTCTTCTACCCCTTGAGTTTCTTTTACATTTATCTGGGAGCCTCTGTCATTCTAGATAAATGAGCAAATTCTTTGAAGCTGAAGCTCTCAGATACATGAAACATATGGAGAGAGAGGAAAATGCTATAGATATTGATGTGTGTGTCTGTGTGAGAAAGAGAGAGACAGAGAGAGGGAGAGAGAGAAAACAGCTTTAGTTTAGAACATCTGGAAAGGATTATGGCACCACCACATACAAATAACCAAAGTTGAGTTCAAATCTAGGAAACATATTCACATTTTCAAACCCTCAACAAACTGTATCTCTGAATCATAATCATCCCCCGCCCCCATGCAATTATGAGATTGACTGTATTCCCTTCTCCAGTTCTTTGGGGAGTTGTAAGGCCTATTGGAAAAATAACAAGCCAGTATTAAAGCATGTTTACCAGCCATTCAAAGTTACAGTAGGAGATCTAGAATTCTTCATCAGCTGGATTGCAGATCATTTGCACAGAACAGTCATGGGTTCTGTTCTCACAGTCAGCAACCCCTCAGGGTGAACAGTGCTAGACAAAGACCTTGCTGGGTCAAATCACTGCAGTGTGATTCAGTTTCTAGCCAGAAGAGTTCCATCGAATATGATAGCATTGGTGGTGGTGGTATTAGTGCTACTTCCACTGGCAGTGTGCAAGATTCCTAGCTTTAGATGTAATGTCAGTGAGCCTCTACCTATTCATCATAAGTATTACAAGTCTGGAGATTTCATAATGGCTGGCATCATTTCTCACACTTACCGTTTTTCAAATCCTACTTCCTATGAAGAACGTCCTTCTTCTGCACTCTTTGGTGATTTTGTGTAAGGCACTTAGTTTTCTTAATCCTGGCACATGTGTTTCCCAAGTATGTTTTATGCTGTGTCTCTATTGGTGTGTGTTGGGGGGAATTTTCTTGATGCAGGTTTGTTTTAGTCATTTATGAGAACATAATGGATACTGTTCCTCTTTTCTTCTTTAAGAATGGTGGCAGACTCTGATCATGATGAATTCTACCTTCAGATCCATATTTCTGCTGGTTCCAATCTTTATACACTAATTGTTTAAAAATGTGAGGCTCAGGGTTTTTCAACATAACAGTCATTTTTCTGTGATGTCCCTCCAAATTTTGCAAGTTTCCATCCTGGGACATTTGGAAGGGAAGCAGATTTGAAATTCTTTATACTGAGATGGATCTGCAAATTATTACCTTATTTCCTGCCACCCATACTTCTGAGTGATAGATACCTTTGAATTTTAAAAGAATATTTTGAAGGAGTAGAAACCAGTATGTGTGCACATTCTAACAGAATTTACTTCCCAATGTTGTAAACTGAATGAAGAGCTTTTTTGTGAGGCTGTCTCCTCACTGCTGTCCCCCTAATCTTTGTGTGTTCCATGCAAATGGTCTAAACATCTTATCCTGCAGAGGTTGCAGGATGGAGAGGATAAAAGGAGAGGCAGTTTAAACTTGCCTTTTATATACAATATTCTCAGTCTTAATCTGAGCATGAAACTGAGCAAACTCAGGGAGGCAGTGAAGGACAGGAAGGCCTGGCACAATATGGTTCATGGGGTCACGAAGATTCGGACACGACTTAACGACTAAACAACAACAACAGTCTTAATCTGGATGTTCCCCTTTTTATTTGAGGGCAAGAAAGGGAATGAATTAGCTAGGCAGTATGAACTGAATGGAGTTGTTGCTAAATTTTTCCCCTATAACTGAAGCAATAAGAGAATAAGAGTCTCCCTGAAGAATCCTAAGGTATTATATAACCTTCTGCATGATCAACCACCAATTATGGTTTTGAATATCAATTGGCCATAGTTTACAGCAACATTTGGACTACACTCAGCATATGATAGACACAAATAATTCCTGTATTTTGATTCATTTCTTAGCCACTGTCCGATAAATGAATCTTATTGAAAATCAAGTGTTAGGATGTTGACTCTGTCTATTTTCAGTACTTAGCAAATCACTCTGAAATCTAGAATAAATGCAGACCAATGCAAGAAGAACATGAGTGACATCGATTTACTTGCTCAACAAATGAGAATTTGTGACCATTTGTAACATTGTGGACCCCCCTAAAGCACAGCAAACCTGAGGAGTTACAATAAGTTTGCTGTGCTTTATATAGAACTAAGCATACCTGAAAAAAGTCTACATTTGTGTCCCCTTAAACTGATAAAACGGTAGAAGTTGAAAGCCCAACCTTGTCTCTTAATGAGAATTGAACTGCTTTGTATTGGTATAAACTAGGACACCTTGGTCTACCCAACAATGCACCACTTCTCAGTCCCCATTTGAAACGTTTACTAAGGACCAGGGTATTCTGGGGGTAAGTCACACAGCAAAAATATGCTTCAGGGAGAAGCTTTTATGGGATCTGATGGGCTTTGCTTTCTGCTTGCTTCAATGTATGGGCTAATTAATGTCCATACAGAGAAAAAAAATCATGAGACAAAGAGCAAAAAGGTTTTTTTCTCATTTTTAGTGAAAATAACAGAATCATAGCTACAGCAATAAATACAACAAGGCAACATACACAATATCATATTTAGTACGCTTTGATACCACATACCAGTTTCTTAATTCCAAGGTTTCAAACTGATCTGGTACTAATCTATGCAGAGTCTTACCCATTTTAGAGAACAGCTGGAGGGGGGAATTGAGTAAGGTGTCATGTCATCTGGGGTGGGCTCCCTGCTTCTCCCTGTTTGGTGTTATGTCATGTTTGAAGCCATATTGTGTGTGTTTGATGGGAGTTTTCTGTAAGGCTTGGATTCCAAGGTAACTCTAAACAACAATAACTGTAGGGCCCTTGCCACAGTATATTGTAGGAGATCTGCCCACTGCAGGTTTCAGAGTTTCTGACTTGCAACTCCTGGCTTTTGCTTCAGCTCTTATCAAAGGAATATTTCCTACTGTGTTCTATGTCTAAGTTAGGGCTTAGTTAGTTATCACTAAAGGTAATAGTTTCTTATCAGCAAACTCCACAGCAATAATGTAGCTGACGATTTCTCTTGTTGAATGTGAACTTCTGACATACCAGTCTGCCAAATTCTAGCTTCTAAAATCATACAGATATCTCTTCCAAATTTTGACACTGTTATGGAGGCAGACAAAACTATTTTCTGAAAGTGAAGCAGTAAAAGAGGTCCTGGTGGACACTTCAGGAGAGCTTATGGTCTACAAGTTCACAATTCCTAGATGAGTACATGTGTGCTCATGCCCAAACTCCTTGTTTCCAAAAAACTAAAACACCCCCCCCCCCAAAAAAAAGAAATCTAAAAAGAGAAGATGCACAAAAGACCTTCAAAAAGGAAAGAACACAAAAACCATTCTGAGAAAAAGCACCAGGGGATATCCAGAAAAATATTTAACAGGTTTTCCATCTTAAAACTCCTGAAGAATTCTACCATTCTGGAGGGGGAGGATTCTTCAGAGAAATCATGGGATTATTTAAGGCCAAGGGCCAAGCAATCTAAATTCAAACAACTACTTTGCTGAAAGATCAAAATTGTAAAATGTCCATTCCTCTCATCATAGGGTCCTGAAACAGCACTACCAACACATCCTGGCTTTAGAATTTGCTTTAAAGGAGATAAATATCAATGCCAAACTCTTACCTAACATCACCCTGGGCTTCCATATCTACAATAATGATTTCAGGGCAAGGACAATTTATCTTGCTTCCATGGAACTTCTTTCCACAAAAGACAAACTTCTCCCAAATTACAGATGTGATGCCCAAAATAATCCAGTAGCAGTTATTGGGGGACCCAACTGTGATGTCAAATTCAATATGGCGACCATTCTCTGCATGTACAAGATCCCACAGGTAGGCAGTATGAAAAACAATAGATATTTAAGAGGTGCAAACCTCTTCTATCAATTCTGAGGTATTTTTGTGGCCTAGGGATGGGAAGAATTGAACAAAACAGAGAAAAATTCAAGGATTTAAATTAAAAAGAAACACTTGGTTCAGGGACAAAATACCTGAAATTCTTTTGGAACTGTCTATTATTTTCTTTATGGAACTAAATGTTATCATGCAAACTAGGAGCAGCTCTGCATGATGGTTAGCCCCATTCAGGCAAACCAATGCAGGCAATGAAGCTCCTTTATTTTATCACCTTCCACACAAAAATGCAAAAGAAAAACGTGGCAGGGATTTTTGCCATTTGAAACAGGAATCACGTGAAAATTGAACTGTGAACAAGATAACAAGAAATAAAACCGGAGGAAGAAAATAAGGTTTGGAATAGATGGTGAACCAACAATACATACAGACAAACTTCTTACTCTATTTTGGAAATATCTTTTCTGGTGTTCCCTTTTGATTTAGCTCACATATGGTTCTGATCTAATGATGGAGGAAAAAACCCAAGGAGTTTTTTTCCAGCAGATGTTCCCAAATGTGGCGCTCCAGTATGTGGGTATTCTCAAGTTATTGCTCTATTTCAACTGGAGATGGGTTGGAGTGGTTTATCTGAATGATGTTAATGGAGAGAGATTCATACAGGAAGTGCTTCCCATGTTCTCCAAGAGTGGCATTTGCTTTGACATCATCCAAAGATTCCCACTCCTAACTTTTTCTGCATTTATTGATCAAATGGTGAAGGAGGGACTTGAAACATTCCTGGGTATCATGAAAAGCAGTGCAAATGTATTCATAGTCCATGGTGAAATTCAGACCTCCTTTGTCCTGAGAATGGTGCTTTATTTGTCAGACTTTGAGAATATACCAATGGTGACAAAGGTCTGGATTATGACAGCTCAAATGGATTTCACATCACTCCCCTTTCAAGATGATTGGAACTTAGACTTCATACATGGTGCTCTATCACTGGCAGTGCACAGAAAGGAATTGTTTGGCTTCCAGAACTTTGTTCAGGCCAAAAATCCTAAAGAAGGAAGAGAAGATGGCTTCATCAAAGGTTTTTGGAAACAAGCTTTTAACTGTGTATTTGCTATTTCTCTGGTAGATGAAGAGGAGAGCAAAACCTGCACTGGGGAAGAAAAACTAGACTCTCTTCCTGTACCTGTTTTTGAAACAAGCCTGACCGCTCACAGCTACAGCATCTATAATGCTATCCATGCTGTGGCCCATGCTCTACATGATATGCATTCAAGCAAACCCATGCACAGATCAAGAACAATGGAAGGGAGATGGAAACTTCTGCATCCGCCTCTGTGGCAGGTAAATGTTCTATCAATCTGAGATATATAAAACTCTTCCCCGTGACTGTATGTACTGTCCTGAGCAAAGTAGAAGTCTAGGTCACTGATTGTCTTAAAATCTAAACTGGGATTTCATAAGTTCATTTTATATGGAGTTCATAGTACATCTAATTAAGAATGAATGTTGGAGATGCGATTCTTTTCTTGTTGTTGATGCCCATACATTATTTTCTTCTTGTGACACATTTATTTAAGCACTCAGATAAAACACTATAAAATAACACTACTCCAGCATCCAACTGTTTCATTATTTCTTCTTGTGACATTACTTTATCTAACATGAATACCGTGGGCTAAAAGTAATGTTGTCCGTGGTAATTACGTTAAATAAAGTAATGTGACAAGAAGAAGACAGCTCCAGGAGAAAGCAATAACAACAGCAACACACACATTCTCTAATATCAATAGATAGCATATTGGCATTTCTATTACGCCAGATAAAACTTTTAGGGGATAGAAAGATTCATTGTAAATTTTCACTTTGGAAGACTGCTATCTTAGATCTTCTTTTCATATCCTGTTCCTGTTTTTTTCCTCATTCCTGATTTCAGTTGCACCACTTTCTGAGAAGCGTTTCATTTAACAACTCTGCTGGTGAAAAAGTTTCTTTTGATGAAAGTGGTTCATTAATAGCAGGATTTGATATTATAAATTGGGTCACATTCTCAAACCAGTCCTTTCGGAGAGTAAGAGTTGGCAAAATAGAACCCGTGGCTTTTCCAAAGGAAAAGGAAGACTTCACCATTCATGCAGAAGACATTCAGTGGCCCAAGCGATTCAATCAGGTAAGATACACATTCAGTGTACAATGCTGCAAGTGATTTTAAGGAATTTGAAATGTAGAAAGGTTCTCGCCCAGAGCGTGCAGTCCACATTGTGGACTGATTCTGGTTTCTGAAATAGCCAGAAATATTCACAGATGTCTTAGAGGCAACTTATTCTGAACTATTCCCATTCTGAAGCATGAATTGGGGAAAAACTGAATTCTGTCCTTCTCTTCCTTAACTTCTGCAGAAATTAGAAACTTTATGGTCTTTGTTAATATTATTTGTGTATGTTTGGTGAGTTCTTGAAGCATCCATGCCATTCAAGACCCCAGCTGAAGAATATGCACACCAGGTGCTTCCTCAAAAATAAGTATGTTATCCCATTCTACTCACGAGTGAACTATACAATATCAGTTCAAAAAGATGTACTTTTCAGTGTGATATATCCGGTTCTTCTTTCATTCTTCAACAGACAAAGCCTCTTTCTCTATGTAACAATATGTGCCAAATGGGGACTAGTAAGGCAAAGAAAGAAGGGAAGCCATTTTGTTGCTATGATTGCTTTCCATGTCCAGAAGGGAAAATTGCAGAGCAGAAGGGTAAGAAATCCTGGATAAAGATTCCTAAGATGACAATATATCAAATAATCAGACAATGGTACAGTATGCTTCTGACACGGCTATATACCCAATCCTCTTCTGTTTTATGAAGTCCATTAAAGCTGACTTATTCTGAAGGCCTTGGGTGTGGATGTGCTATTAAGAGAGAGAGAGGGAGGGAAAGAGAGAAAGAGAGAGAGAGAGACTGATTGATTTCAGGTCAGTTAAATCAGTGGAACAAATAAGTTTTCCTTTCCTCTTCCCTTGATGGACCACTGTCATTGCTCTTAGCCTCCTTTCTCAGTTTGTGTGCACACATGTCTGTATAATACAGCAAATGTTCTTGCTCAGAAATCAGTCAGCACAAACACATCCCAAGTTTCAGCAGGCATATCACTTCAACATAATGCAGCAGTGATATTAGTCTTTTAGAAGTGTACTCTCCACTGAATTGTTAAAACGAGGGACATAAAATATTTTACTATGTTGCTTCTGGAGATAAATTTGGAAGTCTGCCCTCAATATTGTTCATGAAGATGATGCAAAAGTGTTTGTGGTGATGAAGTGTAACAAAAGAATCTTCTTCAATCCAGGACTTACTGCATGGACCATGTGAGGAAGAAAATAAAGTGTTAGGTTACTTTGTCCTTCCAGGAAGCAGAGGGAAAGAAAAAAGATTAGAGAAGCTAAAAAACATCCCTCAACTACTTTGGACATTAAAAATACAGCGTGAGGTTTACCCATACCTCTATCTGGTTTGGTGTATAATTTTATGAAATTTTCAAAATCCTTAAGAAGAATTATTGGATACAAAAAGGGGGGGGGGCTTCACAAACAAGGCAATAAAATGAGCAAAAATTATAAAAAGCATAACATAATTAAATGGGTATTCCAAGTAGATATATCTATATAATTACACTACACTGCTGGTACATCCCACTTGCTAGAGGAAATGAAATATCTGCTTATCTGAGTGTTATCAAATATGAATAATATTAATAACAATAACAACCAACTAATAGATTAGATATTGATTTTTTTGTCTGCTTCATTGAGGTGCCAAAATAACTTGACTAATTAGCTGTGGGTAGTAGGAATTCAGCATATTGCAAGTGGGCTTATTACCATAAGATACTAATATTTCAATCTTCAATAAAGAGGGTGCCAACTGTATGACAAGAATAATGTAACTTCCAACCTATTCTGCATCTTCTATTTTATATAACAACTTTTAAAAGTGGGAGAAAAAACATTTTAAATAAAATTCAAAATTTCAAGAAAACTGAGTATTTCCCTTCAATAATAATTTCATTACTTTCAGTAAGGGAAGCAGTTCATTCATTCATATATGCTTATATATTACAATTTGTGGCTTTCTGAAATACTATTCTGTCTGTTTTCTCAAAAACACAAATATTTCTTCCAAAAGCTTTCATATTTAATGTACCGAGAGGCATAATTTAGGATTTTATAGCACCAGATAATGCAGCCAGTTTGATGTAGTGGGTAAAGGCACTGGATGAAAATTCTAGTCCTCCTTTAGCAAAAGAAAAAGAACAAGCCAGCTGTGTGATGTGACTTAGGCATTCTCTCTCAGTTCTAGACTGGAAACACCCACCCACCCACACACACACACACACAACCACACTGTATGAAGTTACTGGCAGAACACCTCTGAAAATCACAACAGATTAAACTGATTCACTGTCAGAAGTTCTAGAACATCTACAAAATCTACTTTGTATTTTTCAGGTATGGATGTTGGGCAGATGCATTCAATGAGGAAGTTAAAACATCCACATACATTAATCCTTTATGACACTGTGTTTTTCTTAAATCATATTCTTCCTGGATATTATTTCTAGTGTGAAAAACATTATTTGCAACTTTTAGATAATGAAAACCATAATTTGGAATGTTATAACATTTAATTAGATGATAGAATGTTATAGAATATCCATAGAATAACCACATTGTGTATTTCAGATATGGATGTCTGCATTCAATGTCCAGATGTTCATTATCCGAACCCCACCCAGGTTTTATGCATTCCAAAGAGTAAAACCTACTTGTCCTATGGAGAACCCTTGGGAATCACTTTGGCCAGTTTTGCTCTTTCCTCGACTTTCCTCTCTGCTTTCATTCTAGGCATCTTTGTTAAATACCATGACACTCCCATTGTCAAAGCCAACAACCGGAACCTGACCTATACTCTCCTCATTTCACTCCTCTTCTCCTTCCTCTGTGCTCTCCTCTTCATTGGCCACCCAGAGAAGCTGACCTGCCTCATTCGACAAACTGCTTTTGGCATCATCTTCTCAGCGGCAGTTTCTTGCATCTTGGCCAAAACCATCATAGTGGTCCTCGCATTTACTGCTATCAAACCAGGGTCCAGGATGAAGAAGTGGGTGGGCAGACAATTGGCCAAATCCATTGTTCTTTCCTCCTCACTAATTCAAATCACCATTTGCACTGTGTGGCTGGTAATCTTTCCCCCATTTCCAGATGTTGACATGAATTCAATGACAGCAGAAATTATTGTGGAATGTAATGAAGGTTCAACATTCATGTTCTACTGTGTTTTGGGATTTATGGGTTTCCTGGCCATTGTCAGCTTTGTTGTGGCTTTTCTGGCCAGGAGTTTGCCTGACACATTTAATGAAGCTAAGTTTATTACCTTCAGCATGTTGCTGTTTTGCAGCGTTTGGATGTCATTTGTTCCAACTTACCTGAGTACCAAGGGAAAGTACATGGTAGCTGTGGAGATCTTCTGCATTTTGGCCTCCAGTTTAGGGATACTGGGCTGCATCTTTTTCCCCAAATGCTATATCATTTTGCTGAAGCCAAATCTTAACACGAGGGAGCAGCTAACAAGAAAAAAATAATATCTGAACAATGAACCTGAAATACTATAAATTTATTCAAAGGAACACTACAGGAAAGAAGCTGGTATGTGAAGGTTTCAAACTGATGTGCAAGTTTCTCTGGTTTTAACCCTTATAAGTGTGTTGTTGCATCTGTTGATGCCTCTGTGTAAAAGCTGACTCTTTGTGTTCCTTCTCTGCAGCATTTTTTGTAATTTTCCAAACATGGACAACAATGTAGCCTAAAGACCAACTCTTCTAGGAAGCATTACTGACTTTAAATATTTAGGAAATAGACCCGTGTCAGTGCAAGCAAAATGGGGATAGAAAGTCAGCTATTTTATGTACTTAATGAGGAAAATTCAACTTCTCAAGTTCTGATTCCAGAACTTTTAAAGAAATTCTGACATTCTTTATTAAAGAATGTGTCTGTGTGTATCAGATGAGAGTATAATCTCTCTTTGGTGGAACTTCATTTAATTTTGTGAGTTTCAAATTTAGATCTTTATTTAAATTTACAAATAAAATTGTGTCCTTTTGATAAAACTCACCTTCTTTGGCATCTTTTATTGATGCAAATGTTTGATTATTCCTTCTGCTTCTGAAAAGCTGCTCATCATTTCAAATGACAAAGAAAGAATTCCTTTGTTCCATGTTCCTTTGCTGATTTAACAGAAATAATTAGGTTGGCTTGGATTACAAACTGTAATGTTACCTGACTTCCTCACAGGGCAAATATTGTATTTCAGGAACATTTATAATTTTGCAGAATTGCCATAAGATAATTTATCCTGAATTATTTCCATTATAACCACATTGGTCTGTTCTTTCCCATACAATTAAAACACAAACATAATAAAATAATAAAATTAAAACATAAAAACATAAAAAATTGTTTCTTGCCATTTGAAACAGAAATAAATGAAAACTGAATTGTGAAGAATAAAACAAGAAATAAAAATAGAAGAAAGTATTTAGATTTTGATTAGATAATCCATCAGCAACATGTAAGGACAAACACCCATACTTGTCTTATTTTAGAAATATCTTTTCCGGTGTTCCCTTTTTATTTAGTTTACATATGGCTCTGCTCTAATGATGGCGAACCAAACCCAAGGAGTGTTGTTTTTGTTTTCAGCAGATGTTCCCAAGTATGGCCCTCCAATATGAGGATATTCTGAGGTTATTGCTGTATTTCAAATGGTGATGGGTTGGAGAGTACCCCCATCCCGCTCCCACCAGAGATCATGCAAGAGTGTGACCAGTGCTGTTTCCATCCCATATCTGGGTCTGAAACCCAACTGAAAAGGGTCCAGATAATCCATTTCATCCAGGATCCTCTGGAGCTGCAGTGCCACCCCTTTCTCAACCACCTTCCCTAAAAAGGGGAGGTGGGAGACTGGATGAAAATTGTCCAGGATGCTGGAATCCAGCAATGGTTTCTTGAGGAGGGGGTATACCAGTGCATCTTTAAAGGCAGCCAGAAACGCTCCCTCTCTCAAGGATGAATTCACCATTGCCTGGACCCACCCACAAGTCACCTCCTGAGCTGCCTTAATCCAGCAGGAGGGGCATGGATCTAATTGACAAGTGATGGCATTTACAGACCGGAGGACCCTGTCCACTCCCTCAGGCCCAACAGGATCAAACTGTTCCCAGATAACAGGTTAAGCAGAATTCCAGACATTTCTACAGGCCATGCCTCACACTTGGTATCCAACTGGGAATGGATCTGAGCAATTTTATCCTCCAGACACCCAGAAAACTCCTCAGTGCAGCCCTGCAGGTGGGCCACTGGGCCCGGCTTTCCCAAAACAGATTGGGCGATCTTAAACAGGACTGCCAGGTGGCATTTTGCAGATGCAATAAGAGCAGAGAAATATTGGTGTTTTGCCGCTCTTACCACCACAAGGTAGGCCTTAATAGCAGTTTTAGCTTGTGTTTCATTGGGTTTGATCCTTGTTTTCCTCCAGTGGTGCTCTAGACATCTCTTAATCCTTTTCAGGACCTTCAACTCCTCCATAAACCATGGGAAGTATCAGGCTCGATGGGTCAAGAGAGGTTGCGTGGGTGCAAGTGATTGGTTGGGAGTGCTGTTGATGTATGGTTGGATAGAGGGACCCCTGACCAGGGAAACTGAAGGGCTGGGATTGGGGGGGAATGGAAGCTCTGGGTGGGTGCAAGCTTGTCTGAGGCCCTGGCCACTTTCCTATTCCAGGTGGTGGCCAGGGCCTCCACTGGACCATGCAGCAGATCCTTGGGTATAACCCCCACCTCCCTCCCCATTGGGTCCATCAGTCACCAGGGGCAGACCAATCAAATGGGTCTCACCTCCCTGAGGAGGGGTGTGGCATAGGAGAATCTCAAGGCCACCAGGGCATGATCTGACCATGACAAGGGGGACAGATTTAACTCCCCCTTCAGATCACATTGCCACTGCTCTGACAAGAAAACCAAGTCCAGTGTGAGGCCACTGTCCTAAGTTGCATCACAAATAATCTGGGACAGGCCCATGGCCACAATGGTGGCCATGAACTCACGAGCCACCTCCAAGGCACATCCCAGGGATAGCAGATTGAAGTCCCCCAGAACCATGGCTGGGGAACTCCACTGCCAACTGCGAGATGGCCTCCAGCAGCTCAGGCAGGGAGGTTGCTATGCAGCAGGGAGGCTGGCACAGTAGCACCAGTCCCAACTGTTCTTGAAAGCCCAACTTCAGGAACAGAGTCTCGCAACCGGCCACTTGTGGAACAGCGCCCTGAAGGCCAACAGAGATTCCCGGATGACAACTGTTACCACTCCTCCCCTGTCCTGAGGTATTGGCTGGGGCCATACTGTAAACCCAGATGGGCACATTTCTGAAAGGAGTACCCCCACTTCTGGGCCCAGCCAGGCCTCAGTAATACATGCCAGGTCTACCCACTCCTGAGTGATCAAATCACATATAAGGGGTGCCTTGTTGTTAATTGACCTGGCATTGAGAAGGAGCAGCCAAAAGCCAGAGCCTCCATGGGTCTGCTGTCCAGGGACTGGGACTGAGTGCAGAGGGCCAGAACACACCACAGATAACAAACACTGGGGGCACATTTCCTGGGAGTGGCCTGCCCTCTGACTCCTATCATAATATCTCCTCCCCATCACCACCTGAATAGTATAGCCTGCTCTAACTTCCCCAGAGCTTCCATTCCCCCCCAATCCCAGCCCTTCAGTTTCCCTGGTCAGGGGTCTCTCTGTCCAACCATACATCAACAGCACTCCCAACCAATCACTTCCAACCAATCAGGGGTGGTGGTGGGCTCCATGGCACCTCAGCTCCTGCTCTCAGTGCCATTGGAACCCTAACTATCATCCCCTTCATCCACTGTGCCCCCTTCACTGGCTTCTCTTACTAGTGGGCAGGGGGCACCCAACCGTAATATGAAGGTGTCACTTTTCTGCTAGAATTACTGTAGCTGTCTAGCTTGACTTTGCTCTAAAGGATGACCTCTGACCTCTCCTTTGTGGTTGGGTTCATTAAACCTTTTTGTATAACTCTTTGGATTTCTGTTTGGTGCTTTGCGCTGGTTTAGAAATCAATACTTGATTGGGTTGGATATTTTCAGTCACTAAGCTGAAAAAAAAAATAAATGAATTGTTTAATTTACCTTAGCTGTGCCAAGGCAGAGTTCTATGGAGAAAGAACCTATGAAAAATGTGTTTTGTTTTGTTTTTAGATTTCAAAAGTTAAATCTGAATTTAGCACAGAGTTTCATACCATTGTTACAAATATACACCTTCCAAACTGACTGGAGTGATTAATTTGCTGTCTTGCTAAGAAGGACTAAAGAATATTTACCCTGAGATTTGAAAATGATGTTTTGTTTTCTACATCCAGAAAGTCTAAACTTTGGGCAGGTGACCACTATCCCCTGTAATTTTCCAACTCAATGGGACTGCTTATTTTATTTTTCTTGGAAATCCATGGATATTGTTTATAACTAAAAAGCAAAGTCTGGTGTCCTGAGTTAAGTAACTGAATATGTTAAAAAAAATTGAATTAAGTTTCTACTGAAGTCAGTGGGAGAAATCAGCCATAACTTTTTTTCCATTTACTTGAGCAGAAGTTAAGTTCAAAAATAAAAGCTGGAATTAACCAAGTGTTTTCAACCTGTCTTTCTGCACAAGTTACTCTCTCATGTGTAATTATCAAAATAACCTTTATTATCTCTGCTTCTTGCCTGGGTGATATCCATGGCAGTAGCAGCATAATTCTGTATCAAGGCTAAAAAGTGCTATTAATATCCATTGAAACCTTCAGTCAAGGCTTCTTCATGATTATTGTACACTAGAAACAAAAATATTTGAAATGAATGAATCGCCATTCAAGTCAGAACCCGGGTCTCACATCTTCTTGAATTTTGTTATATGCCTTAATGAAAGGTTTTGGAAAGCAGATGGTAATGCAGAATGTTGGTGTTCATGATGCTGGTATTAGTGATGTTGCCTTCTATGGTATGCAAGTGTCCTATGGGTCAGTGGGCTACTCAGATACTTCTTCCAGCCCTTCACAAATATTATCGTGCTGGAGACTTCAACATTGCTGGCATTACTTCTCAGAATTACGTCCTTTCACGTTCAATAACATTTGACAAAGTTCCCTCTCCTGAACTCTTTGATGACATCATGTAAGGAGTTATTGGTTTACTTATTTAAAAAGAAAACAATATAAAACACACTTTTGAATAATATTCTTCAATAAGTTATTTTTATATTGCATTCATTTTGGTGGATTTATTCATTGAAATGTCTACTACGATCTCATTCCCCTTTTTTGCATATTTTACAGGATTCCTTTTAAGCTTTATGAAACATATCAAGATGGGTATTATATGATTTACTTTCCTTTTTAAGAAACATTTTATTACTAAATCCTTTTTCCAGATTATTTTTGTTCCCCAAAATTATGTCTCCTCTATCGTAAAATAATTGGACATCTCATAGACTTCCCATTACACTCATGAACTGAACAGAAAAGAGCTCAATGTTAGAAGTGGTCTTTGTAATGTAATTCCATAATAATAAATGGGGGGGGGGATTATAATATTATCCCTCCCTCCCCCCCCCGCTTATTCTTTTATACGCTCTTTTTTATTTTTGTAAAATTAACACAAATTAGGGTAGCAACAATGGAATTAATCTTTTAACAGCATAATTGTTGTTGTTGTTGTTTAGTCGTTAAGTCGTGTCCGACTCTTCGTGACCCGATGAACCATATTGCGCCAGGCCTTCCTGTCCTTCACTGCCTCCCTGAGTTTGCTCAGTTTCATGCTCATTGCTTCAGTGATGCTATCTAACCATCTCATCCTCTGCCGTCCTCTTCTCCTTTTGCCTTCAATCTTTCCCAGCATCAGGGTCTTCTCCAAAGAGATCTCTCTTTGCATTTAGCCTTTTAACATTGTCCATGGGGTTTTCTTGGCAAGGATACTGGAGTGGGTTGCCATTTCCTTCTCCAGTGGACCACATTTTGTCAGAACTCTCTGTCATGACCTGTCCATCTTGGGTGGCCCTGCACGGTATAGCTCATGGCTTCACTGAGTTACGCAAGCCCCTTCGCCACGACAAGGCAGTGATCCATGAAGGGGAACAGCATAATAAGAGGGTTTATTCCCCTTTCATTTTTCAGGCTTTGGGGGATTGGGGGGACTTTGAATATAGAAGTTTATATATTAATTATTCAACCTTCATATTTTCTTATCATGCATTACTACAGTAATAGATGTTGGCTCCTTGTCCTCCTTATTTCGAAGCCAACCAAGGTATTTTGTTGGATGAATTTGACTCAAGATAGTGACCATCCCTGGAAAGACTTGACACACCTAGAACGGGCAGAAAGTAATTGAGGGATAAGCTGGTAGGTCACAGCAGAATCCACAAGAGATGACAAGCAGTTTTGATTTTTGTAACAAACTCCTTTTTCCATATAGATAAAATGGAGAAAACTTGGAATATCCAAGAGTGACTTTTTGAATGATTCTGGGTAGCACTCAAAGACATTTCTGGATTCTGACATTTTAATAGAAGAAGTGTGGTTCTGGTTGAACCTGTGGAGTTCTTGGTACTTTCTGAGCTTGGTTGTTTGCTTACAGATGTTTCATTACCCAACTAGGTAACATCATCATCTTACATTTTAATTCTGGACGTATAATTTTGTTCTAGAGCATCAGCTAGTAATCTTTTGAATGATAGTAGTTGAAGATACATTCATATATCCCCTATCCACATCATTTTCATTGAAGTCATTCTTTCACACTGCTATTGAGAAGACCCAACCTTGTTACTCCAGCAACTAACACACATCTATTTATTTACTGTGAAAGACGATTTACAAGCACAAAGCTGTAAAGCACTGTTAAACTTTAATAGGAGCCCATCCACTCCAGGGCATCAGGATGAGTAATCTGTGATGTGTTAAAAGCAGCTACACAGAAGTTTGCTACTTGAAGAATTATGTAAATAATTCTTATCTAAAAAGGCTAAAAAGTCCAAACTATCTGCCTATTCTAGGAGCACAGGGCTAATATATTTGAAATGCAAGTCCATATAGAAAGGACATTATAAGAAACATGATTTATACTTTCAATTTCCTGGGTTCATATGAGCAGCTTCTCCTATACAGGGGAGTTTGAGAGTGTTAGTATTTAAATATCATTGAGGGAAGAAAATTGTATCTAGCTGTAAAAACTCTCTTTATAGCTTTGGAATGGTGGAAGTATTTCATTAGTTTGTTCCCTGGTGATGTTTTGAACCCAAGACTTGCTCTTTTGTGATATTCTCTTCCCTTCAATTTGATTGAACTCCTAGCAGGAGAATCAAATTAGCCTGGTCATATTGTAGAAAGATAAAAACTCATAGCAAGTTTTTAAAATCAGTTTTGGCTTTCCACTTCAATAATGTTTCTCTGCTGGAACTAAAGGAGCTCAGCCTGCAGGCCAGGGGTGGGTGGGTGGGTGGTGGATCTTAAGGCAATAACTGACTGGTTTTAAGCCCTCAGTTCTGTAGAGGTATCCTGGCCTCTAGTCTAAGTTCAGCACTGGATATGTATCTTGAGGTGGAAAGAAGCACTGACAAAGCTTCATTTCAAATATAGCATAAAAATAGTCTTGCAGAATTTTCAAGAATAATTCATGATGACTGAAGCTGTGTGCACAAAAAAAGTCTCTTTCTGCAAATACAAAAAAAAAAAAGTAAATGTGATAGTCGTTAAATTGCTAGGAAAGACTGTTGGTTGGCATTGGGAAAAACTATTTTTTGAAATGCATCCTGTGATCTTTTTTTTCATTGATTCCACTTGCATACTGCACAATGAGAATGGGTTGAGATATTACCATTCTAACTTACCAGCTGTCTAACTTAGAAAAAAGTCTCCTTGAAATCTTAGTGAATTAGTAAGAAAACAAGTGTATACATCAAAATTTGTGAATTATTTGGCTTTATTGGACATGAATAAAGTTAACAAAGTTTAAAATATGTGTGGAATGATGAACCTGAATATTGTACATACACACCAAGCAGAACCTTCTGAAAATGTAGTGTTGCTAGTTTCATATTCAGAAGTTTTAAAAAAGCATATAGATCATCCTATTATTCCTTCCTGTCTTCCTGCCTTCCTTCCTGCCTTCCATTTCAGTCAGTACTATCACCACATCCTAGCTCCAGCATTTGCTCCAAAAGAAATCAATGAAAAGTCACATTTTAACAGATCATCATCCTGAGCTTCCTCAGTGGAACATCATTAATTTTTAAGATTAAATTCACATTTTTAAAAGTAACACATTAGGGATGTGTAGGTTTCCCAAGTTTCATTCCATGAAAGTGGTGATGTAATCTAGTTAGATGCAGCATCATTTCTTTGATATATATTTAATTAAAATATAGGAAGTATCATGTTCTAAATCATATGGATTGTCATACAACTGATATATTTCTTTGCAGGGTGTTGACACAGCATTACCAACATATCCTGGCACTGGTATTTGCTGTAAAAGAAATCAATGAAAACCCACACATTTTGCCAAATATCACTCTGGGCTTCCAGATCTATAACAGCCATTTCAGTGCAAGCTGGACTTATCTTGACTCAATGGAACTTCTCTCCACCTGGAAGAGGTTCCTTCCAAACTACAAGTGTGATAGCAGGAACAATGCAGTTGCAGTCATTGGAGGACCTAACTCAAATGTCTGCCTCCATATGGGCCCCATCCTAGGAATCTACAAGATTCCACAGGTAAGGAATATCTAGACCTCTGATGCTTCCATTATTGATGTAATTAAAATAAGAAGAAAACTTGTGATCTCTTTAGAGTTAAGACTAACATGTTTATTTTCAACCTTCATATTTGAATGTCAGAATTCCTCTGTTTATAGAGACTAAAAATATTTAGCCACATTTTTTTTCCTGTGTTCAAAAATTTGCAGCAGGTCCTTCATTTCTTTGTAGAAGTTGTGCCCAAAAGGAATTTCAAACAAACAATCCTGTTTGAAAGGCCCATACCAGGGTCTCCTTACCCTGAAGCTGAGATTAATAGATGTTTATCCTTGACTCTTCATAATTTGATTTAGAAGACTCTTAGTTTCTAGAGGCTAAAAAGACCTAGTGATGCTTTCTGTGATCAAAAACCTGCACTAACAGAAGTATATTTGGGAAACTGTTGCTTCCTGTTGCTTCCCTCTGTTGCTTCCCCATTGTTATCTAATAGGAAGCATAGGATTTTGGCAACTATAATGATACAGCTGTATTTTTCCATAAATATCTGGACACAATTTTTGTTTAAAAAACCTTCTTTTTCTTTTTAAAAAAGCTTACATATGGATCTGCTCCAGCACTGGATTACGAAAGCCAAGATGCCTTTGTCCAACAAATGTTCCCAAGAGTCACTCATCAATATAATGGGATTCTTCACTTACTTCTGCATTTCTGGTGGACATGGATCGGGGTGCTTTATCTCGATGATGACAACGGGGAGAGGTTTGTGCAGAATGTCCTTCCCTTTTTCTCTGAGAGAGGCATTTGTTTTGATTTCATACAAAGACTCCCCAAACAAGGATTTGCTGGGGAAATGCAGAAACTTATAGAAGAAGGAGTTGAAACGTACCAGACCATTATGAGAAATACTTCCAATGTTTTGCTCATACATGGAGAAATACAGACTATGCCAGTTTTGAGATTCATGATAGCAGGCTCAGTATATATGGATGTATCTTCAAAGCCAGGCGATAAAGTCTGGATTATGATGGCCCAAATGGATTTCACTTCCTTTGCTTTTCAAGGTACTTGGAGCATTGACTTTCTTCATGGTGCTATATCCTTGGCAGTCCACTCAAAGAAAGTGTCAGGATTTGAGGAGTTTCTTCAGACCAGAAACCCTATCTCAGCAAAAGAAGATGGCTTTATCCAGATCTTCTGGGAAAGTGTATTTGAATGTTTTTTCTCAACCCCCACCTCAGAAGACTTGTCTGAGAAAATCTGCACTGGGGTGGAACAACTGGAGTTGCTCCCTGGCTCTCTTTTTGAAATGAGGATGACTGCTCACAGCTATAGTATGTACAATGCAGTCTATGCTATAGCACATGCCCTGCACTTCATACGTTCCTTGAAATTCAAGCAAAGAGCCATGGTAAAAGAGCAGAGAGAGCAGCTTCTTAATCAATACTCTTGGCAGGTATATCACAAAGGGAAAATAGCTTACCACATTTTTGTGTGCAAAGGAAGGTCTCCAATAACTCTGAAAGCAAAAGGTGACTACTCTTTGTATGACAGATGTCAACATTGGCTCTGCTTACCATTAGCTGATAAGCAGGCCCATGTCTTGAACCTCAAAGGACAACTGGGGAAGCAGTGTTTTAGGCTTCCTTTCCCTACAGAAAGGGAATGTGGTGGTCAGTGTGTTTTCTTCTACCAATGTGGGAGAAATCTATTTGCAGTGAATACAGCTTTTGTCTGAGTAGATTATCATAAATACAGTATTTGCCTGTGATATTGAAAAGGAGATTTTTGTTTAATGTCGTCCATATATCTCAAAATGATGATAGAAAGTACAGCATTTTGGAAATTGCTAACAGATCACAAAGTTTTATGGAATAATAGGGATCTGCAATGAGAATTAACTTAATGGATAATTTATGTCCTATACTATCAGACAGGATTTAGAACAATATATCTCCCTCTGTCTACTCTGGATGAGCAACTCCATCCTGCTCCAAATTTTGCATCAGTTTGACAATTCCCATTTCTGTCCCTGATATTTAGCCACTTATTCAAAAAACTGAGACTGAAATAACCAATGGTGGTTTGACCATAAGGGTCACTTTGAACTGAAGAAAGACTCTCACAGATGTTCCTAAAATTAATCTAGAATTGTGGAAGGAGGACCCTAAAAGCATCAACGTTGGGGTTATAAATAAATATTTGTTTCAGGTCTAATAATTTCACACTGCTGCAATTTGGTTCTCTATGTATTTTTTCCAATGTAAGAAAACATTACTTTTGTCAGCTCTTTATCTCTAGCCCAGTGTTTCTCAGCCTCAGCAACTTTAAGATGTATAGACTTCAACTTCCAGAATTCTCCAGCTAGCATCTTAACGTTGCTGAGGTTGAGAAACACTGCTCTAGCCTAAGAGGATATATTAGCCATTCTGTGTTGCTTTTTCAAAGATATAATAGTAAAATTCTCAGTAGTACAATATTATCTGCCTGTTGATCCCTGTGTGCTGTTTTAAATCTTTTCCCCCAATTTGATCTTAGCTTCATCACTTTCTACAAAAAGTATCATTCAACAACAGTGCTGGAGAGAAAATTTCCTTTGACCAAAGTGGAGAAAGAATAGCTGGATTTGATATTATCAACTGGATAACATTTCCAAATCAGTCTTACTTTAAAGCAAAAGTTGGAAAGATTGACCCATATGCTTCTCCAAAGAGTACGTTCATCATTAATGTCAATAGCATTGTATGGCCCAACAGGTTTACTCATGTAAGGATCCATGTCTTTCCTGTGGTATTTCCAGATGTAATGGTATGTGGGAATGACCTTGGGAGATGGGGAAGAGCCACAGCCAGGGAAATGGTCAGATAAGAGCCTGCAGAAGGAATGGGGGCATGGCAAACATCTCAGAAAGGACCCTCCCTAGTTTCTTAGAATTTAAAGGCAAAGGAGGAGAGATGTTCTTTCAGACTTGCAAAATTCTGTTAATGTAACCTGAGGTTAGACAAGTGGAATTAGTTCATACGGGCATGCTTCCTGCCTGGACTATCTCACAAGGCTGACACAGATGTTGCAGCAAAATTTCAAAAGTGACCTATTCAGGGCCAGACTTAACATCGGGCAAAGGAAGTCATTGCCACTGGAGGTAGCTGATGGGTTACAGAGCAGCAATGGTAGTCTCCCAAACAGTCTTGCCTCTCCACCGTAATGGCCTGGGAAGCAATGCTATGCTGCACAAGGTGCCCTAACATGTGTCATATCAGACAGTGTCCTACTGTCTTCGGTGAATGAAAAGGGAAAGGATGCTCTCTTAGCTTTCGCTTTGGGCAGGAGAAAGTCCTTAACAGTTTCGATTCAGATGGTTCTGACTCTTTCTCAGGTCTGTTAAGTGAGATTTATCCAAATGAAGGTTTAAGACAATCTTGAGAGAAGTGCCAGTTTATAGAGGAGTTAAGCAACTGCCAAACCCACCAAACTATGCATTTTGGGGGGCATGAGAGGTGACTAAAACAATGATCATATACCTGTAACACTGAAAGAAAAATCTACCCCAGTTTTGCAGTAATGGAGTACTGTTATTCATTATCTGTTAACATTTGAATTAACAAAGGGACAAAGAAGAAGGCTTTTGAACAATATCGGGAAAAATGGAATTGTGTTTGTAACAAATTTTACCAGCTCCCCTTCCCTTTTTTCTTTATTTTAAATGTATTATGGTTTTTATGTTTTAAGTTATATTATTTTGTTGACTGTATTCCATGCATGTGTATTTTCTTTCGTTAATTAGTTCAGTCCGATAAAATTCATACCAAATAATAATTTAAAAAATCATACCCAAGGACCATAACAACAGCTATATATAAACACTTCAAGGTAATAAAATATGACACATAGATACTGTATATACATGTAGCCCACTACATATAAGCTATCTATACAGGCAAGCAACAGTAAGAAAAACCATCAAAGTACAGAAGGTTATAGAGACTTGCACTTTTGCTGTTGTGATAGATATATTGAAAAAGCCTTTGAAACAGGGAACTTTTTTTTTCATAGTTATGATAATTAAACATTATCATTTCAGTAACTCTAAAAGCCAGTACATAAAGAGCATACCTTAACAGTTTTGCCATACCAGCATTAGATTTGTTCTTAATTATATATCCAATTTTGTTTCAAGCTCTCTAGACATATTTACTGACAACTTGATACTCTTTTTTATATATATAAAGACACAACCTATTTCAGTGTGTAATGATAACTGCCATCAAGGATTTTATAAGAGAAAGAAGGAAGGGAAGCCATTTTGCTGTTATGATTGCCTTCCATGTCCAGAAGGGAAGATTTCAACTCAGAAGGGTGAGAAAATACATACCTAGAGTTTTCAGATGTTTTGATATTAGACATATGCAATTCCTTTGTCTTTACAATGATGTATGTAATTCATCAGCATCATGTTTAACAGTTCAGTTCATGATTTGGTAGTATGAATTTGAGATCAGGTTTGGGAAGGAGCAGGGAGATGAAGAAGAAGAGCAAGAGATTAAATGTTTAAACATTAAAGATTTCTGTTTACCTTTTGGAACATTTATCTCAGTCTTTTCTGAAGGCCTGAATCTGCAGGGCCACATTTTCCACCCAGAACCGAACCATTTGGACCACCCAGTATATACATTACAGTAGTCCCTCCATCTTGTGAGATGAAGGGGATTGAGGTCTACAATGTTTTCAGTTGTGTATCCTATATTCTGGAATAGCCATCTTCTTGAAGACAGACAATCACCCTCAAAATGGGCCTTCTGCAAATTATTCAGGAGCCAATTCATTGAGGAATGTTGCCATTAGCATGTATATGCTTGCTTTTTTTTTAATTCATTGGATTATTTAATCTATTTTTAATATATACTTCATTGTTTTAGAATTTGGGTTTTTTAAGTTTTATTGATGTAAACTGCCAGTAGCTGGTGTGGATTGTTGTAGCATTGTACAATATTATTATCATTATCATCATTATTACTCCCTTACCTTATTAGTAGTGATGAATTCTGATAAGAAGATAGAATCTGATATAATCTTTGTCCTGTGTATAGAACAACCATTCTTAAAGCAATGGAGCAGATTTTAGGAAGGGAATTAAGAGTAAAATAAGTGAATGTGTCATTAAAGTGCACCCCAAAGGTTTGGAATTTATCTATTTATGAAGACATTTTGATCTGTCATACTGAAGGTTCAATAAAAGGACTGTTTTTGGAAAGACTCTTGTGTACCTGACATCAAAGTCTCACTTGATGAAAGATGCATACTATCAGCCTTTGAACTCTTCTTCATCAATGAAATAGAAAGAATGTACAATATAATTCCATACTGTCAATATTTAATTTGATGTTTAAAAATGGAGTTGTGTTACTCTATGTACCCATAATTATTCTTTATCTCATTTTATTATTTCTATGTTATTGGTTGTTTGATGTTTGTTTGTTTTTCTTTTGTTTTATTTCTTTGTTATATTCAGTTTCCTTCCTGAGCTCATATTTAGACCTTTGTGATATATTTGATTTATCTATCTATCCATCTGTCCATCCACCCATCCATCCACCCACCCACCCACCCACCCACCCACCCATCCATCCATCCATCCATCCATCCATCCATCCATCCATCCATCCATTAATCTATGTTGTCCTTATTTGGACTACAATAATATGCAGAACTAGATGGCAGCAAAGAGATATAGCATAAAAATTGTCTTTGACAGACTTTACTGTTCCTTGGCTAGGTGGTATAATATTGTACCTTGGTCCATACTTGAATGACCAGGTCTAAACCCTGCATGTTTTGGGGCCAAGATGGTCTCAGAAAGCATCCAGTCCAAACGTTTGTAGTATAAAAATATGGTATATAATTTCCTAATATAAAATATTAGGAAAGATAGGGCAATAATTTGCAGGACCTGACTTGTCCTTTTTTTTTTTGTATATAGGTAGAATGATGGAATTAAACCAACCTTTGGAGATATGTAAGGAATTATTAATGGCAATTAAAATAGGAGCTAGCACAGCTACCCAGCAATCAGGGTTAGATTTTAGAAGTTTGTCTTTGCTAGGGGCTTTGCTATTTTCATCTGAGAAATTGATTTTTGAACTTCTGGGTGTGAGACTGGAAGCCATTCTAAGAGGAAGTTCTGTGGTGGAAAAATATAAGAATCGCCACCTGGAGATATATTACAAAGGCCATGGAAATATCCCTGCTGAGACTCAGGAGAGATCAAATGGCCATTATTAGGTGGGTTAGATTTTACTGAGAATCAGAAAATAGGTGCCAGAACAAGCAGTCATCTTTGCTTGTTACAGCCTTTTGAAGTTTAGCTTAGTTCTTCAATGCATAATTTTGTTTCTTCTCCTTTAGAAGCCTCTTGTAACTCCCTTCTAGAGTATGAAATGTTTCCTGTTAAGAAAGTTCATTGTAAGTCTGGACTTTCTTATATGGAAATATTGCCAGTGCTTTCCCTGCAGCACATTCTCTATCAAACCAAGGTTCAGATCACTGATTGAACTGAAGAGGAGAGGAGTTAAACCAACTGAGCTAAATCAATAATTTGTTGGAATATACTGATTATTTCACAGGCATTGCTAGCCATGGTCATAGATTGTTTCCAAGAACCAGTTGCCAGAGCAACAAAGAATTGACCCATACCCACAGCCAGCTTATTGGACCATAATGGGTGGAAGTAACTGTTGGTAGCAAGAGAATCAAGGACTTGTAAAAATTGGCTCCATTCAATTAATAGTGAAGGATCCTGCCAGGGGTAGTTGGTCACTCGCAAGATGGAAAGACATACAGAGTCTGTAGATAAGCCCAGCCTGTAGTGCTTGAGAAGGTATAACATTCATAATAAGTTTATTCACCAATTCTCATGGTTGGTGTAAGATCTGGACTAGTAGATAATTTTTGTACTAAAGTTGACTGAGAAGGTTTGATGTGCTTCTTTAAAATTTTAACCCAATTAATTCCCTTTAGAGTTTTGACATTATAAAATGGTGTTGGAAATGAATTAGATTATTCATATATATTTCCTCTTCCAGACATGGATGACTGTGTTCAGTGCCCAGAAGGACAATTTCCAAATGATGCTAAAGATGGATGTCTTCTGAAAAAAATCACTTATCTGTCTTACAAAGAACCTTTGGGGATTGATTTGACCATTCTTGCACTCTCACTTTTTTTAATTACAGCATTGGTGCTTATGATTTTCATTAAACATCAGAGCACTCCAATTGTCAAAGCCAACAACCGGAATCTCACTTATGTTCTCCTTATTTCTCTCCTGCTCTCATTCCTTTGTGCTTTACTATTCATTGGTCAGCCTGTGAAGGTGACGTGTCTTCTTCGACAAAGTGCTTTTGGCATCATCTTTACAATTGCTGTGTCATGTGTCTTAGCCAAAACGGTCATTGTGGTTCTAGCTTTTAAAGCCACCAAGCCAAATTCCAAAATGAGGAAGTGGGTGGGGAAACCCCTGGCCAACTCCATTATTTTTTCCTGCTCTTTTGTTCAAATAATTATTTGTATGACATGGTTGGCTACTGCTCCTCCATTCCCAGATTTTGACATGCATTGTTTACCTGAACAAATTCTACTTGAATGTAATGAAGGCTCAAATGTCATGTTTTACTGTGTCCTCAGCTTTATGGGTTTCTTGGCTGTTGTGAGCTTCATGGTAGCTTTTCTAGCCAGGACACTGCCTGATACTTTTAATGAAGCCAGGTTTATCACCTTCAGCATGCTAATATTCTGCACTGTTTGGTTGTCTTTTTTCCCGGCCTATTTAAGTACCAAGGGGAAATATATGGTGGCTGTGGAGATCTTCTCCATCTTGTCCTCCAATGCTGGGCTACTGATTTGTATTTTTCTTCCCAAAATCTATATCATTTGGATGAAACCTGAGTTAAATAATAGGGAACAGCTAAGAATAAAGCATTAAAGACTTTTATTATTTATGGCATTCAGCTAACTAATTCAAAAAGCATATAGATTCTAACCAAGGAATGGGATAGATCAATTATTATTAGCTTCAGTGAGTTTTTGACAATAATTTATGTAATCCTCATGCCGCTTCCAGCATCTAGCTGCATACATGAAAGTTTAAAATGAATAAAAAATGAGGTGCCTGCACTAAGTTCATCTCTTTCATTCTCCAGCCTTAGAGTGTTTAAATAGCAGGTATGCATTGGTAGGAGGATATAATTGTCCAGCAGTACAATATCCTGTGCAACTCTGGATTTGAAGTCCCAGATCATGTGAACATCTTCACTCTGAATCAAGTGACTATGGCTACATTGGTCTTATAGACTTCCCAGCTAAATACATGGAGATCAGGGGAGGAAAGAGACAGACATATGTGCTTGCACCTATTCTCTGCAGTTTTAAATATTCACACAAATCAAGACTTATGAAGTCAGTGGGCTTTACTGCAGGTAACTATTGATAAGATTGTACCTCCAGTATGGTTGATGATTGATTGATTGATTGATTGATTGATTGATTCATTCATTCATTCATTCATTCATTCATTCATTCATTCATTCATTCATTCCACTCAATAAGTGACTCTTTTTGCCTTGTTGAAATGTGACACTCAATTAACGATCCTGTATTTATTTATTTAGATTAATAAAACGTTTCAATCCCAGGTGGCTCTAACTGGCATATATTCCAATACAGTAATAACAAAAATTAAAACAGAAAACAAGTGATGATGATGATGACCATCACATTCAGCATCATGCTGAGGAAAGACACTCTCAATAACCATCAATCATCCAGCATTTTATCAGTCCCCAAAGGCTTTCTGAAATAGCCAAGGGTTAGTGACTTTCCTAAATGACAGCAGAGTTCATGCTGAGTAGGATGGAATCCTATTCCAAAAGAGAAGGGTTTTCTGAAACTGTCCCTGGAAGAAGGAGAGAATTACAACAAAACACTGTCCCCATTCTTAAGTCCTGGAGATGGTCCAAAAAGCAGATGACAGATCAATTAGGACTACATAGCCCATGTTCTGGTCTTACCATGGGCTATGCACAAGAACAATCAGTGTGGTCTTCATTTAATACCCTGGTCTGATCCCAGACAGAAATTGGTTCTGATAATCAGCGTCTTCCAGGGCCTTTCATAATTGCAGATCCACAGCTTTCCCCAAAAGAGGAAGTTGAAGACTCTTTTATAATTATCCAAAACAACTGAACTGAACAATGGCTTCTTGAGGAAGGGCACATATTTACTTTCCATTCTCCAAATTCTGTCAAAAATAAATGCAATAATAAATTAAAAGATTTCTTCCAGTGTAATAGCCATAGCCCTTCTGCCACCTTTATATTTTGTTTCATAATTCCATCACATTTTATATATTTACTCCCCATAATATTTATACAGATAATGCCTACAATACATCATAGAACATTAGGAGTTGCCATAGATAACTTGAATGATTAGATCTAATGGGAAATTAGCAGGAGATATTGTGCATCCTGTACATAAACTCTTTGCTTCCAAAGAATTTAAAAGACTACATATAAAATGAGGAGCATTAAAATATAGAGGAACCAAAAACAACCACTGCCAAAGAAACAAAGAATAAGATGCTAAAGGATGAAAAATACATACAAGAGTCAAAACCAGGAAAAAAAAGTAAGCTTGCTCACATTCAAGAGGCTAACATTTTCAAAACATAGGTTAATCTAGATCAGTTCAAGTTCATCTAAACTTTGCTCAGGGAATCAGAACAAATGGTCACACATCTCTAGATTTCTAGCATGTCTTCAATGGCGATGGGTTCATTGACACTTCAACTGTGGAGGCAGGAATGATTTTGTTCCCTTTCATTCTTAACCAATTCATTTCAGTCAAATGAGTATCACCTAATAATATCGTTTGGGGCGGGGGGGAGGAAAGAAGCTGCAATTCAGTCAATTTACACTAAACTTGGGCAGATGTCCATAGCCACCACCTGTTTTCCTTTGGATTTTAGAGGAAAAGATGAAGGGGACAAAGTAAATACTGGAAATTAGTTTTTGGGGTCCAGTAGGGCACTATCAAAAAGACAACCAGAATTTATATATTTCAAAAATAATAAGTTTCCTGTCTTATGAAGATTGGGCTGCCTCTGCTCTGTTGTATTACAGTTTTAGTTCTAAGTCTTTTAAATTTAAGGGTTTTATTTAAACTTTCAGAATTTGAGGATGTAACATATGACACAAAGCTCTGGATTATGAGAGCAGATGCAGATTTCTCGTCTGTTTTTCTTGAAAGAAATGCGGATCTTAATTTTATATGTGGTGTTATATCCTTGCAACACATTCAAAGGAGGTTCTAGGATTCCAGAATTTTGTTCAGAAGTGGAACCCTAATTTAGATAAGGAAGAAACTATGTAACATAAAATAAACCCTTCTTTTGTTCAAAACTCTGTACAACTTTCCACATGACACTCATTCTCCAGATAGATAGATAGATAGATAGATATTCTGTATAGCTAGTGGCTGGATAGCGTAGGGGTTACAGCACCACCCTTTGACGGGGGAAACTGCGGGTCAAATCCCCACTGGTACTTACCTTACCAGTAGGGGTCCTTGGTCAAAGACCCCCTAATGCTTCACCTGCCTATCTCGGATATGAGAGTGACACAAACTAAGAGAGTCATGCTGGCTCAGATGTTACCCTGATTAACAAGGTCTGCACCAGATGTTGGGGAGCCAGGACAATCTGACAATAAGTGGGCTACTGGAACAAACCATACATGGGCAAGACAAGAGAACCTAGAATTGATGGAATACTACTACAACAGTAGACCTAATGACAGGGGAAATATGAAACATAAAGGAAACTATGGATGGACAGACCTACATCCACACTAACTGAGAAGTAGCTAGTTACCCAATGTTTCAACACAGTGAAGAAGAAGCTGCTCTCGCAACTTGAAAAACCATAGAGAGACACACTAAGATTAGATGTTTCTTCTCACTGCTACCTTTGCTGCCCTTCTCTATCCCTCTGTTTTCTCAGGTTGATGATTGCTAACTGTGATAGGCAGATCTCAGCCTCATGTAGCTTAAGGCAGCTAAATCTATTTTCTCAGAGCCTCACTGCTTGCCTTATTAAAGAAGGAAGTTCTTCACTCTTCATTACATACAGTAAAGGCTGTGCTTGTTCTAACACCACCTACTACCAAAGTGCTTCAGCTTCTCATTCTTGGTTAAAAGAGAAACGTGGAATCCTTTATTTGAAATCCTATCCTGAGGAAGGGGAAATCCTGTTCTGTCCCCTTCAAATGCCAGGCATTATGGAAGCCTCTCCCAATTCAAGAGCAGGTGGTAGATGTAGCATTGACACCCTGGAACCCTGACTGAAAGGAAGAGTGGTTGCAGATCCCATGATGTATCTGGGACGCATGCGCTACTGCTTGGGACTGACAATACCACCCCCCTACACTTCAATCACCACAATACCCTACGATTCCATATTGCTACCCAGGAGAAGAAATGTTTCCAGCCAAATAAAGTACAACAGTGATTAAATATCTTGGCTAAAGTTCATACTGGGTTTCCCCTGAAAATACTATAGGAATGGCATTCAAAGTTTTGACAAGTGAGAGAAACCACAAGCTGATACTCAGAGTGATTTTTTAATTATAAGTAATATCATCGTAGAGTTTGTGATAGGAAAAGTATCCCTCTCATTGTGATCTATCTTTTCGCTGAAAAATGATCTAAGGCTATAATTTTATGATGTCAAGTAGTGATTCAGAAAAGCTGCTAAAATTTGAATTCAAGAGTGTTCCTAAGTGTCTTTTTATTAGTTAAATTTGGTTGCTTTCTTACATTGCTTTCAAGAGCATTCTTTTTTCTTTTTCTGGACCAGTGGCAAATTATTGCATCAGAATCAACCCGGGAATGATTACCTACCCTGTAATTATGAATTGTGACTTGGCCTGCAGCTTCTCTGGGTCTGTCCAGGTGGCTATTAATGACATTACAGATCAAAGTAAAGTAGGCTTAAAAATCCCCTGGGCACTTCAGAATTAAGGATGCCACAGAGAGAGACTGTATTAATGGGCTAGTAAGAGATAGTTTGCCTGATGCTTCCTGGACTTACGATGTGCAAATTGAGGCTGTCTCAACATTAATGGGTCAGATGGAGAAATGTTCTTTTACGGGGAGATTTTCATTCATGATGATAATATTCAGATTATTGGTATTAGGGCCTCTTCCTAACAGTGTCAGCAGGGTTCCAGTGCTAAAATGCCCGAGGACCCAGCCAACTACTATCTTACATAAATATTATCAGGCAGGAGACCAGATCATTGGTGGCATCTTCTCACAGACTTTCATTTCTACTATTGCAATGGAGTTCAGAAGACACCCGTTCCAGGACATACTCTCGGATCACATGTAAGGAGTTTTGCATTTTAAAATTACGTACTAGTTTTCTTCCTGTTCCTTCTGAAAAAGATATTCCACTCCTTCACACTCACTAAAGACAAATGGCATGAACAGTTCCTCTTGATGAAATACTTTTAACTTTATGGAGTCCACCATTCCTACTAAGCTTGTAATACAGTATAAACATACAAAGTGAAAACAAGTTTAATGACCAATATTACATTTTAAATATATATCCTCAGTAAATAATATATGCTGGGGAGGGGAGAGAAATGTTCTTTTAAAACCAAAAGAAAAATGCACCCTAATGTGTCATTTGGAAGAACTCCATCAGTTCCGCTATGCCTGTATATTCTACTTTAATAGCAATAGCACTTCTTATCCCAGAAATGATGTAAGGATTAGTTTATTAATAGAAAAATGAAATAAACATTCATACTAAAATCCATCACTCCTCATAAACATATTGTGTCTCATTAATATGCAAGAGGAAAACCTCTCCCTCCGCAACAATTGCCGAGAGAATCCTAGAGTTGTGATTTTCCATTTTCTTCCAGATTACTGACTCAGAGCTATCAGCACATCTTGGCTTTGGTGTTTGCTGTAAAGGAAATTAATGAAAATCCCCAGTTCTTACCCAACGTCAGCCTAGGCTTCAACATCTATAACGACTATTTCAGTCCAAGGTATACCTACGTAGCTGCAATGGAACTCCTCTCCACTCCAGATAGATTCATCCCTAACTATAAATGCAGTCTCCAGAATCATCTGATCGCAACCATTGGGGGACCAAGTTCTATTGCTTTTCTTGATATGGCCACCATCATGACACCTTACAAGTTTATGCAGGTAAGCTTTTGTTACCAAAAAAAAAAAGGAATATTTTTTAAAAGCCTGTACTAGGTTTCCAACATTTCATTTCATGCAAAGACTTTTCATATATATTTTGGAGATTCAAAATAAAATCAGGTTGGATGATTTCAGTTAAGGTTTGGAAGGAGGTATTGAAATGTAGCAGGGGCATTAATGCAAAAAAGAGAGAGAGGGAGAGAGAGAGAGTCACAATTCACAATGCATGTAATTGTTTTCCTTTCTCATTTTCTTCTGTGGTCTAGGTTGCATACAGCTCTGCCCCAGAGTTCAATACCCAAACTCAGTCTCATTTCTTTTACTGGATGCTCCCAAATGCAAACCATCAGTACAAAGGACTTCTCCAGCTCTTTTTGCATTTTGGATGGACCTGGATTGGAGTATTTTACCTTGATATTGGCAATATAGCAGAGACTTTGTGGAGGAAGATTCTTCCCATGTTTTCCAAAAAAGGTTTTTGTTTTGATTTTATAGAAAAACTGCCAGGTGGATTTCTCAGTGAAGATGAAAAAACTGTTCGTAGATCACATGCAATTTTAAACACTGTTTTCAATAGCACAACTAACATTGTATTGTTTCAAGGAGAATTTCAGAGTATTTTAAATTTAAGGTTTATGCTCAAAATTTTGGAATTTGATGAAGTGGCATATGACACAAAAGTCTGGGTTATGACAGCAGATGTTGATTTCTCCTCTGTTGTCTTTCAAAGAACTTGGAGTGTTAATTTCATTCATGGCACTCTATCTCTTGCAACACAATCAAAAGAAGCATCAGGATTTCAAAAATTTGTTCAGATGAGAAACCTGAATTTGGACAAAGGAGACAGTTTTTTAACAGAATTCTGGCAACAAACATTCAATTGTATGCTCTCAACTTCTTCTGTAGACCAAGAGGATGAGAATATCTGCACTGGAGAGGAGCAACTTGAGACTCTCCCTATATCTGTGTTTGAAACGAGCATGACTGCCCACAGCTACAGTGTCTACAATGCTGTCTATGCAATCGCACATGCTCTGCATACCATGTACTCATCCCAAGGCCAGCAAAGATCAGTGATAAGACCAAAACTCCTTAGTCAACAGTCATGGAAGGTGAGCAAGCTGCATAAGATATCTTACCATACATCTTGATGTAATGATAAAGGTTATCTGTCAGCCTTTTCATCCTGAAGCCTATGAAATATGTTATGATATCCTGTATTTTCCAACATTTCTGACCAATGGCTGTTTTTGGTGGGTATTTTGCTAGTTACAATCACAATGTGTTGCAAGGCACCAACAATGGGGGCTGACAGGGGCGCTGTCATACACTTTGTGGCTTGCTTTCCACATAAAAAATGGGAATGTTTATGTGTTCCAGAGTTTATCCCAGTTTCTAATTAATACTGTTCAGAAGAGTCAACTACAATACATTTATGAAATATGATGACATATCTCATGGTTATCCCTATTCTAGTATTGCTTCTGTTGGTGTAGCAATGCTATTTTCTCATTTATTTCATTTGTTGCATTCATTTTCAGATTATCAATTTATGGTGATTGCATCAATAAAGGATTAAAATTATGAAACATAGATTTAATTTGGCAAGGGCAAGCTTGATAATTTACGAGTTATTGAGAACTTGCTTAATCTTATAGGCTTTTCTGTTGCAACGTGAAGCACCATATATTAAAGACATGAAGCACCATACATTAAAGACAATGTCACTATTTTCATTGATAAAATATGTTGTTGTTGTTGTTGTTGTTGTTGTTACTATTTGGTAATTGATTAAAATGATATGTTATATCTGTAGAAAAAGTTCTTTTTTTCTGGTTATCTGTATGTTATATTATTAAGTAGTAATAAAGTAAATGGTTTACCTCTTTATTGGACTATATAGTAAAGTTTACAAATTATACATAGAATGATATAATAATGATTGTTCCTAAACATTTTACTGGTTGTGGCATAAATTGATTGGATATTTTATTTGCTGAATTGCTGCTATCCATAAAGGTGGCGTACCAAAATCTTTGAGAGTCAATTACAGTTTGGACTTGGAAGTTAATTATCTGAATTATCTATATTTCCATTAATTTAACTTTTAATTCCCTTTTTGCAGCTCCACCACTTTCTGAGAAGGATATCATTTAACAGTAGTGTTGGAGAAAAGATGTTTTTTGATGAAAATGGGGAATTAGTTGCAAGATTTGATATTATAAACTGGATCACATTTCCAAACCAGACATTTCTTAGAGTCAAAGTTGGAAGGATAGATCCAGGAGCAGCCTCTGACAAACAATTGATTGTTTCTGAAGAGATCATTTGGCCCAACCGATTTAATCAGGTAAAGTTCATCTCAATTTAAAATGGACTGATTCAATTTCATTATGGCCACTCATGAATGTTCAAGTTCATATATCAGTATATGTTTATGAAGATTCTCAGTCATCCAGGTGGAATTGTCTAGAGGTTGAGTCATGGCAACTGGACTTCTTTTCTTTTTGGTAGAGACATTTCACTACTTGTCCAAGCAGCTTCTTCAGTCTAAAAAAGTTGGTTAGGGGGACCAAGTTGCCATGACTCCACCTCCAGACATATATCAGTAGACAACAACAATTGTGTAATGTATTGTATTTTCCAGTTTCTAAAATGATTTGCACTTTTGATCATAGAAATGCATTGTTTTCTTTTTTTTCTTTAATAAGACATTGAAATATTCCACTTATTTATTTAATTAGTTCTCTTTTGCAGCTATCCTATGGTACAGATGTACAGACTTATGTACATGCAAGAGTTGCCTTTCTCTCTCAGAAGCTTCAAAATTACTTATAATTTTCAGTATTTAATGTGGCAGAAAATGGAAATAATCTAAAACTGAGTGGATGATGTTCCTTTTAGTTAAACTTCAAGATGAACTGAATCAAAGAAAATTCTTGGCTTTAGACTAGAATGGGAATCCAAAAGCAAACAGATTAACACAAAATCAGTTCAAAGCACTGGCAAAACACGTCAGCATCTTAACTAACAAATCAAGAGGTGTAGGGAGTAAGGAAGATGACCTTGACAAAGATATGCAGTAGCTGTTGCCTACACAAAAGGGGCTGAAGCATTTCTTAAGTCCAAAACAGCCAGATAACATTCAGAAGTGGCTCAAACCAATGCTTCCCTTACTCACTGAACTATAGGAAGAAGGAGGAAGTACAGCATAGTAAGACTTGCAAGATGCTGCTATTATAGCCAATCTCACTAAAAGCAGTTTTAGCCTTCCTACGGAACTGATTTCCTGGTCTGATCCATCTAGTGGGGCTGACAGGAGGCCCATGTAGTCATCAGGCATTCAGCTTGATTCCTTAAGTGAAGAAGAGAGGAAATTGCATAAGATTGTTATATCCAGAGTCTAAATTCTTCTAATTGCACATGACCTTAAACTGCTCTGACAGTTTAAGTATGCTTCTGTCTTTGACTATAGGTGACCAGTTAAGCTTAATTTCTCTAACTGCACATCCAGTTTTTATTTCATCTGTTTTGCCTCTTCACTTCATTCAAAAGAGGTAATAGGAGTTTTTTCTCCTCTGAGGAATCCCAGTAATGTAAATGTGTGACCATTTTCAGCCAAATGAGAGAGAATGGGAAACTTTCTCAGTTAAATGAGTGTCAGAAAGAGAAACATACATACCAAAAAATATGCACAGCTTTACAGACGCAACCTCTGAAAACTCATATTCTAAACGGCAGGCCATCTTCTTTCATTCCTGGACAGGAACAACCTCTTTCACTCTGTAATGAGAAGTGCCATTCGGGTTACAGGAAGGCCAAGATGGAAGGGCAATCATTCTGCTGCTATAATTGCACTGCATGTCCAGAGGGAAAGATCTCAGATCAAATGGGTAAGAGATGCTGAGAGAGAGAAAGAGAGAGACAGAGAGAGAGAGAGAGAGAGAGAGAGAGAGAGAGAGAGAGATCTTTACAAGTTGTTCTGATGAAATGGCAACGTTTGGATAGAGACACACCTGAGGGATTGTCTGATTTGGTTTGGCTTGGCTCAATTCAAGGCAAAGGTATTCTGAAAAAGGGAGCCTGGGAAATATTATTTTACAGCTCAAGTTAGAAATGATGGCCCTCTTCAGATGTATATCATAGTGATGGAAACTTTATGAAGTGAATAAAGCTGAGCTGGACAGCCAACTCGCAGGGATGCTTTTATTTCAGTTCCTCACCTGAGTAGGGCTTAGACTTAGCTAAATTGTCTCCTCTAACTCTTCAATTCTAAGATTTTAACTGATGATACTCAACTCTATTTCTCCATAACTTCTCAATTAAGAGTGTCTGGGAATATTCTGAGCCAGTGATCCGATGCAGTGATTGCGTGGATATAACCAAAAGACTAACACTGAACCCTGATGAAACAGAGGCCTTAGAGATGAGAATCACCTTGATATGGGAACTAGAGAAATTGCTCATTGCAAATAAATGTTTATGTCCCCCCCCCCAAGAGATTAGACATGTAGTTCTGATAAGTTTTTGTGTTTATCAGTGTCATTGTTGGCCTGCATTACCTCTGTGGCTATATCAGATTATTTTGGTGTACCACCATCATTTCTTGGAAAGGAGCAGGCCCAGTACTATTGTGCCCAGACTGATAACCTGAGATATAAACTATAGTAATATACTTTGTCTGGGGCTTGCCTTTTAATGGTTTAAGAAGCAGCAGACAGTGAAGAGAATGAGGAACAGATTGCTGAGTGGGAACTTGGTCAATACCTGGGCAAATATGCAGAGACAGTATTCCACTGGAAACAAGTCAACTGGAATACAGTCTCCACTTCCCCCACCTCCTCCTACTTTAATACTTTAATCTAAATTAAATTAAACATATCTTTCACACAAGCACATGCACACAAATATACACAGAAACAAGATAAACTTAAGAAAAATGCAATAATTCTTCTATTAAAACATTTTTGCTTGTTTTATTTACTATTTTGTCAGAAAGCTATAAACATTTCCAGGATCTTAAAGATTTGTATTGTAAAGATACAAATAATGCTACAAATGCCATATCCTAATCATGCAGTGAAACTTCCTCCAAGAAATTCATTTCTGTTCAAGACATAAATTAAAAAGAAATCTTTCCCTTTATACTGTGAACGTGATTGTGTTAGTTTTATTAGAAAAGGAGTATCTGAGAAAAGGAAGGAAGGAAGGAAGGAACTCTTACTCATGAGACTAATGTCATTAATTAATCAGCAGGGTACACACACACACACACACAGATGTGTGCGTGTGCATGTGTATGTATGTGTATATATATACACACATATATATGGCTCCCTGGTATATCTTCACTTAAATATGTACATCTGGTTTTCCAGATATGGATGATTGCTTCCAATGCCCAGAAGATCATTATCCAAACAATGACCACAATTTGTGCATCCCAAAGAATGTAAGTTACTTATCCTACAAAGAAATGTTGGGAACTGGCTTAGCTACCTTGGCTCTTCTGCTTTCTTTCATCACAATATTGGTGCTAGGAATCTTCCTGAAGTACCACGACACTCCGATTGTCAAGGCAAATAATCGCAGCATCTCCTATGTCCTCCTCATCTCCCTCCTCCTCTCCTTCCTTTGTTCTCTGCTTTTCATTGGTCGACCCATGAAGGTGACTTGTCTCCTTCGACAAACTGCTTTTGGTATCATTTTTTCAATAGCTGTTTCTTGTATGTTAGCCAAAACCATCACTGTCATTCTAGCTTTTATGGCCACCAAGCCAGGATCAAGGATGAGGACATGGGTTGGGAAACAACTATCCCTTTTTATTGTTCTTTTCTGTTCTTTCATTCAAAGTATTCTTTGTGCTGTGTGGCTTGGCACTTCTCCCCCCTTCCCAGATTTTGATATGCATTCCATAACCAGTGAAATAATTGTTGAATGTAATGAAGGATCAGTTGCAATGTTTTATTCTGTTTTAAGTTTTATGAGCTTCCTGGCCCTTGTCAGTTTTATTGTAGCTTTCTTAGCTAGGAAGCTACCAGACACTTTCCAGGAAACCAAGTCTATTACCTTCAGCATGCTTGTTTTTTGCAGTGTGTGGCTGTCCTTTGTCCCTGCCTACATGAGCACCAAGGGCAAATACATGGTGGCTGTGGAGATCTTCTCCATCTTGGCCTCCAGTGCTGGGCTTCTGGCTTGTGTCTTTTTCCCCAAATGCTACATCATTATGATGAGGCCTGATCTCAACAGAAGGGAGCATTTAATAAAAAGAGTGAATTAAACTGTATTGTCAATGGAGTTTTCTTTGTGTTTTCCTTTTCCACGGATGAACTGAACTATCATTTGAAAATTACAGTGAATCACCCCAGGCAGCAAATTTGAGAGTGACTTTAAAGATCATAATATGAGTATTTATAATTCCTTTCATTATATGAGGGATTAAAGATAAAATGGTATAAAGTTTTAATTGCTGCAATGGTTAATGATAAAATGGTCATTCTGAGATGAATACACTTGGAGTCAGAGTAGCTACAGTAAGTAAATTTATTTTCAAAGCAGGCAGTGATGTTTAGAATTTCAAAGGATATAGTTAAGACAATTTGAGGCAACCCTGCTTGAAATCCCCTTGCTCATTTCCTGGATCTCTGTTTAGCAGGCTATATGCATATAATTAAGAACCAAGCTTACTAACAATCTTTAGAAAGAAATGCCTAAAATCCAAATATACAAGTAAAGTTTTCTGTGTTAACTAGATGCTATTGTAGATTATCTGGAGGCCCTGCAAGTATCTTTGTTCTTCTCTGCCAGGCTGAATGGGTGCAGGCCATTTTTATTCTTTGTTTTGTTTGAAATTGTTATTTCAATTTGGAAATAATAATAATAATAATAATAATAATAATAATAATAATAAGAAGAAGAAGAAGAAGAAGAAGAAGAAGAAGAAGAAGAAGAAGAAGAAGAAGAAGAAGAAGTAGTATACCACCTGACTCCCAGCAAATCATTAATGAGGTATTATTAATGAAGTTTGATGGAAGAAAAGGAATTTATTTATTCATTTATTTATTTTCAAATTTATATATGCTGCCTAGGTGACTCTAGGCTAATAAACATGTTTCTTCCCTCTCCTTTGTAACTAAAGAGAGGAAGGATGATTCAAGAGACTCTTTTATATAATCACTAGTGATAGAAAGCCTTGCTTATTGTACACAGATGATTTTAGTAAGATAAGGAAGACTCATTAAACTCTATGCTAGAATTACCATTCAGTATTTATAAAGGAAGGAAAACATTTTTTCTTCAGCAATAGAAGGAAGGAGGGAGGGAGGTGGGAGGTCCTATAATGATAAATACAGAACACTAATCAAATATCTAGACTAGGAATATGCAAAACTAAAAGAGATGTTAAGATTTTATGGCTATACAAAAGAATTGCTCCACTGAAACAGATCTGCAAAATGAGATAGTGCTAAGACTGTTAGACTAAACTTTTCCCTTTGCTCTGGGCAGTTCTTTGGCCCTTCTTTGTGCAGAACCACCTGCCTCACCTATAGGCAGACTACAGTACAATAACTCCCTTCAGCATTCCCAAATGGAATGTCACCTCCAGTACTTCTCTTTGAGAAGACTGATGAATTGTGTCACTTCTGATTTCCTAGGTAAAATGCTGATGCAGATCATAAGATCCATTCTTCCGCTGGAGGAAGACATGGACTGAATCTGACTGAACACATGTAGAGCCGCTATTAAGGCCTACGTTGTGGCGATCAGGGCGGCAAAGCGCCAATACTTCTCCGCCCTTATTGCGTCTGCAGAGTGCTGCCCAGCAGTCCTGTTTGGGATCACCAGGTCCCTCCTTGGTAAGGGGGATGTGGTGGTTCATTTGTAGGGGTGCACGGAGGAATTTGCAGAGCACCTGCGGGATAAAATAACTCGGATTCATTCCAAGTTGGACTCCGAGTGTGGTGCAGGGTCTGGGGAGATACCAGGGGATCGTTCTTGCCTAGTTAGCTGGGAACGGTTTGATCCTGTCATTCCTGAGGAAGTGGACAGGATCCTCCGGACTGTGAGGGCCACCACTTGTCATCTGGACCCATGCCCCTCCTGGCTGGTGAAAGCAGCTCGGGAGGTGACATGTGGTTGGATCCAGGTGATGGTTAAGGCATCCTTGCAGGAGGGGGTGTTTCCAGTGCTCTTTAAAGAGGCATTGGTGCACCCCCTCCTCAAGAAGTCCTCCCTGGATCCTACTGTACTGGACAACTTTCATCCAGTCTCCCACCTCCCCTTCTTGGGGAAGGTGGTTGAGAAAGTGGTGGCTTTGCAGCTTCAAAAGGTCCAGGAGGAAACAGATTATCTGGACCCTTATCAGTCAGGTTTCAGGCCCGGCTATGGAACGGAAACGGCATTGGTCGCACTTATGGATGATCTCTGGCGGGAGCAGGATGGTGATAGTTTGACCATCCTTGCTCTCCTCGATCTCTCAGCAGCATTTGATACTGTCGACCACGGTATCCTATTGGGACGGCTCAGGGATATGGGGGTGGGTGGCACAGTTTTGTGCTGGTTCACCTCCTTTCTCCTGGGCCGATCCCAATCGGTGGTGATAGGGAGCGAAAGGTCCCATCCTCGGCCCCTCCTTTGTGGGGTGCCACAGGGCTCGGTTCTCTCTCCATTCCTTTTCAACATCTATATGAAGCCACTGGGTGAGAACATCTGTCACCATGGGATGAGGTATCATCAGTATGCTGATGATACTCAACTATACATCTCCATCCCTGGTGAGGTAAGTGATGCCGTGTCCGCCCTCTCATGGTGCCTGGAGGCTGTGAGGGTCCGGATGGGGAACAACAGGCTCCAGCTGAACCCTGGCAAAACAGAGTGGCTGTGGGTTAATGGCTCCCCTGTATCCGGGACGTTGTCATCGTTGGTTCTGGATGGGGTAGCACTGCCCCAGACAGGCCCAGTGTGTAATTTGGGGGTCCTCCTGGACTCACGACTCCTGCTCGAAGAGCAGGTGGCAGCCGTGGCCAGGAGGGCTTTTGCACAGCTTCAGGTTGTCCACCAGTTACGCTCTTTCCTGGATCGGGATGCCCTACAAACAGTCACTCATGCCCTCATTATCTCCCAGATAGACTACTTCAATGCGCTCTACATGGGGCTACCCTTGAAGAATATCCGGAAGCTCCAGCTGGTCCAGAATGCGGCTGCGTGAGCAATTTTTGGGGCCTGAAGAAGGACCCATATAACACCTTTGCTCCGTGAGCTGCATTGGGTACCGGTTTGCTTCTGGGTCCAATTCAAGGTGTTGGTTATCACCTTTAAAGCCCTATATGGCATGGGGCCAGGCTACCTGAAGGACCGCCTCGCCCCCACGATCTCAACCCATCCCACCCGATCTCAGAGAGGGCATGCTTCGGATCCCCGCAGTAAAAGAACTTCGTTTAGCGGGATCCAGAAGGCGGGGCTTCTCTGCTGTGGCCCCCGCCCTCTGGAACATCTTGCCCCCGGAGGTGAGACAGGCCCCCTCACTCCTGGCCTTTTGGAGGGATTTGAAGACCTGGCTCTGCCATCTGGCCTGGGGCGGGGAGGGAGGATATCAGAAATGGGGTTGGCTGGCTCCTTAGCGGCCTGGTGCGGCCCCCATCGGCCTCTTGGATTTTTTAGCTTTTTTATTTTTTAATGCTTGGTTTTTTATAACTTTTAATTGTATTTATGTTTTTAGTGTGTTGTAAGCCGCCCAGAGTCTCCCATTGTGGGGAGATGGGCGGGGACAAGTTAAGTAAATAAATAAATAAATAAATAAATAAATAAGGTGAACTCCCAAATGAAATAAGAAAGCAAGATCCATGGGTAACCTTGGTCAAACTTTTGACTATTTCAGAAGCTGACTTTGTCTGGCCCAGCTGGTTCAATCAGGTTGAGTCCACATCATTTCAACTTTTGTTTTCTTTCTTTACCCAGTGTTCCAAAAGAGGTATAAAGCTTGATGATTTATTTATTTAATGTAAAACATTGCAAGATTGCTTGGTGTCAGAGAAACAGAAAAGACAATTCTGCTTTTTGCATGGAGCATACAGTATATGTGTGGGTATGTATATATGTATGTATGTATGTATGTATGTATGTATGTACCAGAGGACAGGTAATCCTCGTTTAGCAACCACAATTGGGACCAGTAACTCCACTGATAAGTGCCATGGTTCCTAAGTGGAAATTACTGTGATGGGTTTATGACCTCACTTCCCTTTTAGTCATTAAGTGAAATGTCACATGACCGTGACTTATGCTTTTACTTCTGCCTTCTCTATTAATTCTGCTTGTCACAAGCCAGTTGTGAAGCGCACAAATGGCAATCACATAACTATGAGACACTATGACAATTGCAAATGTGCACCGGTTGCAAAGCACCCAAATGGCAATCAAGTGACTATGGGATGTTGCAATGGTTGTAAATGCAAGGATTGGTTGCAAAGTTTTGGTTTTTTTTACACTATCATAACTTTGAACTGTCACTAACAAAGCAGTTGGTAAGTGAGGACTACCTGTATACACTTTGGCAGCTTTCAGACCATTGTCTAATACAGCACTCATATGGCACTTTATGTGTACTCTTGTATCGGCATCCATGATTCCCCAACCTCATGGAATGATATACCTAAAGAAATAAAGGATTTTCCTACAATTATTGACTTAAATGATAAATATACACCAAATCTGGAACTAGGAGACAAAGAATATACAATTTATTGGATGTACAGATACAGCCAGTAGTATTTACAACTAGTCGTCAAAGTTCCGGCCGTCACAGCATCCCAGCAGTCACGTGGTCATGATTCTGGCACTTGACAAATGGCTCTCACGACAGTTGCAGCATTTCATTGTCACATGATCGTCATTTGCCATCTTCCCTACTGGCTTCCCACAAGCAAAGTCAATGAGGAAGCCAGCAGAGAAGGTCACAAGTCACTATGGTAAGTCTCCACAGCCTTCCTGCACTTGCACCTCACCACAATCTCCATCCCCTGGCTTTTCTGCACTCACGCCCTGCCCTGCCATCCATCCCCCAACCTTCCTGCACTCGCTTACGGCCTGTGCTGGGCTTCCCAAATGCTCCCTTGGCCTTTCCCAACTCATGCACAGCTTGCGCCGGCCCTCCTAGGGCTTCCCCCGGCCTCCCTCACTTTCCTGTGGCACCCCTGCATTCCTTACTTGGAACTCCCACTAGCTCCCACTTAACAACCTGCACGTCTTGGGGTTATGATGGCAACTGGGACTGCCAGGATTACCATCACTAAGCGATGCGGTCACATGACATTGTACTTTACAACCACATCGCTTAGCATCATCAATCCAGGTCCCAATTGCCATTGTAACCCAAGGGCTACCTGTATATGCTATAATCCAGGGTAGAGAATTCAAGATATATAGACATTCTGTACCAAAATATTCAATATATATGTTATATCCTCTTAAAATATTTGGGCCCTACCTATTTAATTTGGACTTCCCCAAATTTGCATTTTTTAAAATATTCCCCTTATTCTCCACCATTCAAACACTTATTTGACCTAAGATTAATGACATCTTGACTTTATTACCAGTGATGTTCATACTTTGGGTGATAAATATAAAGAGAACATCAGTACATGTGGTCTATTATTCTTTAATATCTTATTCTGGACAAATGGTTTTTCCATCTCAGTTAAAAAAGATAAGTGGTTTACAAAGTTACCAAGTTATCCCAGATTTTGGCCTGATATCTTGAAAACTTGTCTGTAAATGTTCTGTTTCTCTCAGATTATATACAGAGAAATAGTATAATATTTTAAAAGATTTAATAAATGTTATAGAGACTTTAGTAGTTTCCTTTCTTTAATAACTTTTCTACACCAATAGTAAGGCAACAGCTTATTATTTACAGAGAATAGTTGGAGGAAAAATCTTCACAGTAGAAAATGGAAGAAATTACTTCCTTGGTATTTGAACTTTGGGGAGGGGAAGGGGGTTTCAAACAATATGAGCTTTGAGAAAACAGAAGAGTTTCTATTTAGTGTAAATGTCATGGCAAAAACATTCTTCAGAAATTAGGTCTTCTATTGAGATCACTTTTTCTCTGATATCCTTTGGTAGATCATTACAGAAAGTTGGCTCTCTAATTGCACCAAGGGAATAAACAACAACAACAAATCTCTGTGCAACAAGAGGAAAAACTTGTTTTGTTCCACAATGCTATAAATAATGAAGAACTCTGAGAAGGTAATCAGCTGCCCTATACTTATCCGTTTGACTGACTTTTCCCTTAAATTCAGTAATTCCCTATGAAATTTACCAGTCTGGCACCTCAGAACAAAACATACTTTATGTGAGCCAAATGAACTTTAGAGCTGTACCTACAGAACAATTGTGGTCCATCAGCTCAGAAGGTGTTCTATCCTCCCTTGGGCGTAGCTCTGAAACATAGCTGAGCAGTTTGAGAATTTTCGATCGATAATGTGGGAAAAGAAATATCTGGCAGAAAGATTTTCATGTATGATTAGAACCACTGGGATATTGGTCTTATTGTTGCTCCCAACACATGTTTGCAAGATTCCTTTGGCGAAATGCATTAACAGAGAGCCCAGTCCTATTCTTCATACATACCATGAACCAGGGGACCTCATTCTTGGAGGCATAATATCTCAGAGCTTTGTTGCTTCTGAGGAGATCACATTCAGAAGACATCCCTTTCAAGATATGTTCATTGAATTCATGTAAGGAATGTGTGTGTGTGTGTGTGTGTGAGGGAATCTCTGCCTACAGAGAAATCATTCTCTTTCATTTCACCAACCTGTTACTGCTAACCATTACGCTAAAGAAGGAACAGCAGCAATGTTAATATAGGAATAGACTTCTTAACTGTGTCCATATGAGGTTGGGAAAAAGCTTGCTTGTCACAGAAAGTATAATCATCTGTCATGAACTAACTGCTCTTGAATGGAATTCTGTTCCAAAATACTTCTCTTTCATTTTTAAAGAAATGAAAAGCAACAGTGTGCTTCCAAGTTGTTTCAGTTGTATACGAAGCAATCCGTATATGTTAGGGCTTGTGGAAGTCAAAACACTTTGACTGTTTTGCATGTTACATATAGATACAGTATGTGTGCAAACATGGAGCATCATAGGTCTAATTTCTAATCTTACAATTGCTTTGCAACTTACTTTCAACAGAGCTGAACAATCTTGCAAATGAAGAAGTATTTTATTTCAGAAAAAAATAAAAGATTCTCCAAAGGAAGGACAACTCCCATTGACCCCACCCCCGGCCGCAACTCCATCTTTCTCTCTATATAAAGTAATTATGAACATGACCTAGATTTAAACATGGCTAAAATTACTTCTACCATGGAGCTACAGCAAAGAAATATTCCAATTGGTAAAGGTAGAATTAGGAAGGGAATTATTTTTAAGACTAAACTATTACCACCCACATTAAAGGTACCAGATATGTTATTTCCAAGAGGAAAGACTTAGATGGGAGTTACACATTTAAATTCAGTCCAAGGTTATTAGGAAAACATATGCTATTTTCAAGTAGATCTCCCAATAAAAAATTGCACTGAAGGTATTCATTATTTTTAATTTTGTGGCAGATTACTGACTCAAAGCTACCAACACATCTTGGCTCTGGTATTTGCTGTAAAGGAGATAAATGCAAATCCTAATGTCTTAACAAATATCACCCTGGGCTTCAACATCTATAACAACTATTTTAATCCAAAACTTGTATATGCAGCTACAATGGAAATTCTCTCCACCCCAGACAGATTCATCCCAAACTATAAATGTGATTTCCAGAACAATCTGGTAGCGGTCATTGGAGGACCTAACTCAAATGATTTTCTTCACATAGCAACTATTCTGAGTCAATACAAGATTGCACAGGTAGTTGAAGATATTTTCCACACTTCCCTTCCTTGGTTAGATAGGGGACTCTGAGATCTGTAGGGTGGATATTGGTAGGCTTCTATCTATTTATGTAAGAATAGTGGGGAAACATATCTTTCCTATTTTTTCTCACACTAATATTTCCCTGGTGAGAATTGCTGTTCAAAACACTTCTTTTACAATCATCTCAGAACCATATTGCTCCACCTCTGTGTTGGGGAATGCAGTCTGAAAGTTCATAATATAAAAAGTGTTTTACTGCAAAAGAAAGAAGTCTAAACCATAATTTCTTGTGGAACTAACTCTTCTGTTCTCTTGCTTTCCTTCAATTACTCTTGAATTCACTTAGCTTGCCTATACTTCTGCCCCAGAGACAAATAGTCTAGATCAGCCAGTTTCTTTCTACTGGATGTCTCCAAATGCTGATTATCAGTATCATGGGATTCTCCAGTTATTACTACATTTCAAATGGACATGTATTGGAGTATTTTATATGGGTATTGGCAGGCAAACAGAATTATTGCTCCAGAAAGTATTGCCCTTCTATTCACAGCATGGCATCTGTTTTGACTACATTGAAAAGTTACCCACAGGGAGGGTAAGAGAACTTGATGTGGTTTGGGAAGCTACCCTTGCAAAAATAAGCCTGGCCTTGAACAGCACAGCTAATACAGTGATCTTTCATGGAGACTTTCAGAGTATAACATTTTTGTCAGTGTTACTCAAACTCTCAGACTTTGATAATATAGCAAGAAAAAAAAACAAGGTTTGGATGATGACAGCTGATGTGGACTTCACATCTGCTTTGTTTCAAAGAAGCTGGAGCATTAATTTCCTCCAGGGTGCTATATCTTTGGCAATCCAATCTAAGGAAGTGTCAGGATTTCAGAAGTTTGTCCAAATGAGGAACCCTATTTTGCATAAAGGAGATAACTTCTTGAAAGGTATTTGGCAGCAGTTATTTAACTGTCTGCTTCCACACTTCACCATTGACCCAATGGAGAAGAACATCTGCACTGGGGAGGAGAAGCTGGAGACTCTCCCTGTAACTCTTTTTGAAACAAGCATGACTGCCCACAGTTATTGTGTCTACAATGCTGTCTATGCTGTCGCCCATGCTTTGCATGCCCTATACTCATCCTTACACAAGCAAGGATCAGTGCTGACATGGAAACTTCTTGCACAAAAATCATGGAAGGTAATCTCTTGAGCGCAGTACTGCAGGACCTCTCACCATAATTGTTGATGTAACAGCATAGGTTGTAAATAATTCTTGTTTAACTGATCCCTTCCAGATATTTGGGCCCAGAGCTACCCCCCCCCCCACATGGGAAGAACTAATTTCTATGCTGACTCAATTTTCCTGGGGTTTCTGTCTTATTCATATCTGCATAGGAAAAGGTTAGAATGGGCTGTCCCATGCTATATCTTCTGTGTACTCTGAATTAGCATTTTGGGTTTCATTTCTGGAAATATTCCAGCTTCAGATATACAATGCCAGTTGTGTAAACATTTACTCTGAACTGGTATTATTTTCCCTTATTTCATCACGGTAACCCCTTATCCATCTTGAACTATCTCCTGTATACAGTCCTTGGTGCTCTCTGAGCTTGGTTGTTTGCTTGCAGACGTTTTATTACCCAACTAGGTGCCATCATTGTAAATATGATTTACAAGCTGATGCATTCAGAAAAATCAGTGTAAATATGATTTAGAAGCTGATGGCATCCAAACAAATTAGCCATCGATAGACACATAGAAATAAACTACATTTACACACCATTGAAAAGAGACAATAAAAAAGCTAAGAAGAAAACAAACGGAGCAGAACATATCCTTTCAGGCAGGCTACACCTAGATAAGCAGGGATTAACAGCAGACAAGCAATCAAGCAGAAAACAATACCCTAATCAAGGAACTACTAAGGAGAAAACCACACCCCCACCAACACAGGCAGGGCAAGCTACTGTATATAAACAGGGAACAAACCTGACACTCACTGGCACTGATGATGTTACCTAGTTGGGTAATGAGACATCTGCAAGGAAACAACCAAGCTCAGAGAGCACCAAGGACTCCACAATTCAATGTTGAACTACATATATTCTCTTCTATTATGTCCCCTATCTTTGGAAAAATTATTAAAGCTGCTTGCATTTATTTATTTATATTTTTTATTATTATTAACATTTTATTTGTTCATTTTTAGCCAGAAAGACTTGGGAAAGTGGGAATGAATCCTGTCTCACTTTTACCCAGATTTTCTGATCTGTGAGATTTAATCCAGCAGCTGTACAAATTCCTTAGGCACACATAAACTGGACTGAAGGCAAAAAATCTCTGCATTTTCCTATTGCTCTTGCGTCTTCAAATTCAGTGTAACTGACTAAAATAAATATCTATATGTTTAGTTTTCCCAGTTATGTGAAGGACTGCATTGTTCTTATGTTCCGTTGAGTCATAACCAACTGGAGATTCTATGAGTAGATTATCTGGACCCTTTTCAGTCAGGTTTCAGGCCTGGATTTTGGACTGAAACAGCATTGGTCGCACTTTTGGATGATCTCTGGCAGGAGCGGGATGGAGGTAGTGCATCCATCCTTGCTCTTCTTGACCTCTCAGCGGCTTTCGATACCTTCGACCATGGTATCCTTTTGGGTCGGCGTGGGGAGTTGGGAGTGGGTGACACAGTCTTGTGCTGGTTCACCTCCTTTCTCCAGGGCCGGCCCCAACTGGTATTGATAGGGATCGAGAGATCCAGCCCGTGGCTCCTCCTTTGTGGGGTGCTGCAGGGTTCAGTACTTTCCCCGCTCCTTTTTAACATCTACATGAAACCACTGGGTGAGATCATCCACCACAATGGGATGAGGTATCATCAATATGCACATGATACCCAGTTATACATCCTCATCCCAGGTGATCTGAGTGATGCTGTGACTACCCTTTCTCGGTGCCTGGAGGCTGTGGGGGTCTGGATGGGGAGCAACAGGCTTCAGCTGAACCCTGGTAAGGCAGAGTGGCTGTGGGTTGGGGGCTCCTCTGTATCTGGAAGTTTACCATCTTTGGTTCTGGATGGGGTCGCACTACCCCAGACAGACCCGGTGCATAATCTGGGGGTCCTCCTGGACATACGACTCCTGCTCAAAGAGCAGGTGGCAGTCGTGGCCAGGAGGGTCTGGATCAGGAGTCCCTCCAGTCAGTCACTCATGCCCTAGTCATCTCCCATATAGACTATTGCATTACATGGGGCTACCCTTGAAAAGTACCCGGAAGCTTCAGCTGGTTCAAAATGTAGCCGCATGGGAATTTTGAGTGCCCCAAAGATGGCACATGTTACATCTTTGCTGTGTGAACTGCATTGGGTCCCAGTTTGTTTCTGAGTCCAATTCAAGGTGTTGGTTATCACCTTTAAAACCCTACATGGCATGGGACCTGGTTACCTGAGGGACTATCTCACCCCCATTATATCCATCTGTCTCACCCGGTCAGCCAGAGAGGATATGCTGCGGACCTCGTCGATGAAAGGATGTCGACTGGTGGGGTCCAGAAAGAGAGCCTTCTCTGCCATGGCCCCCGCCCTATGGAATACGCTCCCCCCAGTGGTGAGGCAGGCCCCAACTCTCTTGACCTTCTGGAAAGCAGTCAAGACCTGGCTCTGCCAACTGGCATGGGGCGAAAAAAGGGGCAACCAACCCTGGGGGTGGCTAGCACCTTGAAGATGCTCCCATATGTTAGCATCTTATCAAGCACCAGCATCTTCAAAGATATTATTACTTTTGTATGTGTTTGGTTTTATTCTATTTTTATTGTATTTTTATACTGTTTTTATTGTATTTTAATTAATATTTATTGTTGTTTTATTGTGAACTGCCCAGAGTCACTTCTTTGTGAGATGGGTGGTATCTAAATTTGAAATATAAATAAATGAATATATAAATAAATAAAGTTCTCACTGTGGTCTCCTGGGTAACGTAGAGATTTCTTCTGAAAAGAATCAGATGTTTAGGTATATTCATTACTCTGAGAATCTTCTAAAGTCTTGAATGATCAATACTGTCAAAAACTTTGGAGTTGTAAAACAGAAGTAGAGATCTTTTCTGCATCATCTTGCAGTTTCCACTGTCCACTTAATATTAGCTATATGGCCTTGTGTTCCTCTGTTCTTTCTGAAGCCTGAATATTCCCTCTCTCTATAGGCTGTAATCTCTTCTGCAGAATTTTCAGCAGTAATTTGGTGGCATGTGGCATTAGGTCTATCGACTTGTAATTTGAGCATTCCTTTAAGTCTTTTTCTCCTTGTCTTTCTTCTATATAATAGGTAAATATCTGTACTTTCCAAATTGTTAGATCGAAAGATATTATCCCAGAAAAAGGTTTTATAAGTTATTAAATATAGGCTCTCATAAAAAGATATACATTCTCATGTCTTTCACCATCTTTTCCTCCTTTCTCTACAGCTTCTCCAATTTCTGAGGCATGTAACATTTAATAACAGTGCTGGAGACAAGATTTCCTTTAATGAAAATGGTGAACTTGTAGGAGGATATGATATTATAAATTGGGTGACATTCCCAAACCAGTCCTTTCTTAGAGTTAAAATTGGATCAATAAATCCAGAAGGGCTCTCACCCCAAATGCTGACCATTTCAGAGGACAACATCATCTGGCCCAGCCCATTTAATCAGGTAGAAACCATTCCATGTCAACATCAATCAATATTTTTACCCAACATTCTAAGGATTGTCATGTTACATTAACACAGTGGCAAACTTTTCATTTGAATAATTTTTCACTCTTTTTAAAAAACAAACAAACCAAGAGCTAAGCTAATGTAATATATGAGTATATTTATATCATCTTTTTTAATATGCTCAAGAGATTATTCTGAAAGATATGCTATTTTTTTCCTTGTTTATTCTACAATATGAATTATATATAGATCCGAGTCCTCCTTTAGATACTGTATGTCCAACATGATTATGATTTGTGCAGGGCAAGTATAGGGTGCATGGGTGGGGGAAGGGTTGTTATGAAATATGAATTTTGAAACAAATTTTCCCCCTGGCAAGAAACATCAATTTGCAAGTTCAATGCAGCAAACCTTGTGTTGTGATGTTACCATACATGCTTTCTCATTCAGGTGTTACTGTGGCTGCAGATACCATATATGTAGTTTTTACATCCATTTCTTCATTCATCAGCATATGAAGGAGACGTAATATTGCTGGAATAGCATTGCGTTTTACTGGAATAAAAAGTATCTTTGGAAGACATTCATCAGATTTTTTCCCTTAATATTTCCATCAGATTTGGTCATTTTCTATTCAATGTTAACCTTTTCTTTTTGGGGAGCATTTAAATTTTCTCCCTAGTTCTCCAAGTTCCCCATTCCTCACATCATTGTCTCTCTATAGTTTATAGTGCATTATATTAAACTGTCATTTTTTTCCCCCAGTATGTGGAAGTCAGAGGAGAAAAATCTCTCTTAAGCAATTGGTTACAATTAAGGATTTTTAAAAATTAATTAATTTGCTTAAATAATTTCTAAAACCATCCCCCAACATGTTACTCTGAGCAGAGTACATCAATAAAAAATGAAAACATCCAAAACAGTGGTTAAATAAATTCAGTACAAAAAAATATATAGCAAAAACATGATAAATACATAGCTGAGGTTGGGCATAATAACCATTCACTCTCACCACAGAATAGACTCATCTACCATCTTCACAGCTCTAGAACACTCATGATTACTACTTCTGTAACTGTTGGATGGTGACTTCTCTGTGGATGTTTTGTGGTGGAGGTGAGATACAACCAAAAAAGGCTTTGTTTCTGCTCTGCAGAAGCCAACACAGTAGAAATAGATTTTCTGCTGAGAAATCTTGCACTATTGGCATGATAGGTCTTGAAACAAATGGTCTGTGGTACTATTTAAAGTAGGTAAGACTCATAAAATCATTATTAAGAATTTAGGTGACCCATGCGGACCATCTCCAGCAAAAGCTGAAACATCTAGTTCATAGGCATAGTGAGGAAGAGTCTACAGGAATCAGACATACGCATTTCAATTTGTACATCTTCCTCTTGGCCTGATCACATCACTTACATAATTCATGGTCCTGCAATTATTCATGTTTCTGCTTACAAATTCAGCTGAGTCAGGGAGAGTGGATAGGTACTTTACAGCACCAAGATCTCAACATGTTGCAAACATAATGTTTGAATATTACTTACAAAATGTCAACACATTTTTCTTTCTTTCATGGGCAGATGACACCTTTCTCCCTGTGTAATGATTACTGCCCTTCAGGTTACAGAAAGACCAAATTAGAAGGAAAACCATTTTGCTGCTATGATTGCATTCCATGTCCTCAGGGAAAAATCTCAAATCAGACAGGTAAGATGTTCTGAAAAATATTGGATATCCTTCAGCATATAGACATCACGGTAAATATAAACACCCATTTTCCTAAACATGTACAACTTTTCACAACTGAGTAGACCTATTTCTGCTGGAAAAAGAGGAATCTATGAACAAGTCATTTTCACTTTAAAATTATTTCATTCTTGTGATTTAATGTAAGCTAGAAGGTTGTGAAAATAGTGTTTAGGAGGTATATTGAATACCTCTTCTACAAAGGCTTTGACTCCTTTGTCTGAACCACATTTGAAGCTTTTCCAAGTATCAGCTGAAAACCAACAAATGTTGACATATCTCTTCCCTCTCCACCACAAAAATCCACTGTAGGATGAATTCATAAATATATTTGACACATATATGCTTCTTAATAGAATTCTACTAATAATAATAGTCTTGCATAAAAAGATGAAATGGAGTTCACATGAGGGCACTACATCATTTCACTTAAAATAAACTTATAATATGTGTCTTTAAATCATAATCCTCTGACTGGTTCATTCCCAACCATTTTTTATTATTATTTTCTATATATATTTGTCTTCCAGACATGGATGATTGCTTTCAGTGCCCAGATGATCACTATCCAAATAAAGACCATGATTCATGCATTCCAAAATATATTAGCTACCTCTCTTATGAAGAAAAATTGGGCACCAGCTTAACTACAGTAGCTCTTGTGCTTTCCTTCCTCACAATTTCTGTGCTAGGAATCTTTGGGAAGTACCATGACACTCCCATTATCAAGGCCAACAATCGCAGCCTTTCCTACACACTTGTTATCTCCCTCCTCCTTTCCTTCCTCTCTAGTTTACTTTTTGTTGGGTGTCCAGTGAAAGTGACATGTCTCCTTCGCCAGACTACTAGTGGAGTCACCTTCTCAGTATCTATTTCTTGTATCTTAGCCAAAACCATGACTGTGATTCTTGCTTTCATGGCCACCAAGCCAGGATCAAAGATAAGGACATGGGTTGGAAAAAGACTAGCCCTTTCCATTGTGCTCTCCTGCTTCCTTATTCAAACTCTTCTTTGTATTGTGTGGCTGGGAATCTCACCCCCTTTCCTAGACTTTGATATGCACTCCTCCATGACTGAAATCATTGTGGAATGCAAAGAAGGGTCAGTTGTCATGTTTTATTGTGTCTTGTCTTTTATGGGTTCCCTGGCTATTGTCAGTTTTTTTGTAGCTTTCTTGGCCAGGAAGTTACCAGACACCTTCCAGGAAACTAAATCTATCACTTTCAGCATGTTGGTGTTTTGCAGTGTGTGGTTGTCCTTTGTCCCTGCCTACATGAGCACCAAAGGGAAATACGTGGTGGCTGTGGAGATCTTCTCCATCTTGGCCTCCAGTGGTGGGCTCCTGGCTTGTGTCTTTTTCCCCATATGCTACATCATCATGATGAGGCCTGATTTGAACAAAAAGGAGAATTTAATAAAAAGAGTGGATTAAAATGCTTTGTCAACAAAAGTTTATTTCTGTTTTCTTTTACCAAGAGTGTAATCATTAGATTATTTGTAGTGTATTCTCCAGGCAGCTGTTTTGAGCATTGTTGTAAAGGGCTTTTTATGAGCATTTATAATTCTTTCCATAATATGAGGAGTTAGCACTAAATGGTGAAAATATAGATTTAGCTGGTACATTGGTTGAAGGTAACAAGCAGTTGTAGTTAGTAAATCATTTTTCAAGCCAAAGTTAGGGATTTTCAAAGGGTAAGATTTGCACAATTTGAGGTAACCCCAGTAGAAATCCTCCAGTTCATTGATGGAGTCTTTATTTCACAGAGTGGGCACATGTAACCAAGCATTAATGCAGCAATAAAATCTATTTATTACTTTTATTTAATAAATGTGTAAGGCTGCCATCTATTCAATCAAACTTTAGGCAGTGAATATACCTTATAAAGCATCAGCAATAAAACAAGCAAACAACAAAAATCCAGGTCATGACAAAAGCATGTTTTGACAGCTTAATATGGACTTCACACTTTAGCAGCTTCTAAAATACCTGAAAAGAATTCAGTTTTAGAATCTAAACCTACTTTTTTTTTTCTGTCAAAAGCTGAGGGAGCAGTTCAAAATATCTGTAACAAATATATAAGAAGCTTGGATCAAGAATTGGAAATTCCAATCCTTTCAAACCAACAGTCTCAAGTTTATGTCCTGTCCTTTATAGTTGAAATTAATCCATCAAAACATTGTTTTTTGTATCTATTGGACACCATCTAGAATGGACTAATGATTGGGGCTTCCAGTGAGGATTGATTGATTGATTGATTGATTGATTGATTTATTTATTTATTTATTTATTTATTTATCAGGCTTGTCCCCGCCCATCTCCCCCCAATGGGGGATTCTGGGCTGTTTACAACAATTAAAACAAATAAATACATAATTAATGTATAGTGGTGCTAGCCAACCCCATTTCTGATGACCTCCCTCCGCACCAGAGGCCAGATGGCAGAGCCAGGTCTTCAAATCCCTCCAAAAGGCCAGGAGTGAGGGGGCCTGTCTCACCTCTGGGGACAAGATGTTCCAAAGGGTGGAGGCTACAGCAGAGAAGGCCTGCCTTCTGGACCCCACTAGTCAGAGTTCTTTTCCCAAGGGGGTCCAGAGCATGCCCTCTCTGTGAGATCGGGTGGGACGGGTTGAAATCATGGGGGTGAGGTGGTCCCTCATGTAGCCTGGCCCCATGCCATGTAGGGCTTTAAAGGTGATAACCCACACCTTGAATTGGACCCAGAAGCAAACCGGTACCCAATGCAGCTCACGAAGCAAAGGTGTTATATGGGTCCTTCTTCGGACCCCATAAATAGCTCATGTGGCTGTATTCTGGACCAGCTGAAGCTTCCAGATACTCTTCAAGGGTAGCCCCATGTAGAGCGCATTGCAATAGTCTATCTGGGAGATAACAAGGCATGAGTGACCGTTCGAAGGGCATCCCGATCCAGGAAGGGGTGTAACTGGCGCACAACCCGGAGCTGTGCAAAAGCCCTCCTGGCCGCAGCTGCCACCTGCTCTTTGAGCAGGAGCCGTGAGTCCAGGAGAACCCCCACATTATGCACTGGGTCTGTCTGGGGCAGTGCTACCCCATCCAGCACCAACAATGAATTAGAGCAGGTCAAACATTTTAAATACTTTGGCCTAGTATCTCAGGCCTCTAGGAAATTAACAGCCCAGGTAAATTATGCCACTTCTACTGCCCAACAGAGCATCCAAGCAATAACTAAATTTTGTAGACAACAAGGTACAAATTACATTCCAGCAGCAGTCAAACTGTTTATGGCTAAAACAGTTGCCCATCTATTATATGAGATACAACTTGGCCCATATATAAACTTAAGGGCTTATGAAGCCATTCAATTGAATTTCCTTAGGACTTTGCTCGATACCCCAAAATGTACCCCTAATGCAGTCTTGAGGCTTGAAGCTAATGTGCCAAGCATTAAGACCCAGGCCTGGACCAGGATTCTAATCTCAGGACTCAGAATCATGTTTGACCCTACTGGCCTGATGCCTCTGATGTTGTCAGACAGCTACCAATCTCATTGGCACCGTACTTGTATAGAAGAACTTGGCAGCCTTGGCCTCTCTCCAGAATATTTAGGCCAATTAACCCTGGAAAAGGCCAAAACAATAGCAAAAGAAAGAATTAGGGACCTTGATCAGCAAAATGATATCACCAATGCTCCTGAATTCTATCACCAATTGTTATACAGCTGCAAGCCCTCTACTGTCAAGTATCTATACAGTCTAACCCTAAGCAAACATAGATGGGCCTTTTCCAGACCCTGCTTTGATGCCCTCCCTCCAGTGCTGCTGGCAGGAAGATGTCATGGGACTCCTTATTTATTTAGACTTTGCCCTTGTGGATCCAGGGAGGGAGAAACTCTTGCTCATGTCCTTTTACAGTGTCCTTTTTATGATGCCCCAAGTCTTGCTCTGATCTCCCCATTCATCTCTAAATATGAGGGCTGTACTAATACTTAGTACTTTTTAAGGAATGCTGACTCGACACTCACACTCCAGGTGGCCAAATATCTGTTATCATGTTATACAATTGCACAAAACTTTGAATTAGTTATGTTGTTTTATTGTCTTATTGTTTCCTTCTTTTCCTGATAAAAAATTATTATATAGTTTATTTTTACAAAAGCTGGTTAAAGTCCATAATAAACATATTTGATATTTGACAGCAACAATTAATAAAAGTAGACTGCTGACTTATTACATAGTGAAGCTGATGAAATATCTCAGCAGTCTGAAAAGACAGACTGCACTTAATTCCTCCACAGACATCATTGTTTCTCTACAGATTCTGAAGAGCACCAGGGGCATGAGGAATTAAATATAGGTATAAAATGCATCAGTCATCAAATCCCAAAATCAAAATTGCATTTTTCTGAGTAGCAAGCAAAAAGTCCAAGAGAGGTTTCCATATAGAAACAAAGCTAGAGAATGTCTTCTCTTTAAGCAAAGTAGTCAATTTTGCCATCTCCGCCAGTTCCGTTAATTTCATTATCCATTCTTCTACTGTAGGCATTTGTAAATCCTTCCATTTTTGAGCATATAAAAGTTTTGCTTTAGTTATCATATAAAGAAATAAGTTTCCATATTGTCTTTCCATTTGTTTATCCATCATACCTAAAAGGACGGTCTTTGGTTTCAATTGCAAATCCATTTTCAAAATCTTTTGAATCAAAATACATATCATGTTCCAGTATGCCTTGGCTTTTTCAGAAATCCACCATAGATGATAAAATGTACCATCATGCTGATTACATTTCCAACAAACATTTGAGGTCCCTTTATACATCATAGACAATTTATCAGGTGTCAGATACCAATGGTACATCCTTTTATAAAAAATTTCTTTTAGCGTATAGTTAAGAGTGAACTTTAAACCTTTATTCCACATATTTTCCCAGTGATCCAGCATTATGTGATATCCAAAGTTCTTTGCCCATTTAACTATACAGTCTTTAACATATTCATCTTCCAAATTCATCTTTAACAAAAGCTTGCACATTTTAGCAATAAGATGTTCATCATTAGTACACAAGGCACATTCAAACTCAGTTTTCTCAGTAGTAAATTCATAACTTTTCTTATCTAATTTAACAACTTTCCAACAACTGTGTGCACGTAAACCATTGGCAAACACCGCTTTCCAGTTCTAGTACCCTCTTCTTCAGGTTAGGTTGTCCTTCAGAAAAATTATAACAAATTTGCATATGTCAACCAAGGTTGCTTAAGTGTCATTTCTCTTTTATAAAAAGCTTTAGGGAAAAATTCCACAAAGGAATTTTTGGAAACAGTCTTACCTTATATTTATTCCAGACTCTCAATATAGTACATCTAATAAAATGATTCTTAAAATGAATGTTAACTTTCACTTTGTCATACCATAAATATCCATGTCATCCAAATCTTAAATCATGTCCTTCTAGCTCCAATAACCTCTTGTTTTGTAAAGGCACCCACTCTTTCATCCATACAGACAGCAAGCATCAAAAAATAACTTTAAATCTGGAAGGCCTAATGCACCTCTTTCTTTGGCATCCTGTAAAAGTTCATATTTTATTCTTTTTTTTTTTACCTTGTCATACAAATTTAGAAATACCTTTCTGCCATTGTTTAAATGGTAAATCATTTGTCAATATCAGTATTATCTGAAAAAGAAAAAGCATTCTTGGTAAAACATTTGTATTAATTACTGAGATTCTACCTAATAATGACAACTGCAATTTACCCCATCTTAATAAGTCTTTTTAAATATTATTTCAAACTTTAACATAGTTGTTTTGATATACTATGCAATTCGTATTAGTCAATATAACTCCCAAATACTTAACCTTTTTTCCAATTTTGAAGCCAGACTGTTTCATCAATATTTCTTGGTCTTTTATAGTCATATTCTTAACCAACTTCTTTGTTTTTTGTTTATTTAACCTTAAATGCAGCGAATACACCAAAATCTTTCAATTTCTTCATTAAACATTCAATTCCATTTTGAGGTCCCTGTAAAATCAAAACTGAATCATCCACAAAAGCTCTTAATTTAAAACTTCTTTTTTTGATTTGTAGGCGCTTTATATTCACATCTCATCTAATATCTCTATTTAACACTTCCAAAACTAAAATAAAAAATAGAGGAGACAAAGGACAACCTTGTCTTGTCCCCTTCTGTATCTCACATGGTTTTCTAAGTTCATCATTAACAATAATACTTGCCTTTTGTGAAATGTATATCAATTTAATCCCTTGTATAAAATTCTCACCAAAATCCGTATCTTTCAAAACTTTAAACAGGAACATCCAATTTAAATTATCAAAATCATTCTCCTCATCCAAAAAAATCAGTGCTGCTTGCTTCTCATTATATAAATATATAAAATAACCCAACCTGCTCATTACATTCAAAATAAAAGTTCTTCCCTTAAAATTCCCATTGTTACATCTCTGTTACTATATTCAGATTTGATATCTATTTTAGCATACAGTATTTGTTTGACCTGTCAGATTCTGATTTATACTTCAGTAACAGTTTATAAATTAAACATAGCAAATAATCAAAATTGTGTGTTACAAGATTTTTGAATTCAGGGTTCAGAAGTCTTTCAATATTCTCCCTTGTTTCTGCAATTCTTTTAGTGCTACATTTCTTATTTAAAAGTATTGAAACCAATCAGGTACGCTAGGCCATTATGAGGTAAGAGTCCCAAGACCTCTCATCTTTGTCTTATTAACAACTAAATCTTATAATTTATTAACATTCTACAGGAGAAATGTCTTATCTTCATAAAAGTAGACATTCAATAACAAGGCAAGGAATGGGGCGTAAACCTGGGCTTATTTTTTTCAGTGTTTGACCCAGATATTAGAGGGCCAGCATTTAGTTCAGGAGGTGACTATTGAATTCACATATAGCTTAAAAAAAAGAGCAGCCAGAATACATCCCTGATTCACTCCAATCCAAAAATGCAAACAAGGTTTTCTAAGAAAATCGCAGCTGTGATAAACAGCCTGGAGGCTCCTGTGTCATGCATGACTTTAAAAACACTTTTCCTTCCGACAGCTTTTCTTCCAGGACATCATTCTGTGGATATACAGGAATGGTACTTGTGTAAAGAATTAATGTCTGCCTTGGTTAGGTTTGCTAGCTGGCTATTTTGTTTCTCATCCTTTGGCAAATTTAGATGGAATGTTATTGTAGGTGGAAATCTCCTGTTATGTCTTATGGAGAGTCTCAACTCAAGCTGAGTTTCTGCATCTCCTTCTCATTCAACTTATTGATGACTCAAGTCATTCTAGTAAATATATTAAAAAAAAAAAATCCCCTCTCACCCCTATGGTATGTATGTGTTTGTATAAAAAAAAAATCCCCTCTTACCCCTATGGGTGGTACGTGTCTTCCTCAATCTCGGGTCCTCTACCAGAAGCCTGGGAGTTTGAGGGTTCTGCACAGTATCTTAGCTGTTCATAGCACTGCACTCTTCTGGACAGAGAGCTCGGATGTTGTTCCTGGGATCTGTTGGAGCCATTCTCCCAGCTTAGGAGTCACAGCCCTGAGCGGTTCTACCACCAGTAGGACCGCTTTGTCCTTTACTTTCCACATCCTCTCTATTTCCTCCTTCAGGCCCTGGTACTTCTCCAGCTTCTCGAATGTAGATTTCATATTCAGAAGTCAACTGGTATCAATAGAGACCTGTTCCTTTTGAGATTATAGTCTTTGTGGGTCAGCACATAGGACTATGAATTCTCTCTAGAGGTCTCTGTCTCTCTTTTTGTTTCTACTGAAGAAAAGCGGAACCAGTTCCCTGTTACAGACAAATTCTGGTAGCCTTAAATACATGGGATTTGGAAATCCATGTACAGCTCAGGGAATATCTGCATTTCTTTATTTTTCATTGCAGGTTATATCATTTATAGCACATTCGGAAAATTTTCAAGATATTCTGAGAATCTGTATAAAATCTATCCAAGCAAGAGTGCTCAAGATAGGACCCACCTTGAAGTTCTAGGCCTTTTGATTTTTAGCATCTCATGAACATGCACAGATTTCAACTTAATGCTTAATGCAAACCTCATGAAAAACATTCTTCAGAAGTTACTTATCTGTTGTGATCACATTTTCCTTCTGGCATTCTCTGAGATAAGTCATTACAAAAATTGGTGTAATTGGACCATGGGAATAAGTTGTAAAATCTCTGTACAATATCAGGAAAAACATATTTCTTTCCTCACTGTTTTGAATAATGAAGAACTCTGGTGAGGTAATCATCCGCCCTGTCCTTATAATCTTGAATGACTTCTCCTTTCAGTTTGACAATTTCCTATAAAATACAACAAGACATTACCAGTCTGGTCCTTTAAGACTAAAGGGTGCTTCAAACATTCCCTCTGAAATTAACTCAATAGCTAGAAGTTTGTTCTCAACTTCCTTGGCCTTCCAGTTGAATCCTGGCTGTTCAATTGGAGAATATTCCACTGGTCATGGGGGAAGTGAACAGTTTTTTTACAGGAAGATTTTCATATCTTGCAGTTGGGATGTTGGTCTTAGGGATGCTTCCTAGGAGTGTTTCCAAAGTTTCTTTTTCAAAAGGCACTAAAAGTGACCCCAGTCCATTTCCCCATAAATACCATGAACCAGGGGACCTCATTCTTGGTGGAATAATTTCTCAGAGCTTTGTAGTGTCAGAGAAGATCACATTCAGAAGACATCTTGGGAAGACTTTTTTCTTGAATTTATGTAAGGAGTTGGATGCTTTAGACTTCTATCTGTGTCCTGATAATCATCAGAAGTAATGACAGTACAGTTTGCTTATGGTTTGTGGGGGGAGGGAGGTGGGTTGGGGTGGGGAATATCTGCTTCCAAATTATTTTTTCTTTCTCATTTCAACAATCTAGGAGGAGAAGGAGGAGCTGTGGCATTAACATTTGAAATAATATTTAGAAGCAATACTATCCATCTATCATCACAAACACAGAGACACGCACATGCAAACATCTATATCTATATCAGTTCTTATGGAAGTCAAAATTGTTTAAATGTTTTAAATCTCATATGTGGATATTTGTCTGTCAAAGAGCAGAGAATCAAAGATCCAATCTTTTTCACTGTCTGCTTTCCAAGAGAGAGAGAGAGAGAGAGAGAGAGATGATACATAGATAGATAGATAGATAGATAGATAGATAGATAGATAGATAGATAGATAGATGGAATATTTATTTCAGTCAATGACCAGATAAAACAAAGCATATATAAACTAATTACAGCAGAAAGTCTTCCTAGAGAAAATTCCAACTTGGCAATTGTTGAACGCTGTGAAGGTAAGCATTTGTTGCTACCTTTGAAAAATCACTAAGCATTTTATTTTAGAAAAACTAGAAGGGATTCTCATCTGTACGAACTCTCCCCTGGAGCTACTGAAATTTGCAGAGAAAGGACAACTGCCTTCACATTAAATTCCCCTTTTTTTTAGGGAATGAAGAGCATGATCCAGATTTGAAAATGGCTAATATTAGTTCTACCATGGATCTGCTGAGAAAATTTATACAAAAAAATTTGTAAAAGTAGGATTAATGGTGGAATTATATATTTAACATTTAGCTGTTACCTTCCAAAATAATGGTAGTGCATGTGTGGAGATATTTCCAATATATCTGATATGAAATCAGATAGTAATCAAGTTCAGTGTTATTAATATTGCAAGTGGGTCTCTCAGCAAGCAATTGTACTGAAGGGATTTATTATTTTTAATTGAATTGCAGATCACTAACTCAGACTTATCAACACATCTTGGCTCTTGTTTTTGCTATAAAAGAGATTAATGGAAATCCCCAGATCTTAACCAATGTCACCCTTGGCTTCAACATCTATAATAACTATTTTAATCCAAAACTTACATATGCAGCTACAATGGAACTTCTCTCCACACCAGAGAGATTCACCCCAAACTATAAATGTGATTTCAAGAACAATCTGGTAGCCGTCATTGCAGGACCTAACTCAAATGATTTTCTTCACATAGCAACTATTCTGAGTCAATACAAGATTTCACAGGTATTTTTTTTTTTCATGAACAGAAAAAAATGAAGAAACCCTCCACAATTCCCTTTCCTGTTATATAGGAAAGACTTTGAGATCTGTGGGGTGGATATTGGTGGGCTTCTATTATTTCTGCAGGAAAACTGGATAAATGCCACATTCCTCTTTTCTTCACACTAACATAGCCCTAACTATTAAGAAGTGTTCATTGGATGTAAAAATTACTATAAAATCAGGATCCCATGATCCCAGTCTATTGCAAGCAACACAATCATAGGAAGAAAAATATGCAATGTTTATTAGGGAAAGAATGCATTTCTTGCGGAGCAAACCCTTCTGCTTTCTTGCGTTCATACTGCTTTTCCAATTGCGTTCAATTAGCTTGCATATACTTCTTCTCCAGAGGTGAATAGACCAAATCAAGCAATTCCCTTCCACTGGATGTTCCCAAATGCTGATTATCAATATCTTGGGATTCTCCAGCTGTTACTATATTTCAGTTGGACGTGGATGGGGATATTTTATATTGGCATTGGCAGTCAAACAGAATTATTGCTCCGGAAAGTATTGCCTTTCTTTTCACAGCATGGCATCTGTTTTGACTTCATTGAAAAGTTACCCAGTGGGATGTTAGGTGAGGCTGATGTGATTTTGGAAGCAACTTATGCCAAAATAAGCCTTGCCTTGAACAACAAAGCTAATACAGTGATAATTCATGGAGAATTTCAGAGTGTACCATCTTTATGGTTTTTACTTGAATTTTCAGAATATCATGATATGGCAGGAAAAAAAGCAAAGGTCTGGATCATGACAGCAGATGTGGACTTTTCATCAGTTCTGCTTCAAAGAAGCTGGAGTGTTCATTTCCTCCATGGTGCTATATCTCTGGCAATTCAGTCACAAGAAGTGTCAGGATTCCAGAAATTTGTTGAAATGAGGAATCCTATATTGCATAAAAGAGATGGCTTCCTGAAAGAAATTTGGCAGCAGGTATTTAATTGTCTGCTTCTAAATTTTACTATTGGGCCAGTGGAAGGGAATATCTGCACTGGAGAGGAGAAGCTGGAGACTCTCCCTGTAACCATGTTTGAAACAAGGATGACTCCCCACAGTTACAGTGTCTACAATGCTGTCTATGCTGTTGCACATGCTTTGTATGCCCTCTATTCATCCATAGACCAGCAAAGATCAGGGGTGACATGGAAACATTTTCAACAGCAGTCATGGAAGGTAAATCTCCTGATCCGAATAGTGCAAGGTATCTCACCATACCTATTCATGCAAAGCAAAATTATAAACCTGTTTTGTTTAACTGAGCCCTGTCAGATGTTTGTGTCCTGCGATCTTCCTATTTCCATGAAGAAGAACCAATGTTTTCTTCATGTCGGGTGCATATATTAAAATCAGTAGCTCAAGCATATCTGCAGAGCAAAAAGTTGGGGTGAGCTGCCCCATGCTTTGTGTTCTATACATCTTTAGTTAGTATTTTTGTTTTCATTTCTATGATTGTCTTAGGTTCCAATTCTCAGCTATTACAATGCTGGTCCCATAAAAGCTCATTCCAAATTGGAAGTGAATTATGTTCTTTTCTTACATGACAACCTTTTATCCATGTTGGACTCTTATCTTCCTGATAACATTCATTGCAGATCTTTATTTGGTTTTGATTTTGCACTATTTTGCACCAAGAAGAGACTCAGAAGAAGGAATCTTGTCTCATTTTCACCTTGAACCTCTGATCCAAACTTTTTAATTTTTTTTAAAAGTATCTCCCTGTAAATTCCCACTAACTAAATCTAAGACTTCCTAAGTATGCTGCCTGCCAGATATCTTGGGATCATGACTCATTTCTAATCAGAAAGACATATTTTTTGTAGTTTAAATGGGATTTGTAGCAAACATTTCATAGGATGATCCTCTATTCCAACTTCTGTATATTTGAGTTTTAGTTTTTGAGTTCTCAGTTCTAGAACTAGCCAATATTCCTGCTTTCCAGTACTCTATTGATACTCCTGTACAACTTTATTCTACTTTGCATATAAACAAGATGCTTATATCTTACAACTATAATCACATGCCCATCTCACTATATCAGCATAAGTTTGCATAAATGGTTTGTTCATCCTTTTCTCTTTTTCTTTTTTTAATTTTCATATTGGCATCATATATTTTTGTAAAAGAAAAGGGAGGTGATGAAATGATGCCAGCCTCATTTTGACCCTGAATTGATACAATTGAGATTTTTCAAAATATTTTCCCATAAAAATTAATCCTATGAATCTAATAACTCTGCAAGATCCTTATATAGACACTTACTTGTTTGGAGGTGTTCAATATATTAAGTAAGACATATTAGATTGTAGAAGAATTTTATGTTTTGTCCATAAGAAATAAATATATATTTTTAATAATTTGTGGGAAATTTGTTCAGAGATGATGCCTGCAAATCCTTATTAATCTTTTTTTTGGGGGGGGAGGGGAAGCTTAAGTTCCCACTTCCATGAAGACAATGATGCAATCTTATATCTAATCTGCTATAACTGCTGTTTTCTTATTTGCTGGCATTCATCGTATTGGTAATGCAAACATTTTGCAAAGCATTAACAATAAACCATCATACAATACTTTTATGTCTTTTCCAACTTTTTCATCCTTGCTGTTCAGCTTCACCATGTTCTGAGAGGTGTTTCATTTAATAACAGTGCTGGGGACAAGATTTCCTTTGATGAAAATGGTGAATTGGTAGGAGGATTTGATATTATAAACTGGGTCACATTCCCAAACCAGTCCTTCCTTAGAGTTAAGGTTGGAACCATAGATACAGAAGGACTCTCACATCAACTGCTGACCGTTTCAGAGGATGACATCATCTGGCCCACCTGGTTCAATCAGGTAGAATCCATCTCATGTCCACATTGATTTATCACTTTACCCAATATTTCAGGGATGTTCATGTAAAGCTAACACAATTGCATTATTTTCTGTTGAGTATATTTGTCTTAAAAAAAAAAATCTAAGCAAGAGCTGAGCAAATCACATGACATTATATATTTATTTAGTAGATTGTCAAGTGATTATTCTGGTAAAATATATCTTCTATTTTGCCTTGTTTTGAATCAATCATGGGAATTGTTGGGGTATTTGAATCCTTCTAGGGTTAGGTTCAATATCCAACTGTTATATGGGGGCACAATGCATAGGTTAGATGACAAATTGTGGAGTGGGACCCAAACTGTACACTTTATGGGGCACCCTCAGCTATGGCCACTGGATTCAAAGCCCTGTCCTTTTTATTTAGTGAGCAGAGCATACAGTACACATTAAAAAGGGTAAGGATTTGATTACCAGATGTGTGTGCCATTTGGAGTCAGTGACTATCACTGTAAATGCACCTGGAGCCTTATGTACTTGTATGTGACATTGCAATGCAAGTATCAGCGAAGAGCTTCTGTTGTGATATCACAATACATTTTTCCTCATTGTGGAGTCACTCTGCCTGCAGAAACATATGTTAATTTATTCACCCATATACAAAGGAGATAATGTTATGCTATGGTGCTTTGTTGTTTTGTTATTGTTTTCTTTTCTTTTCTCCTTGAATAGTTTTATGCAACTTATATTAAGATCTAAGCAATGATCTCAAAAAGTATATTGGTAATATCAAATTTGTGAGATTCTTTTCCAAATGTCTTCAGCACTTTATGGATATTTCTGGTAATTTTCTGTTAAATTGTGAATTTTCTTGTGGGGAGAATTTCAGTCCTTCCCTGAAAAATACTTGACCAAATGAGTTCCCACCTCATTTTGCCAAAACTGCAATAGGAGAAGAATTATGAGCACAACTCTGGTTCTAATGTTAATATTGCTGAAGTTCATCTACAGAAGCACACAGTATATTGTCATCTTAGTATGCCTTTTGAGAACAAACAACAATATGCAGATTGCAGAAAATGAGTAACAAACAGCAAGCAAACTGGGATAAAAGAGATTAAGAGACAAAAATTCAGTGTTGCTGAATTTATTTCCATAGTCCTGTGGAAAAGATTCTGATATCAATCAATCATTTAATGGGTTTAAGTATATTGTTTTCTTGGCATTGGCCAGAGGTCTTCTTTCAAGAGTGTCCCTTTGGACTACTTAGCTTTGATTTTCTTCAGAACCAGAGGTAGCCATAGGATCCAGAGGTTAACCTTACAATCATGAAATGTATGTCACTAAATTCATAATTTAGGTGAGCTAACAGGAGAACTCCCTGCAACAGCTGAAACATCCAGTTGACATGTGAAGTAAGAACATCTTCCTTTTGGCTTGATTGAATCACTTTTATGAATCATGAGCCTGGAATTATTTATGTTTCTGTGTGCCATTTCAGCTGAGTCAGGGAGGATGGAAAGATGTTCTTCAGTGCCACAATCTCAAAATGTTGCGATGACAATCTGTGAATATGGTTTCCAAATCAATTAATATATTTTTCTTTCCTTCATGGGCAGGTATCGCCTCTCTCCCTGTGTAGTGATAATTGCCCTCCAGGTTACCGAAAGACTCCAAAAGAAGGAGAACCATTTTGCTGCTATGACTGCATTCCATGTCCACAGGGAAAGATCACCAATCAGACAGGTAAGAGATGTTATGAACGATACCGGATGTCCTCCATCATTTAGACATCACAGTCAATTTCCTAAACATGTCTAACTTTTCACAACTGAGTACCCCATTTCTCCTGGAAACAGAAGAGTGTCTAAGCCAAAGTTTTTCTTTTTAAAATTCTTTCTTTCTCTCTTGTGATTTACTATCAGGTGAAAGTTTGTGAAAATATTGATGAAGGGAATATGGAATACATCTTCTATTAAGGCATCTTTCAAGTCCTTTCAAGCTTTGGTTGAATTCAAACAATTTTGATATGAATCATTTTGTTATTCACTGTGGGATGGTTCATCAATATCTTTGAGATATTTATGTTTTTTTTAAAACAAACAAACAAATAAATAAATAAAGCAAAAGTATTATAAAATGGACTTTGGTCAATAATTTTCACCCAAGCAGAAATCTACAAGAAGAGACTATGCCATTGCTGCTGTATTTGTTGTTGTTGTTGTTATTATTTACATTTATATACTGTATCACCCAACTCTCTGTCTTCCAACAACTCATTTGCTTTAACATACATTTCCAATATATTTGTTTTATATCATCATTCTCAAACTGGTGGCTTCTTAACCATCTCCTGACTTTCTAATTATATTTGCTTTTCAGACATGGACAAATGCTTCCAGTGCCCAGAAGATCAGTATCCAAACCATAACCAGGATTTCTGCCTTCTCAAGTACATCTCTTACCTCTCTTGTGAAGAAACATTAGGAAGCAGCTTGATGACAGTGGCCATTACCCTTTCTTTCACCACAGTTTCTGTACTAGGATCTTCCTGAAGTACCACAACACTCCCATTGTCAAGGCCAACAACTGCAGCCTCTCCTACACCCTCCTCATCTCCCTCCTCCTCTCCTTCCTTTGTTCTCTGCTTTTCATCGGTCGACCAGTGAAGATGACTTGTCTCCTTCGACAACCTGCTTTTGGGACCATCTTCTCAGTTGCTGTTTCCTGTATGTTGGGCAAAACTATCACTGTGGTCTTGGCTTTCACGGCCACCAAGCCAGGATCAAGGATGAGGACATGGGTGGGGAAAAGACTGGCCTTTTCCATAGTTCTTTCCTGCTCCCTTATTCAAACTCTTCTTTGTACTGTGTGGCTGGGAATCTCACCCCCTTTCCCAGACTTTGACATGCATTCCTTCATCTCTGAAATTGTTGTGGAATGCAATGAAGGGTCAGTTGTCATGTTTTATAGTATCTTGTCTTCTATGGGCTTCTTGGCTATTGTCAGTTTTATTGCAGCTTTCTTAGCTAGGAAGTTACCAGATACTTTCCAGGAAGCCAAATCCATTACGTTCAGCATGCTGATGTTCTGCAGTGTGTGGTTGTCTTTTGTCCCTGCCTACATGAGCACCAAGGGGAAATATGTAGTGGCTGTGGAGATCTTCTCCATCTTAGCCTCCAGTGCTGGGCTCCTGGCTTGTGTCTTTTTCTCCAAATGCTACCTTATTATAATTAGACCTGACCTTAATAAACGGGAGCACTTAATAAAAAGAGTAAATTAACCAATATGGTCAACAATAGTTACTTCATCTTTTTTCCCCCTCCACTAGTGGAACTACCTTTACACAATTTTCAGTGAATCTTATCCAACAGTAATCTGAGACTTTCTTTAAAGGGAATATTATAGGAATTTATAATTCTTTCTTAATAGAAGGGGTTAGAAATAAAGTGCAGTAAATATATATTTTACTTAGTTCAGTGATCAATGAGGAAATGATGAATGTGAAATATATACTCTGTGAGTCAAAGCAGCTACAGTAAGTAAATTGTGTTTCAAAGCAAGCTGTGACTATTGTGTCTGTTCTAAAGACATGATTAACCCAATTTGAAGTAACTCTGACTGAAATCATACAGTTCATTCTTTAGGGTCTGTACTTAGTTGAGCATGCTTTAAAAACAAAGCATATTCACAGAACCTACAGGCAAAGGCCTAAGAACCAGAAATACAAGTAAGATTTTCAAGAAAGTTATATGCTATGACAGCCATCTGCAGGCCCCTGTTTGCATCATGTTTAACTTTAAACACTTTTTTTTAAATCCTACAACTTTCCTTGCAGCAAGTCTTTCTGTTAATATTCAGGTATGGTCCTCATATAAAGAAATAATATCTTCCTTTGACACATCTCTGCCTTTTTATGGTTCACTAGCTGGATCTCCTTCAATAACTTCAATAGACCATCTTTTAGGTGGAATTGTCATACTATGTCCACTCTTGTGTGTCTAACTTCAGGTCCAGTTTCTGCTCCTCCTTATTCAGATTTGCTGATTGCATCAGACAGAAGCCTACATTCCAGACATCAGAATTAGACTTTCTGCTGATAAATGTTGCCCTGTTGGCTTGGCCAGTTTTCAAACAAATAGTTTGCATTGTCTTGAAAATAAGACTCACAAAAATCATTAGGTTAAGATTTTAAGTGGCTTAATAGAACCAACACTACCAGGAGTAGAAACATTTAATACATATACATATATAGTATACATATTTTCTAAGGAAATTCCATGCCATGATAAATATCCTGGTGTCATATTTGTCTTTTATATCCTACAGCTTTTATTTCAGCTATAAGAAGGGAGAAGGAGGAAGAATGATGAGATTCTGTATCACAATGATCAATGAAAGAAAGGGTGTCTTAATTTTTACCCTAATCAAAAGGCCTTCAGTTATATTTGGCTATATTTGTATTTGGCTATAAAATAGGTCTCAATAAAGTTGAATGCAAGAATTATCAAATATTCCAATGTTTCAAAATTAGTCCATTCCTTTCACATTGGTGAGAGTGTGCATGTGTGTGCATTTGTGTTTATGTACATTTATGTGTGTGTATTTCTGTGATATACAGGATGTGTCTTAAGCTAGGAACCCTTCTTAACAAAAGGTATAGGAGCTTCCTGATAATTTCTCAGTTGTTGCATTGGAAACACAGAAATCCCAGAATAATAAAACCTGCAAAATGGTGGCCACCTTTCTCACCTCCCCCATTGGAAAAGCCTGTTCCCAGAGTGCTCAACTTTCATTATGTGAACAGCCACTTGCAAGCTTCTCTGTCATCAGTGAATAGAGCCACCACCTCAAGAAATCACAAGAAGGCTTTTAGAAACTCAAAGTCTCTACTCTAATGTACAGTGTACATCAGTGTACATTGAATATTTGATTAAAATTACTTTTACTATGTAAATCTTTAGATATTAGAGTAAGAGATGAACGTATTTTACATTTATACCTGTACCAAAGAAAGTTGGAAGTGACTTTTCTTTTTCTATACTTTTTGTTTTCTGAAGTTTTTTTTTTACTTTTTTGTATTTTAATCTTTCTGAAATTTAATAAAATTTATTTTAAAAAAGGAATACTCTTCTAGTGAACAGGAATACTCTGTATCATAGTCCCCTTATTTATTCAACCTATATGCTGAATATACTGTATATTGAGGGAAGCTGGAGTGGAAGAAGATGAGTGTGGTTTTAAAATTGGAGGAAAAAACGTGAATAGTCTGCACTATGCTGATGACACTGTTCTGACAGCCAAAAATGCAAAGGATCTTCAGACTCTAGTACTCAAAGTCAAGGAGCACAGTGAAAAAATGGGACTAAAATTAAATATAAAGAAGACCAAATTAATGACCTATATGCTGAATATATATTGAGGGAAGCTGGAGTGGAAGAAGATGAGTGTGGTTTTAAAATTGGAGGAAAAAACATGAATAGTCTGCACTATGCTGATGACACTGTTCTGACAGCCAAAAATGCAAAGGATCTTCAGACTCTAGTACTCAAAGTCAAGGAGCACAGTGAAAAAATGGGACTAAAATTAAATATAAAGAAGACCAAATTAATGAGAACAGGTACAATAGCTGGCCTTAGAATTAACAATGAATATATTGAGGCAGGAGATAGCTTCTGTCTTTTAGAGTCGTCTATCAGCTGTAAAGGGGACTCTTGAGAGTCCCCTGGACTGCTAGGAGGTCAAACCAGTCAGTCTTAAAGGAAATCAACCCTGATTGCTCACTGGAAGGATTGATAATGAAGCTCAAGCTCAGATAATGCGAAGAGAGATCTCTTTGGAGAAGACCCTGATGCTGGGAAAGATTGAAGGCAAAAGGAGAAGAGGACGGCAGAGGATGAGATGGTTAGATAGCATCACTGAAGCAATGAGCATGAAACTGAGCAAACTCAGGGAGGCAGTGAAGGACAGGAAGGCCTGGCGCGATATGGTTCATGGGGTCATGAAGAGTCGGACATGACTTAACGACTAAACAACAACAACAAATCAGCTGTAAAGCAATCAGCAGTCAAGAAATACACCACAGACTAGAATTTGGTAGTGAAGGCTTTGGAAAAGTTATTCAGATGTCTTGATGTGTCTATTGTAAGGTTTGCCCCGTTCGACAGAGAAACTCTCGTGACACGTGTGGTTCACAAAGAAGGTTTACTGATGCGTAACGTAGTAGTCACAAGCAAAGCCAGGACTGGCTTGGTACAATTGCATCACTTGTTATATTCCCCCCTTCCCGCGCTTTTTTCCTGCCCCGCGATCACGTTGCTGCTGCGGATTATCGGCCCCCCAATAATCCCCCTTGATTGTCCATGATGGCAGGTTCGGTCAGGGTCCATTGTCCTTGATTGCCAGTTCCCCTCCGGCTGGGTTGGTCCCTCCCCGTTACGTGCAAGCCCGAGGGTTCTGTGCTGCGTTGCGATCTTGTTTCGCTGCCTGCGGCCCCGTTCATTGTTGGCTCGCGCCGTTATCAGTTTATAGTTAAAAGCTTCCGCTGCGGTTTTCCTGTTTGGCTGGGCGCAGGTGGCCCGTTAACTAGCGGCGCTTTCAGTTCCTCTTTTCCCCGCTAGCTACCGCCGGTGGATTCCGTGTGGTCTGGCTGCGAGCTTCCCTGAAGCCCCGTGCTGACCAAACCTGACATACCGCCCCCCTGAAGACAACTCCCCCCCCCCGGCTCTATTTCGGTTTCCCGGGGTATTTATTGTAAAAGTCCCGCACTAGGTCCGGTGCCCTTATGTGGGTTTTACTCACCCATTCGCTGTGGGACTTGGGAAAATGTTTCCATTGCACTAGGAGCTGGACCTGCCCCTTGTGCCTCCTGGCGTCCAGTATCTGGTTGATCTCGAAATGCTGCTTCCCCCCGACCATGATGGGTGGTGGCACTCCCTCTGCCTTGTGCCAGGCGTTCCCTGGCTGGTGCAGCTTTAGCAGGCTGCAATGGAACACCGGGTGGATCTTCCCGAAGCTTTTCGGGAGCGTCAGCCTGACGATTACTGGATTGATGACCTCTGCAATGGGGAACGGCCCCACAAACCTCGGGCTGAGTTTTTTCGATGCCTGGTGCGTCTTTAGGTTTTTGGTTGACAGATACACCTGGTCCCCCACTTTCCACTGCTCCTCAGGGAGCCTCTTGCGGTCCGCGTGTTTCTTGTAGTCGGCTTTGGCTCTTTGCAATGCCGCGTGCGCCACTTGCCGGGTCGCGTCGATTTGGGCGAACCAGGCGTCCAGGGAGTTGATCTGGGATTCCGGCTGAGGCAACTCCGGCATGGGGACAAAGTCTCTCCCGGTGGCTACTTTGAACGGAGAGAACCCGGTACTCTTGTGGACGGCGTTGTTGTATGCCACTTCCGCGAATGGTAGTAGCTCCGCCCAATCGTCCTGTTGGTGCCCCACGTAGCAGCGCAGGTACTGTTCGAGCCCCCCGTTCAGGCGTTCCATGGCTCCATCCGTCTGCGGGTGCGCCGCGGAAGAAAGGGCTTGCTTCGTCCCCACCCGCTTCAGGAACTCCCTCCAGAACCGTGCGATGAAGTTGCCGCCCCGATCGCTGACGACCCGTCGGGGCGCGCCGTGGAGCCGGTAAACATGTTGCACGAATAGTCTCGCCAACCCCTCTGCTGTGGGGACTCGCCGGCATGCTACAAAGTGCGCTTGTTTGGAGAATAAGTGCATAACCACCCAAATGGCGGTCTTCCCCTTACTCTCCGGGAGCTCTACTATGAAGTCCATGGCGATCTCTTGCCATGGGCCGTCGGGTTCCGCTACCGACTGGAGTAGCTCTCTAGGCTTGCCTTTGGTCCCTTTCGCCGTCGCGCACACCGGGCAACCCCCCGAGTACGCCTCCACGTCCTTACGGAGCGTGGGCCACCAGAACTGCCGCCGAATTAAGTGGAGCGTCTTCACGAAGCCGTAATGCCCCGCGCTCCGGCTGTCGTGGGCTCTTTCCATGACCTCCCGTCAGCAACCCTCGGGCACGTACAGCTTTCCTTCATGCCACCACAACCCCTCTTGGCTGGTTAGTGCCTCTCGGTTCTGCTTGAGCCAAGCGTCCCGCTACGCCTCCTCCGCGATCCCTTGCCTTACTTCAGGCGCCGCGTCCCGTCGCTCCCCCTTGGTCTGGCTCCGGGTCACCGCCTTTGCAGCCAGTCTGCTGGCAGGGATGATGGAGTCCACGATCTCCTCCCGTAGGCTGGCGTGCTGGGGCATGTGAGACAGTCCATCGGCTAGGAAGTTGCGCTTCCCGGGGATGTGTTTTAGGGTGAACCTGAACCTCCTGAAGTATTGGGACCACCGCGCCTGTTTGGGGGATAGCTTACGCGGGGTCTTCAGGGCCTCGGGGTTCTTATGGTCCGTCCAAACCTCGAATGGTTCAGCTGCCCCCTCCAGTAGATGACTCCACGTGGCCAGTGCCCACTTGACTGCGTACGCCTCTTTCTCCAACACCATCTACCTCCTCTCCGTCTCGGTGAATTTGCGGGAGGCGTAGGCGCATGGGTGGATGGCCCCCTCCGGGCTGGGCTGGAGCAGGACCGCCCCCGTTGCCACATCTGACGCATCTACTTGGATTATAAACCGCTGATCTGGGTCGGGATGGCGCAGGATCGGCTCCGCTGTGAACTGCCGTTTTAGCTCCTCAAACGCCCCCTGGCATTCTGCAGTCCACGCAAGTGTCATGCTGGGCTTGGGGGGTTTTCCAGTGCCCTTGGTTTTTAGCAGGTCTGTTAGGGGAAGGGCGATTTGGGCGAAGTTCGGGATAAACTGTCTATAGAAGTTCGCAAACCCTAGGAAGCTTTGAAATTGCCTCCGGGTTTGCGGTGCTTCCCAGCCCAGGACATCCTTTACCTTCACCGGGTCCATCTCAATTCCCCGGCTGGATATTCGGTAGCCGAGGTAGTCTAGTTGCTCTCGATGGAACTCGCATTTTGATAGCTTCGCATACAGCTGTGACTTCAGCAGTCTCTGGAGCACCGTGCGCACCAGGCTCATGTGCTCCGCCAGGGTTTCGGTGTAGATGAGGATGTCGTCCAGGTAGACCAGGACGCCCCGGTAGAGTAGGTCGTGCAGCACCTCATTTATTAGCTGCATAAATACCCCCGGGGCCCCTTTTAATCCGAACGGCATCACGGAAAATTGGTAGCTTCCGAGCGGCGTGTTGAACGCCGTTTTCCACTCATCTTTAGCGCGGATCCTGACCCTGAAGTAAGCTTCGCGCAAGTCCAGTTTTGTGAACACCCTCCCCTTAGACAGGTGCGACATCAAGTCCTTCATCAAGGGGAGGGGGTATTTGTACTCGGTGCTGATTGCGTTCAGCCCCCGGTAGTCCACGCACATTCGGAGCGAGCCATCCTTCTTCTCCCAGAATAGTACCGGGGCCGCTAATGGTGACTTCGCGGGTTGGATGAATCCCCGCGCTAGGTTCTTGTCTATGAACTCCCGCAGAGCCCCCATCTCCCTCCTTGACAGGGAGTACATTTTCGGCATAGGCAGAGTCGCCCCTGGCTCTAACTCGATGGCGCAATCACTGGGCCGGTGTGGAGGGAGCTGGTCGGACTCCTTCTCCCCGAACACTGCCGCCAGGTCTCGATACTGCCTCGGGATTCCGCCGCCCGTCATGGGTTCCCCGGACCCTGCCTCTCGCTTTGCAGTTGTCTCGCCAGTCGCCGCTGCCTCCCCATGCCTCGGGATCGTTGCGAGTCTCCAGGGTCCCGGCGCTGCTGCTGCTGCTGTTGCCGCCCGGGTCTCAGGCTCCGTCTGCTCTCGCCCCATCTCCCGGGGTCTCAGTTCCTCCACTTGCCCGTCTGTGGTTGCGGCCGCACCCGTCTCCACGGCTCGGTCCCCTCTGCTCTCACACTTCGCCGGTCTGTCGACCCCGAACCGCACTGCCTCCGCCGTCCAGTCGACCCGTGGGTTCCGTCGCCGCAGCCACGCCAAGCCGAGTACCACCGCGTAGTTGGCCACCGGGACCACCACAAATCTTAGTTCTTCCCGGTGACTCCTGATCGTCATCTGGACTGGCTCGGTGTAATACTGAGCTGGCCCCCCCCCCGCCAGCGTGCCGTCTAGCTGGCTGAATGCAATGGGCTCCGGGAGGCGCCTCAGCTGTAGTCCGAGCCCCGAGACCACAGCTGGGTGCATCAAGCAGTGGGTGCAGCCTGAATCCAGTAGCGCCCACAGCTGTGCCTCCCCTCCGGATCTCACCCCCCGGATGTGTATTCTCACCCGGAACGGAGGGCAGTCCTCATCTCCGATTGGGTCTGCGCGCCTCGACTCCCCTGCTCGCACTGGGACGCCGTTCAGTGCGAGCGCACCTCGTTTCCCGCCGGCTCCGAGTCCTCTCCGGAGGACGCCGTCTCCGGGGTCGACCACGCCCCGCATCCTTTTTCGGTCACCACCGCCACTGCCCCCTTCCGCGGTCGGTCACCGGCCCTTTTCCCGGTCGCACGTGGGGGCTTGACTTCGGGCCGTGGTGAGGCTCCTTCCCGCTCTGTCGGGCACTGCGCCGCTCGGTGGCCTCTGCCTCCGCACCGGAAGCCCAGGTTCGGGGCTCTGGTCGCCTCTCGCCCCCCAGTGGACTGGCGCCGACTGCTCCGCCTTTCCTCGGGGGTTCTCTCCCTCGGCTGGTCCCTCGTCTGGTCCCGTCGCCTCGCGCTTTGTTGGATCTGCCGCCATGCCGATTCCGCCGTTCCGGCCAGCCAGATCCAATCTTTCACTGTGGCCGGGTCGTCCCGTCCCAGTGCCCGCTCCAGGATCTCTGGATTGAGCCCCCTCTTAAAATACTTCAGCCGCAGGGACTCCGGCCAGTCCGTGAGCTTCTCTGCCAACCTCCAGAACTCCAGGGCGTACTCCAATACCGACTTGCCCCGCTGTCTGAACTGCAGGATGTCGTCCTCCGCCCGCTTGGCGCTCAATGTGTCCTCGAATCTGTCCCGGAGTGCCTGCATGAAGTCCGGGAAACTCCGTAGTTCCGCCGCGTTGGCGTCATATAGTCCGATCACCCAGCTAGCTGCTTGGCCATCTAGCAGCTCGGCCACGTAGGATACTCTATCCTCGTCCCTAGCGAATAGGTGACCACCCCTCTGCATGAACCCCCTAACGTGCGTCAAAAACTGCGGCAGCTGTTTAGGGTCCGCTGAGAACTTCCCAGTGATGCCTCGAAGTCTCAGGGCGTCTGCCGCCCGTCGGTCCACCGACCGGGGCATCGTGGGCGGTGCCGGCTGGGGTGCCGGACCGCCACCCCCGTTGCTCGCCCCATCGCTCACCGCCGATGGTCCCACTCTCTGTAGCAGGGTCTGGAGCATCACCTCCATGGCATCTAGGCGCCGCTCGACTCTCTCCTCTAGTCGGGCGAACTTCTCGTCCCACTCGCAGTTCCGGGACCCTGAACCTCGGGTCATCGTGACGCCTGAACCGTCTGGCCCTTGGTTCACACACATCGACCACCGCTCGGCTGGAGGGCGCCCGGTCCTGGTCGCTGTCCCGTCGCTCCCGGGTGGCTCTGACCGTCCCTCCTCGAGCCTGGGCCCCTCGTGCTCCAGCTGACCCGCGGATTCCTCGTTGCTGGTCATGCCTGTATTGGAAAGGGAAACGCTCCTCGGTGGTACCGGGTAGCGCTAACGGTGAGTCCTGGCTTTATGTAAGGTTTGCCCCGTTCGACAGAGAAACTGTCGTGACACGTGTGGTTCACAAAGAAGGTTTACTCATGCGTAACGTAGTAGTCACAAGCAAAGCCAGGACTGGCTTGGTACAATTGCATCACTTGTTATATTCCCCCCTTCCCGCGCTTTTTTCCCGCCCCGCGATCACGTTGCTGCTGCGGATTATCGGCCCCCCAATAATCCCCCTTGATTGTCCATGATGGCAGGTTCGGTCAGGGTCCATTGTCCTTGATTGCCAGTTCCCCTCCGGCTGGGTTGGTCCCTCCCCGTTACGTGCAAGCCCGAGGGTTCTGTGCTGCGTTGCGATCTTGTTTTGCTGCCTGCGGCCCCGTTCATTGTTGGCTCGCGCCGTTATCAGTTTATAGTTAAAAGCTTCCGCTGCGGTTTTCCTGTTTGGCTGGGCGCAGGTGGCCCGTTAACTAGCGGCGCTTTCAGTTCCTCTTTTCCCCGCTAGCTACCGCCGGTGGATTCCGCGTGGTCTGGCTGCGAGCTTCCCTGAAGCCCCGTGCTGGCCGAACCTGACATCTATACCTACAAAGTTCAAAATCATGCAGGCAATGGTTTTCCCTGGGACACTCCCTAGAAGTGAAAATTGGACTCTGAAAAAGCAGGATAGAAACAGTATTGATGTTTTTGAACTTTGGTTTTGGAGAAGACTCCTGAGAATTAAACTGTTATAAATGAAGTTGATTAGAAGGTGATTTTAAACAGACTTAAGAAAATACTTTCACACTACACAGTCATTACATCAATGCCTAACGATGACCACTAAGTAGGATGGTTTGAAAGGGGGATTAGAAAAACTTTTACAGGAAAAGAATATCAAGGGCAAAGGCTCTTGAAGGCTCCATGACACAACTGGTCTATCTGCCTTCAAATATCAGGGGCAGGGCCAAAAAGTCTCCATGACTTTTGAGAGCCCCACAGAAGCATCTGATTGCTCACTCTGAGAATCAAGTTGGGACTCCACTTGACCCAGTAATGCTGCACTTTTGTTCTGATATAGCATTTGTGGCCTCAGATAGGTAGAAGTTTGACTTCCATAAAGTTGTGCATGAGTCATTTTATTATATTACATTCCCATGCTTATTTGAAGCTGCTTCTTTGTTGCTTGCTTGTTTCTAGAACAAGAGAATAATATCATGCAATTCATGTATATTAGGTGACTTAAAGAAATGTCTCCCCAAATAGAAGATAAAGCGTAGCTCATTGTCAGCCTCCTCATCTGAATCTGAGCCCACCATGACATTTAGATGAACTGCCAGATGGATTTTGAATCCAGAATGACACAAGATTTCCAGCTGATTTTCAAACGACAATGTCTTCCAGAAAAATCCCAATGCTACACAAGCTTTGGAAGGAAAATGCTTTCCCTCCTGCTTCCCTTCTTTTATTTTAGTTTGCCTACAGCTCTGCTCCAGAAAGAAATACTCAAACACAGGCCATTCTCTTCCACTGGATGATCCCAAATGCCACGGGGATCCTCTGTCTTTTGCTTCATTTTGGGTGGACCTGGATTGGAATGTTCTATGTTGATATTGGCAACGTGACACAGAAATTGCTGTGGAATGCACTTCCCATGTTTTCCAAAAGTGGTATGTATGTATGTATGTATGTATGTATGTATGTATGTATGTATGTATTTATTTATTTATTTATTTATTTTTCAGTGACTTCACATAGATAGAAGATGGGACTCACAGATCATTAATGCTTGCCTTGAACAATATTTATGTTAGAATATTTTATGGAGACTATCAGAGTATCTGAAGTATAACAATTATGTTAAAAAATGCTCGAAATGCCAGAGGATTCCAAGGTCTGGATTATGATATGGTTTTCCACCCAGGCTCTTCCTCTCACCAGGTTCAGCTGACTGCTGACTCTACAAGCAAATTGAACTAGTTATCCTTGCTTTTGCCTCATTGCTCTGCTCCTGACCTGCCCTGTTCAATCTGCTTCACCCTTGTTTGTAAATGTTCATTCTTTTCTAATTGACAATCATTGCATGCATTTGCCTGTCTGTTTGTTTGTTTTCTAATTTATATAGCCACCCATCTCACTTGCATGTGACCCTGGGTGGTGTATAGAATTAAAACAAAACTAAACAATCAACATACTTTATCCATTAAACAGTCAGAAACAATTAAAAACATAATTACGAAAGACAGAGAAGAACGCAATCAAACTTATACCAGCCATTTAATGGGATCCATGCTTCCATGGGATCTTCGGGCCTGAATACAAAAGTAAGTTTTGAGGGCCTTCCAGAAGGCCAACAGGGTTGCAGCCAAACTCATCTTGGAGGGAATGATGTTCCAAAGGGCAGGTGCCATGGCAGAAAACGCTCTCCTCCTGGGCCCTGCCAAATGAAGCTCCTTGGCTGACAGGACCCACAACATGCCCCTCCTGCTGGATTTGCTGGGATGAGTGGATGTAATTGGGGTGAGGGGTCCCTCAAATAGCCTGGCCTATGCTATGTAGGACTTTAAAGGTCAAAACCAGCACCTTGAATTGGACCTGGAAGCAAACTGGTAACCAATGCAGCTAGTGGACCGGAGGTATAACACGTGCTGTTCTTGGGGCACACAGAATGGCCCACACCACAGTATTTTGCACCAGTTGAAGCTTCCAAATAGTCTTCAAGGAGAGCCCCATGAGGAGTATGTTACAGTAGTCACTTCCCGTTTGTGATGGCACTATAAGGCATATCTCTCACCTCACCTGATTAAAGGGTTTTCAAACTTCCGAATTATTGGACTATGTGGGTAAAGACTGACTATTTGATAATTTAAAACTTTTCATTTTATATTATTTGTTTTTAACGAGATAATCCTATTTAGAATTCCAACTGTGTCACAAGCCTTTAAAAGTAAAAAAGCCTGCTATTACTGTAGTTTATATAGACATTTGTTACCAATAAATAAATTTGACATTCAGATGTTAAGAGATGAGTAGAATAAAGAATTAGAAGTTTCTATATTACCTAGACAATGGGAGAGCATCTTAACTTCTATAGCAAGATTATCAATGGACCTTAAACTATGATTTCTATAGCAAAAAATAATATTTAGAACTTATTGGACTCCATTACATTTGTATAGAAAAGGACTGTCTAAGACAGCTTTTTGTAATAATGGTGATGCTTCTTTAAAACACTTTGTTTTTACAATGTCCTATACTTACAAAGTTTTGGGAGAAAGTAGTGGACTATATAACTATGTTTATGTGACAAAAGCTAACATTTTCAGAGGATAATATTCTCCTGAATTACATATCTAGTACATGGAATTTGATAACTGGAAAACGTAAATGGATTCTCCATGCCCTTACTATGGCCAAAAGACTGATATTGCAATACTGCAAAGATACATGTATGGCCCCATTCACTCCATGGATTGAAGACCTGACTGCACTTGCCACTTATGAGCGGATTGCCTATAGACATAGACTTTGTATGGACAAGTGTAATGAAGTACGGGATTTATTTATACAAAATTCAGTTGGTTAAGTTAAAAAACATGATAGTTATATACTCGCAGACTATTTGCATTAGATAAATATATATACAATTGTAACTTTATTGTTGTAATGACATATTATATGTTATATATCTTCCTCCTCCTCCTTTTCTGTAGTATTATTTCCACTTATTTTTAAACACTTTTTTTTTTTTGGACAATGTATGTAACTTTGTGTCTTGTTCCTTTTTGTGTTTATGTTTTGTTGTTGTAATTATTATAAAATAAAGGGGAAAAAAACATACTCCATTGGGGAGCTAACTAGGTCATCAGTGATTGAGAGTCTTCTTTGTCAAATATTTATCTAAATTTTGATATTATATTAATGCAAGAAATTTGGGTAGTTGGCCAGATGGATATGGATGGATTTCATTCTCTCTATATCAAAGCTATTCCAAACTCAAGGGGAACAAGACTCAAAGAAGGCCTGGCCATCTTAATTCCTACAGATTTAAGAATATTACTCCTCTTCCATAGCCTTCTAGAATTTCCTGCAGTGTGTCTTTCCTGATACACCTGAAAGGGCTCACAGATAATTGTGCTTCCCCCCAAACAACCATATAGCCATTAGGAGTTATTATATAGGAGGAAAAGAATGATGTAGATTGTCCGTATCCATTATTGTGATCAGACAGGTGACTGGCCACAAATATGAACCCAATAAAAAAACATTGAATTGCATCTTCTACATCATGATGAACTTGCCTTCTCACCATGGATCCTGGATTAAATCTGGCTGCTTTATACCATGTTCCCAGAAATGGGAACCTGGATAAATTAATAACATTCCTCCAAGAGTCATTCTGATTTCTGTTCTGTGAGCCCAGTTCTCTGCATGACACTAAAATTTGTGCTGTTCTACACTTGAAAGGAGACATACACATTGAAGATCTGCACATTAAAATACTTTTTAAATTTACTATCAGAGCAACCTATGTTACATTGTCCCATAGTTAGGGTAGATATGAACATTAGGAAAATCTACAGCACACTTCATGCCAAGAAGTCATGGAGAATTATGTTTAACTGATCCTTTTTATCAGATGTTCCTTTCTATTCAGATCAGGCCTCAGCAAAATTATATAGCATTTGGGGAAAAAGACACATGCCAGTAGCCCCCCACTGGAGGCTAAGATGGCAAAGATCTCCACGGCCACCAGGTATTTTCCTTTGCTGCTTATGTAGGCAGGTATGAAGGACAGCCAGACACTGCAAAAGACCAGCATGCTGAAGGTGATGGATTTGGTTTCCTGGAAGGTATCTGGCAGTGTCCTGGCTAGGAAAGCTACAACAAAACTGACAATAGCCAGGAAGCCCATGAAGCTCAAAATGCAATAAAACATTGCAACAGATCCTTCATTACATTCCAGAATGGCTTCAATGTTTAGAGAGTTCATGTCAATGTTTGGGAAGGGGGGAAAGGTGGACAGCCAGATTACACAAAGAATAGTTTGAATAAGGGAGCAGGAGAGCACAATGGAAAGGGCGAGTCTTTTCCCCACCCACGTCCGCATCCTTGATCCTGGCTTGGTGGCCATGAAAGCGAGAACCACAGTAATGGTTTTGGCTAACATACAAGAAACCGCCACTGAGAAGATGATCCCAAAAGCAGTCTGTCGAAGGAGACAGGTCACCGTCATAGGTCTACCAATGAAAAGCAGAGAACAAAGGAAGGAGAGGAGGAGGGAGATGAGGAGGGTGTAGGAGAGGCTGCGGTTGTTGGCTTTGATGATGGGGGTGTCGTGGTACTTGCTGAAGATTCCTAGCACCAAAATTGTGATGAAGGAAAGCACTAGAGCCACACCAGTCAAACTGATACCCAGATTTTCTTCATAAGATAGGTAACTTACATGTTTGGGAATGCATAAAACATGATCTTTACTTGGAGAGCGATCATCTGGGCACAGAAAACAATCATCCATGTCTGGAAAAGCAAGTGGGAATATTAAATCAAGCTATTCTTGGCATTTCTGCATGTTCCCCCAAATAGGCCATTAAAAATATAAAAGAGATCAATATAAAAGAGATCAATTTCCCTCTGCTTTTCTGTTCTGAAATTATCATTCCGTACAGCATATCTTTTTCCAGTGCATGCAAGCATAGCATATGTTAGTCAAGAATGTACAAAAACTCACTTCTAATAATAAAGGTTTGTTCAGTAACACCTTGAGATGAAGTTTTTTTAAAAAAAAATCAGTAAGGAAATTTTGGAATGCAATAATTTAGGAACTTCATGCTTAAAAGCTAAGACTACTTTAAGATTAGATAGCATTTCATGATTGAAGATCCAGTTTAACCCGTCCCTGTCTTCATCTTTTCTATTTCCTATTTTTGGGTGTAGTGGAAATGCTGCTTTCCATTCAGGTCCATTCAAAGTTGAGCCAGGGCAGCTAGACATTGGGATAGATGCATAATATAAAAGAACCTGTAACAACCCCTTCCAGGACAACTTGATTATTCTTACAAATAACCCTAAGAATTACTGGGTTCATGGCCATCATCATCATCATCATCATCATCATCATCATCATCATCATCATCATCATCAAAGTAGTAGTACTTATCTCCTGATAAGTAGAGTAAGAAATGAAAATGGTCATATTCCTTTTAGGAACACAATAAAAAATGGGATTTTGGATAAGGAAAGCTTCATTCCCAGACACAGCAAATGTAAGCTTAGGTGATCTTAATGGTACTCAGAAAAAGTGCTACCAGATGCCTTTTGATTTTTGAACCACTTTTCACCAAATGTGAGTGTTCATTTCACCCCGTTACACACTTTAATAAAGCTTGTTTAAGCTGAAAATTATTGTCTGAACTGGGACAAGTTTGTACAAAAATGAGTGTTTATATATAACCTGATGTCTACATGCTGAAACACGCCCCATATTCTTAAGCTGTTTCTTACCTGTCTGGTTGGAGATCTTCCCTTCTGGACATGGAGTACAATCATAGCAGCAAAAGGGTTCTCCTTCTTTCTTGCTCTTTCTGTAACCTGAACGGCATTTCTCATTACACAGTGAAAGAGGCTGTGTCTGAACAATGATGGAAGAAGCATTGGACGTCATGTGCAGAAAATCAGAAAAGGGCTCAGTCAATGTTCACGATGTTAAGGAAGATTCCTAGGTTTGCTCAGAGGAAGTAGGCCAGAGACAGGTTGACCCACCACTTGTCATTGCCCTCAAGAGATACAACTTATATATTTCCAATGGGGTTGGACAGTAGAGGAACCAATATCTATCTCGTTGAGAATGAGGGCTATATAAAAAAACCCTATTTTTTAGAATCCACATTAATATTGAGATTACTTTCAGGGAATGAAAGATGAATTTTTCATTTCAAAGATAATTTGTAGAGAGAATCATACCCCATCTTTCTTTCTTGTAAATTCTTAAATCATACTAATGAGTGAGAGGCCACAATGAACTAAGAGAAAAGGGTCGAGGGAAAAGATGTCAAGCCCTTTGGACTATATTCATAAGCAAACAAAAATCAACAGCTGTTTAGTGATGGCAGGAGTTGGGTGGTCAATAAATTTAAATAAATTTAAATAAGCCAATAAATAAATAGCTTTTTCTGTCCAAGACACTGTAGGAGGGATTGGAATGTTCTTAGTGTTGAGAATGAATTCTAACAAGAAAACAAGCAATTTGAGTTTTAAGAGAAAAAAGTCAGATTATTTTGGAGATGGGACGAAGGCCCTAATAAACCAACCTTAAAAACATTTTTTTTTTAAATTTAGCTGAATGACAACTATGCAATTCCAAGAACTTAACCCTGAAGGTCTTTATAAATGGCTATTTATTGAAATGACATAGATTTTACCTGGTTAAACCGAGTAGGCCAGACAATGTTCTTTTCGAAAAGTGTCAACCGTTGGTCTGAAGATCCCTCTGGCTCTATCCTTCCAATCTTGACCCTAAGAAAAGACTCATTTGAGAATGTGACCCAGTTGATAATATCAAATTGAGTGACTAATTCTTCATTATGGTCAAAAGAAATTGTCTCTCCAGTGCTGTCATTAAATGATATGCTTCTAATAAAGTGGTGGATCTAAATGTGAGAATGAAGAAACAGGACAAAGAAATAAAAAATATAGTTGTATTCCAATATACAATTGTTTATTGTTTTTATGTGGGATAATTATGAAAATAAAGGTTTTTAATTTTACTGACATAAATGAATTATTATTGGTGATTGTGTACATTATTTATAAGACTATAGAAGAAAAATAGGGGAAATGTTGAGGATTTAATACATGAAGCAGAGGGGAAAGTGCATAGAATGACCTATTAACTTACTTCAAGGAAAAGGAAATATTAGACATGAAGAAGCGAGGTCTCTTAGGAATAGTCTGGCTTATTTTAAAAATGTTTTATGGATTTAAACATTAAATTTCAGATTGGAATTTCTGAGACACATTGATTGATTGATTGACCTCAAAACACTGATGTTCAGAAATCAAGCCACCGGCTTCTAAAAAGATGTGACTTATTGAATGCCTCATAAGGGAAACTTCATAACTGAAAACTTGCAAATGTAAATTGGATTGATTCAAATTATACTTGAGGTTTACTTTGAGGTTCCCAAATTGTTTAATGATCAGTGAATTTCCCTTCACATTACTTAGGAAAGAAGCATTTGGTTTGGAAGTCTGTAGGAATTTATTTTCATCTCATCTAATATTTTGCTTCAGCAGGGTCCATTCTTCTTAATATTTTGATGGGAGCCAAAAAGGGGATATAAGAGCTAAAAGCTAGATTGGGAAGCTGAAAAGAGAGAGAGCTGTAGCTCTTCCTCCTCCTGTCTCTCAAGGATATTCCCACCTAATTTTTAGAAGCATAACTAAACTTGCCTAAACGCACAGATAGAGCATAATATAGTATAAAACTCTCTCTCTCTCTCTCTCTCTGTCTCACACACACACACACACACACACACACACACGTTGGATCTAGTTAGTACTGGATAGAAGATCACCAGGATATTGCAGGTTATCACTTTAGAGTGGGGAGTTGGGGGTCATCTCACTCTTGACTTTAAGTTTGGAGCAAACAGTCAGCAGCAATCCTCCATCGCAGCACACAAACTACTCTGATCTAACTGAGTTATGGCTAAGAAAATATAGCAGAGACCACATATGGTCAGTGGTCTTGCACTAGTATACTCTGAGTTTTACTTTCCAAGACTGTTGATTAAGTTTCTGTCTTCATACATTCATAACTGATCATACTATGACCAGGAAATTTACATGGACATAAGTAAAAGGCACCAAGAACGAGTTTCAGATCGAAGAAGACTTTATCTTGACCATATGGTTAGTGCATTTGTTCAGTAACTTCCCACCGTCACATCAGAAAGTGCTCAGATCTCATCATGTTCTCTCTAAGAAAATACTATTAGCAACATATCTCAAGTATGATAATTTACGCTAGTCTGCTCTGAGCTTTACCTTCCATGACTGTTGATGAAGCTTCTGTCTCCTATTTCTAACTGATCCTTGATTGTCCATAGAAGAGTGCAAGGCATGCAAAGCACGTGCAATGGCATAGACAGCAGTGTAGACACTGTAACTGTGAGCCGTCATCCTCATTTCAAACACAGTCATAGGGAGCGTCCCTAGTTGCTCCTTCCCAGTGCAGAGGTTCCCATCCATCACATCACTGGATAAATCAGGGAAGGAGCAACTAAATACCTGTTGCCAGATTTCTCTTAGGAAACCATCTTCTGCCTCCAGAGCAGGATTTCTCACTTGAAGAAATTGATGAAATCCAGAAATATACTTTGAAGTAATTGCCAAGGATAAAGATCCATGAATGAAGCTTAAATCCCAATTTCTCTGCAAGGGAAGAGATGTGAAATCAACATCTGCTGTCATAATCCAAACTTTGGAATATTCAGGCATGTCCTCAAGTTCAGAAACCTTGAGGAAAAACCTTAAAGTTAACATACTCTGAAATTCTCCATGAAAGATGACAGTATTGGTTGTACGAGTCAAGGCAAAACTTAATGTTTCACAAGCTGCTTCCTCTACTTGATCAACGTCACTGAGCATCCCACCAACCAAATTTCTTATGAAATCGAAGCAGATGCCACTCTTGGAAAGCATAGGAATCACGGTCCTTAAAAGAACCTCTCTTGCATTGCCAATATCAATATAGAACACCCCAATCCAGGTCCATCCAAAATGAAGCAGGAGATGCAGGATCCCCCTGTACTGATGAATTGCATTTGGGAACATCCAGTGGAAGAAAACAGCTTGGGTTTGAGAATCCATCTCTGGGGCAGAGCTGTATGCAAACTAAAGTAAATGAAGAAGCAAAAGAGTTAGTTTCAAAGCATATGACCCTCAGCTTTTTAGTTCTGTAGTCATTCTATTGGGCCATCATGACCTCTGTTCCATCCATCAGTTAAGATGACCCAACTCACTGTTTTATTCTAGCTGGTGAGTTTTGATTGTCCAAAACAAATAAAAGCAGCAGCCCTAAAAATCCAGGGGACCTGTTTTAAAAACCTTTCCTGTTTCCTTAACAACACTTACTTGTGCAACTTTGTAGTTGTTCAGGATGGTTGACATGTCCAGGAATTCATTAGAGCTTGGTCCCCCAATAACAGCTACCACATTGTTCTGGAGATCACATTTATAGTTAGGGATGAATCTGCTTGCTGTAGAGAGCAGTTCCATTGTGGCTGCACAGGTATATCGTGGACTAAAATAATTGTTATAGATATTGAAGCCTAGGGTGACATTGGTTAAGATCTTGTGGTTTCCATTAATCTCTTTTACAGCAAACACCAAGGCTAAGACATGTTGGTAGGCCTGAGTCAGTAATCTGAGGTGACATTGGAAAACAAGACACATTTATTTAAGTTGTTTCAGAAGAAATACACATTTTCAATCCTGTATATCTTTCCTATCTTCATCCTAAAGTAAAATATAGGTTGGGGCAGCTGTGAGAAGTGAATCCATACATATAAAAAAAGACTACACAGTCATGGTTGTGTGTATGATAGGAGCAGATATCATGACATATATACACATAATTGCACACACATAAACATATTTGTCTCTCTCTCTCTCTCTCTGAGCCACACTCTCTCACTTTTTCTCCCTGTCTCCCTCTCACACACACAGGTACACACACAGACACAGATGGAATCTGTCTATTTATCTATCAATGAAAAATGCAAAAACAAAGAAGCCAAACTTAGAAACCATTCAGGACTCAGATAAAGAACAGAACTGGATAATGACCTCCAGATGACACATAGAATATAATGTGATTAGCAAGAAATAAAACCAACCTTCCTTCCTTCCTTCCTTCCTTCCTTCCTTCCTTCCTTCCTTCCTTCCTTCCTTCCTTCCTTCCTTCTATCCATATTTTCTCTACCACTGAAATTTCCCAGTTTTTGTTTTCATTTTATTTTGAACTACTAGTTGCAACATGGAATTTTAAAAAGGGCAGGTTCAACTCTTCTCACAATGAATGTTTGTGAAAGCCCACTTATGACACCATTTTATACACCAGAAAGTATATTCACTGATGTCCTTCTATGATTGAATTACTGCATGATGACTTCTGTTATATACTACATTTTCTCCTGTGCACACTGTGTCTGTTACCTATAATAATTTTTTGATCTGTTTGAACAACTACAGCACTCCAACTATTAGTGGAACAACTGCTACTGCTGTAACTCTTGATACTCACGGAATGAAATATCATGGCATTTTGAAATGGTTAAAAAAAGGTATTGTGGAAGGCAAATACTGTCTACTGCCCTCAAGCAAGAATTAACATGGAGTAGCACTTTTTTCCCCAGATCAGAATAGAGATACAACACCACAACTTTGACAAATTTAAGTTCCTCACATGAAATCAACAAACATGTCCTGAGAAGGATGTCTTGAGAATTTGATCTCCTCAGAAATAATGAAGAACTGAGAAATTATGCCACCAATAATGAGTTGCCCTGGCTGATAATATTTATGAAAAATAATACTTGGTTCATTACTAGAGTACTTTGCACAATGGACCGTGCAGACGCTCTTGGGGAACAAAACTAATATCAACACGCAAAGTATTACAGTCATAAACGAAAATGTTCCTTTCCAAAAACAATTCTCCATCTCCCTCATAGATGACAGAATAGCTTCAAATGTCAGAGTCAAGTGTCTGTTGCAAGCCAAGGCACTCTAGAATAAATGTCTGGCCAGTGAGTTGATGCAGCCTAACCTCCTTATTTCCCCAGCTGGGAGCGTCAAATGGCAAATTTAAAGCCTCTTTAAATTTTTATCGATAATATTTCTTATAGCCTCAGTCTCTCCAGAGAATTGGGGAAGGAGTCAGAGAAATCCCAATTAACTTGATAATTGAAAGTCAAATAATACCATATTATTGTGCGTGTTTTACTGCTGCTTATAAATTCTTCAACTTATTCCCACTGGAGATAAAGAGGCTGTAACGTTGTCTCGTCCCGTGTCTTCGAGGTCAACCACCCTTGACCTCAACTTGATTAGGCAGATGAAAATGAATATACCTTTTCTTTGTGAAGTATACATTGATATGAAATAGAACTACATCTTTTACATAATACAGGTTGATTCTGTGTTTCCAAGTCAAGCATATTTTACAGTTTGAGAAGAAAATTAAATTACTATGGATGATTCCAAAATGCAAGCAGTAGTTTGGAAGTTGGTTGGAAGTTCAATGAAACCACCGGAAAGGCATTTTTTTCCTTTCTATGTTTCCAGAAAATAAATAAATCTAGCTTCTACAAAATGTTTCTAGTTCCAGGGTACAATCCAATGAAATCTGGTGTACACTATGAATAGCAGGGATTATTCCCAACAAGCAACACAAATAGAAGGTAGAAATTTGTTCATTTATTTATACATCAGATTTATATAGCTGCCCGTCTCACAGAAAGTGACTCTGGGCAGTGTACAACAATTAAAACAAAATAACAAGTGAATAAAAACAGGCATTATAGAAAGATAAAACATTTTTATTAGAATAAGAACACTGACATAGGATAGAGTTGTCCTTTTCAATGGCTGTATGGATTGTGTAGCTGTTGGTTGCAATGATAGATACTCTTTTGATAAGGCTGAGTGGGTATCGACTGTATTCACCTATTACATAGATGGATTATATCTGCTTTTACGCTTTCTTCTTTCTTCTCATGTTCAGAAAAAAGTAGAAATCTTTTACTGATGTATGTGCCTGAGTGACATCCAACCAATGAATAGAGGATATATGTTAATTCCCCCAGTAATATCTACCTAGCCAATTAGATCAGAAACAGAGGTCTTCTGCAACATCCTTCACTTGTAGACTGCCATCTGCGGGGACTGATTAATTGTGCTTTTTCTGGAACTGTTTGTGTCAGATGTTTGTGTCAACTTCCCTCCTGACTTATAGAAAATCCATAAAAATGTAGCTGTTTCATTTGGCCTCAAGGATGCAGGACCATGGATTGCTGTATTTTCAAATGTTGTACTTTTTTTTTTTTTTGCTCTTAATTTGTTGAATTGTCATTGTTTCATTCCGTATGTTAAAAGTTCATTTTATTCAGTGTACACAAGGGAAGAAAATTGCCTGAATGGAGTGGGAGCTAAAAATCTTTGCAAACAAAAATAAATAATAAATAAATAAAATCTTATCTATGTATTGTCGAAGGCTTTCATGGCTGGCATACGATGGCTGGTGTGGTTCTTCCGGGCTGTGTGGCCGTGTTCTGGAAGTTTTGTTTCCTAACGTTTCGCCAGCATCTGTGACCGGCATCTTCAGAGTGCAGGAGCACAGACAGGAGCAGTTCTCTCTGTGCCCAGAACAAGGCCACACAGCCCGGAAGAACCACACCAGCCAAAATCTTATCTACCTTGCACAAAGCAGTGTCCGAAAATTCTATCTCCATACAACAAATCAGGACCTTCCAGGGAAATCAGAGAAAAATGGAAGATTGATGCATCTCCAAATGGCAGAGATGATGCTGAAGCAGAGACCAGTGACTGGGCAGCAGGCCAGTGGAGTCTGTCTGGGCAAGGAGAAGCCAGGAGATCACCCATGTGTGCTCCAGAAGGCAGCTCCTCCTGAGGAGACCTACAGACTCTGCAGGTGACTGATAGGTAAGAATGCCCGGAGCTGCTGAAGAAATATCACACAGCCTGAGCAGAGCTTGTTTAAGGACATTGGATTCACCTAAATCTCCACTTTCTAAAGCATGTTTCGAATGTAAGAACTTTAAAAGCCACAGAGGTCTCCTCAGCAGCAGAGCAAGTATACTACCTGGTTAATGATCCTTTGACCATGATTAAAGATTAAAGCTAAAGGCAAAGAGATATAAGGGCTTCAAAACAATTAAAAGAAAAAGAAAAAGCTGAGAGTCTGAATTAAGGAAGTTTAAAATGATCTAAGGGGACAGCTGAATTTGGAATTATTTCTGTTAATGAACTTTTGAAACAATCAAATAAATAATATATGCCTCTGTGGGAAAGAGGAGTGTTTAGATATGCCAAAGAGAACAATTGGTTGGCTTTGTCAAAGAGAGAGATAAGGGAAAGTTCCAAAAGATCATCTGACTATCGAACTACAGAGTGCTGAATGGGACCAAAGACTTAAGGATACAGAGAAAGCAAGGGGTGCCACTCTTTTGCTTTTACTATTCCTTTCTGGATTATAAATTAAAGAAAAAAATGGCTATTACTAGGAAAGCAGCAAAACTTGCATAAGGGAGCAGAGGATATTTGACAGAACAAATCACAGAAAAAGGAATTACAGCAGAGATATTCCAAAGGATGTTCAAGCACTTAGAGGAAAATGTGACTGAATCTGAATCAAGAGGGATTTGGCTCAATGGGAAGGGAGGATGAAGGAAAAAAATTGGAAGCATGGAAGAAAAAATGAATAAAAAAATATGAAGAATCTGTATTAAAGATAAGTGAGGAGGTTAAACAAATAAAGATAAAATGGAAATTTTGGAAAACAAAGCAGAACTATTAAATATAGAGATGGAAAAAGATTTTGATAATGGGCACTACTGGTATTAAGAGAGAAAGAATTTTTTTTAAGACTGAGAGCAGTTCCAGAGGAACCTGGTGAAGACATCATCGAGACAGTTATTTAATCTGTAACTAAAGTTTTGGAATGGGAAGAAGTCATGGATGCAGAAGTGCATAAAGTGTACAGAATTAATAAAAGATTTGCAAAATTAAGAAATGTACCAAGAGATATTCTTGTGCACTTTGTCAGGAAGAAGACAAGAGACCAGGTTATGCAGTAATACTTTAATACCAACCTGAGGATTAATACCTATTAGAATATTGCATAAGAGAAAATAAAATACCATTTTTATGCACAATGGTGGAATGGATTGTGAAGGAGATGGAATTTGCAGAAATGGCAAAACTGACCTGCTTGATAAGGGATAAGACAAGTACTTCATGAAAGAATGGATAACTTTTATGGACAATAGCTATATGACTAACCACAAACCATATAACACAATCACAGAATGAAGTTGAGGGAATCTGCAGTGGGGAAGAGAAGTTAGAAACTGTTCTGAAGTACCGTATTTTGCCATCAATAAGATACCCCCATGTACAAGATGACCCCCACTTTTCCAACCCAAAATTAAGAAATCAATATTTTAAAGATAGTGCAGAACACATTTTTATTTAGTAATAAGGTAACATTTACCTGGTATACTCAGTGGGAGGAGGTCCAAACCATCTCTCTGTAGCTCTATTTCCATGCTCTTTTGCATAACTGATTACATTAAATCACAAGTGAAACTGCCGATAGCTTGGCTCTGCAAACAGACTTCCTCCAACTGGTTTGTTCAGCATCAGCTGATGTCAGTTACATAAGGCTTGTGATTGGAGGAAGTCTGTTTGCAGAGAGAGTATGGGCAGTTTCATTCATGATTGGAGGCTTGTGATTGGAGGAAGCCTGTTTGCAGAGTCAAGCTATTTCACTTGTGATTGGAGGCTAGCAATAGGAGGAAGCCTGTTTGTAGAGAAAAAGTATGCGCAGTTTTGCAACCGTGCGGTTCTCTCCTTGGCTTACTTCCTTGCATAAGACACCCTTCAGTTTTTAGCGTAAGGATCACTGCCTTGTTGTGGCGAAGGGGCTTGCGTAACTCAATGAAGCCATGAGCTATACCGTGCAGGGCCACCCAAGACGGACAGGTCATGACAGAGAGGTCTGACAAAATGTGGTCCACTGGAGAAGGAAATGGCAACCCACTCCAGTATCCTTGCCAAGAAAACCCCATGGACAATGTTAAAAGGCTAAAAGATATGACGCCGGAAGATGAGCCCCTCAGGTTGGAAGGTGTCCAATATGCTACTGGGGAAGAACGGAGGGCAATTCCAAGTAGCTCCAGAAAGAGTGAAGCGGCTGGGCCAAAGCCAAAAGGACGTTCAGCTGTGGATGTATCTGGAAGCAAAAAGAAGGTCCGATGCTGTAAAGAACAATATTGTATAGGTACCTGGAATGTCAGATCTATGAACCAAGGCAAGCTGGATGCGGTCAAACATGAGATGACAAGATTGAACATCGACATCTTGGGAATCAGCGAACTGAAATGGACGGGAATGGGTGAATTTAATTCGGGTGACCATTATATCTACTACTGTGGGCAAGAAACCCTTAGAAGAAATGGAGTTGCACTTTAGGTCAATAAGAGAGTGGGAAAGGCAGTAATGGGGTACAACCTCAAAAACGACAGAATGATCTCAGTGCGTATCCAAGGCAAACCATTCAATATCACAGTCATCCAAGTCTATGCCCCAACCACTGATGCTGAAGAAGCTGAAGTTGACCGCTTCTATGAAGACCTACAACACCTTGTAGAACTAGCACCAAAAAAAGATGTCCTTTTCATCATAGGGGATTGGAATGCTAAAGTAGGAAGTCAAGGAGTAATCGGAATAACAGGCAAGTTTGGCCTTGGAGTACAAAATGAAGCAGGGCAAAGGCTAATAGAGTTCTGTCAAGAGAACAAGCTAGTCATAGCAAACACTCTTTTCCAACAACACAAGAGACGACTCTACACATGGACATCACCAGATGGTCAATACCGAAACCAGATTGATTATATACTTTGCAGCCAAAGATGGAGAAGCTCTATACAGACAGCAAAAACAAGACCAGGAGCTGACTGTGGCTCAGATCATGAGCTTCTGACTGCAAAATTTAGGCTTAAATTGAAGAATGTAGGGAAAACCACTAGACCACTCAGGTATGACTTAGATCATATTCCTTGTGAGTACACAGTGAAGGTGATGAATAGATTTAGAGGATTAGATTTGGTAGACAGAGTGCCTGAAGAACTATGGACGGAGGTCCGTAACATTGTACAGGAGGCAGCAACTAAAACCATCCCAAAGAAAAAGAAATGCAAGAAAGCAAAATGGCTGTCTGATGAGGCTTTACAAATAGCTGTGGAAAGAAGGAATGCGAAAAGCAAGGGTGAAAGGGAAAGATATAAGCAACTGAATGCAGATTTCCAGAGAATAGCAAGGAGAGATAAGAAGACTTTCTTAAATGAACAATGCAAAGAAATTGAGGAAAACAATAGAATGGGGAAGACTAGAGATCTCTACAAGAAAATTGGAGATATGAAAGGAACGTTTAGTGCAAAGATGGGCATGATAAAGGACAAAAAAGGCAGGGACCTAACAGAAGCAGAAGAGATTAAGAAGCGGTGGCAAGAATACACAGAAGAACTATACAAGAAAGATCTTAATGTCCCTGATGTCCACCCTGGTGTGATCACTGACCTTGAGCCAGACATCCTAGAGAGTGAAGTCAAGTGGGCCTTAGGAAGCATTGCTAACAACAAAGCTAGTGGAGATGACAGTATTCCAGCTGAGTTATTTAAAATACTAAAAGATGATGGTGTTAAAGTGCTGCACTCAATATGCCAGCAAGTTTGGAAAACGCAACAGTGGCCACGGGATTGGAAAAGGTCAGTTTCTGTTCCAATTCCAAAGAAGGGCAACGCCAAAGAATGCTCAAACTATCGCACAATTGCACTCATTTCACATGCTAGCAAGGTTATGCTCAAAATCCTACAAGCTAGGCTTCAGCAATACATGAACCGAGAACTACCGGATGTACAAGCTGGGTTTCGAAGAGGCAGAGGAACTAGAGATCAAATCGCCAACATTCGCTGGATCATGGAGAAAGCACGAGAGTTCCAGAAAAATATCTACTTCTGCTTCATTGACTATGCAAAAGCCTTTGATTGTGTGGATCACAACAAACTGTGGCAAATTTGTAAAGAGATGGGAGTACTAGACCACCTTACCTGTCTCCTGAGAAATCTGTATGTGGGCCAAGAAGCAACAGTCAGAACCGATGGAACAACCGATTGGTTCAAAATAGGGAAAGGTGTACGACAAGGCTGTATACTGTCACCCTGCTTATTTAACCTATATGCAGAGTACATCATGAGAAATGCCAGGCTGGAAGAATCACAAGCCGGAATTAAGATTGCAGGGAGAATCATCAACAACCTCAGATATGCGGACGATACCACCCTAATGCCAGAAAGTGAAGAAGAACTAAAGAGCCTCTTGATGAGGGTGAAAGAGGAGAGTGCAAAAGCTGGCTTGAAACTCAACATTAAAAAAACTAAGATCATGGCATCTGGACCCATCAATTCCTGGCAAATAGAAGGGGTAGAAATGGAAGCAGTAACAGACTTCATTTATTTGGGCTCCAAGATCACCGCAGACGGAGACTGCAGCCATGAAATTAAAAGACGCTTGCTCCTTGGGAGGAAAGCTATGGCTAGCCTAGATAGCATATTAAAAAGCAGAGACGTCACCTTGCCGACAAAGATCCGCATAGTCAAAGCTATGATTTTTCCAGTAGTAATGTATGGCTGTGAGAGCTGGACAATAAAAAAGGCCGAGCGCCGAAGAATTGATGCCTTTGATCTGTGGTGCTGGAGAGGACTCTTGAGAGTCCCCTGGACTGCTAGGAGGTCAAACCAGTCAATCTTAAAGGAAATCAACCCTGATTGCTCATTGGAAGGATCGATAATGAAGCTCAAGCTCAGATATTTTGGTCACCTAATGCGAAGAGAGATCTCTTTGGAGAAGACCCTGATGCTGGGAAAGATTGAAGGCAAAAGGAGAAAGGACGGCAGAGGATGAGATGGTTAGATAGCATCACTGAAGCAATGAGCATGGAACTGAGCAAACTCAGGGAGGCAGTGAAGGACAGGAAGGCCTGGCGCAATATATTTCATGGGGTCACGAAGAGTCGGACACGACTTAACGACTAAACAACAACAACAACAACCATCTTATAGTCGGAAAAATACGGTATGTTTCTGAAATGAGCATGACTGAAGACTAGGTGGCAGGTGGACTGAGAGATGTCCATGTCATGTTGGGCATGAATCCTAGCAAGCTCCCAGTAGCCACCTATCACTACAAACACTAGATTTTCATAATCTTATTAATAACATACTGAAAATTATTAATCACATATTGAAATGGGAAAAGGGGTTTCATTTAAGAATCTTGGAAAGTGGATACATTTACTTTAACACCCCATTGTCTCTTTGTTAGGGTGGGGATTCTTCGTCTTGGTAACTGTCTCTTTATGTATTGGGAAGATCACTGCTCAATCCCCTGATTAATGAGGAAACTACAGATATTCTGAACTTGCATCAAATTCAGATATTTTTTGTAATAGAGATGTTAGATGTAGGTGCCAACAGATTGGTTGGTTGGTTGGTTTCTGGCCAAACTTTGGCCTCTCTTGAACATTGTGCAAACTTCACCTCTTACAAACTTGTACTCCTTCTTTGATGTCAAAATTCCTCACTAAAAGTTTTATCTTCAGTTTTCAATGTCTTGTTAAAGATAGTTATATAACTGCTGGTGGATGACTATGAGAGTCAGCTGTAGAGTTTGATTTTTTTTTTTTCCTGTTTCGTGAGACTCGTAGATCAACAACATTTCACTGGAGTTTGTCATCTCTATAATTTTCCACTCAAGTACAATTAGTTCTACAACTCCATAGAGAATCCAGAATTTGTTAGCAAAACTTTGAACCAAGACTAATACATGCTACTAATACCATTCTGAGCTATGGCAGAGAAAGACAATAGTTTATCATTTTGATTATATTTATTATTAAGACCAGACACCAAGCCAACATGTCCAACTCAACAAGATATGCATATGTGAAAGGAGATCTTGAAGAAAAACCTTCACTGAAGATGGCGATGTTTGTGGCATCAATACTAGTGATGCTGGTGTTTGAAGAAGCCTGTCACAATACTCCTATGAAATGCCCTACAAGTCTCCCTCTTTCTATTCTTCACAAGCATTACCATCCTGGTGACTTTATCATTGGTGGCATTCTCTCTCAGATCTATCTATTTTCCAGTCCCATAACCTTTGAAAGAGATCCTTCTTTTGATGGCGTTGACAATATCATGTAAGGCGTTTCACATTTTCTGTTCATTTGTAATCACATTACATCTCCTAGCAAGCCCTGTGTAATGCTCAAGTGATGTTCATCTCTCTGAATTAATGGGAGCCATCATTGTATCATTGTCTGTCATTATGTGCCTAGTGTAGAGATGATAACAATTCTAATTAAACCGTGCTAAGCCTTAGGCGACTTATTGAAACACAGAGTATGAGGAGCAATTCCATATCAAAATCCCCTTCTTTTTATGCCAGGTAAGTTGAAAGAAAAATTAACAGAAACAATGGAGCAACTACTTTCTACTGGAACAAACTCCCATGAAATCCTGGCTTCCCAAGTGATAGGACTAAAAAGTAATCATTCAAAACATTTTAAGAAGCTCAGAATCAATCCTGAGAGCAGACTGCTTCACAGAGATGGAGTTTTGATCAATTATTTTTTATTTCCAGGGGTAAATATTGATGTATCTATTCTTCGACATATGCATACATTTTGTTTCCTTTGTTGTTAGCTAATAAAACAATTAAATCAATCTTATAATCTACATTCCAATTCATTCTACCATGATGTTATGGTTCAGCAAAGATTGATCCTGGCTTTTAAGATATTAATAACTTTGAGGGAGTATTTAGCCGTGGGGATTTATCTAATACTGATAAACGACTTGCAATTTTCTTTTGCATCCAAACATCCCTTTTTGAAGCAGCTTGCTGTCTCTGGGCTTTTCAGATTTTTTGGCTCTTTGGCACTCAAAGCTTTGTGCAAAGGGTTTCATGTATGAATCTTTGTTTAAAAGACTTGTTACAGAAGGGCAAGTTTGATAGTCTTCTCTCTTCTAGCATTTTACTAATTTTTTAGTCACTTTATTATTCAAATATTCAGTCTGTTACAAAACATGGAAGCTTCACTGAAGTGATAACTAAGCAGGCATGAACATTAAAAGAATCAGGAAGACATGGTCACATTGAGAACAGTTACCCACAAAGAACTGCGAAAAAAAGGGAATAATTAGAAATTAAGCTACTTTCTTACTGAGAACATAACAACAAATTTCTCTGGGTTGTGGGAAGATTAAAAAAAAACAAAACCCTAAATTGTCTTGGCTAGATAGAAATGCTGCCATCAAAATGAATATTCTACCAAAAGTCAATTTTCTTTTTCAAATGATTCTGATAAATTTTGATTAGATGGTACCAAGTGATTGGTGCAAAGATGTAATGAACTACATATGGTCTAATAAAACAGCAGGATTAAATTCAAGATTCTACAGGAATCCAAAGAACAAGGTGGATTAACACTTCCAAGCATTAAATTGTATTATAAAACTAGCTGCTTATTATGGATCTCAGAGTGGATGGTATCCCTTTATGGCTTGGTTACATCTATGGAAAGGTAGAAGCTTCCAGACGGTTTGAATAAATATCTTGAGGTTGACAAAAGCAAAAACAAATGCTCTATAAGAGATCATGTAATAATAATAAGTAATTTACTGAATATCTGGGATAAATACAGAAAAATAATTAGTTCAGATCTCTCCTCTCTTGTGTTATTGTTAAATATTTATTTTTAAGAAGAGGAAACTTCCAAGAAATTTGTTCCATGGAGAGCCAGTGATCTGTTCAGATTACAAGATCTAATTACTAAAAAGGCAATCTTCTCATTGCAGAGTAATAACTCAGAACTACCAGCATCTGCTAGCCTTGCAATTTGCTATAGAGACCATTAATGAAAGCCCAAGGATCTTACCTAATGCCACACTGGGCTTCCATGTGTTGAACAGCAATTTCCGGGACCAGTGGACTTACCTTGCCTCACTGGAACTTCTCTCCACACGGGACAAGTTTATCCCTAACTACAAGTGTGATGTGCAGAGTAATATAGCAGCTGTTATTGGGGGACCTAATGCTGATGTGTGTCTGTTCATGGCAAACATCTTGTGCAGCTACAAGATTCCACAGGTGAGTTCTCCTCATGCAATACAGTTAAGCAAGCAAGACTTTTGAGATAATGGCTTTGATACCATTAGGGAGAATGGATGGAATCAAAAGAGACAGGTCCTGTTTCAAGAGCAAACCCTGTTGAGGGGACAGCTCTCTCTTTTTACTGTGGATACTGGCTTATGAGCCAAAATTATGAAGAGATCATTCATGCTTCCCATTAGCAATAGAAGTATGAGTGAGAGCTGATAAATTCCATATTTTACATGCCACTGAACCCTCATTTTTCTGCTGACGTGGCTTAAATTCAAAAGCAAACTGTTCGTGTGTTTTATTTCAGAGAGTTTGCACTCCCAAAGGTTACCATACATGTATAACAATTAAGGAAACCTACACTTTTCTGTGTCATATTTCTGGCCATGCTGGTCACTTGTAGTTCTCAGAGGTGGACACAGGCTCTCTCCAAGAATGGGTGTCTGCCACAGCTCTAGGCAGTGAATCTAGAATATGTTAGTCTGTTTTACGGTACCTTCATTTATACGTTAATTTACAAACTAGACAGTATACTAATCAGAATGTAAATGAACATTAACATAGATGATTAGCTAGAGGTTATATGGACAGTTTATTCATTTAAAATTTCATTTAGCACAAAGGTTCTAGACATGTGGATGCAGAACAGTGGGAGAGAATTTTAATTGTTTTATTCCTAGGGAAACTTTATGCTTATGGATGAATATAAGGCACCTTGGGCTTTGAGTTACTTATCATCTGTTAAGAAAAGTTTATTCTGTTTACTTCTGAGTAGGTAAATCCATGGCCATTGCACACCAAAAACCCAAATTATCACTGGATTTGAATGAAGTCTGCACTGAAAAACACTAAATGCTTGGGGACATGCCTAGCATTTTAGAAATGGCAAAAGTACTCAACTTTATTATATCTAGAAAATATCTCAGAGACATTTCCTTCTTGACTGTTTGCTTATTCTTTAGTTGGCATATGGGTCCTCACCAGTGATGAATGACATACACCAAAGAGTTTTCCTTCGCCAGATATTTCCAGACATCAACCAACAATATAAGGGGATTCTCCACATGCTGCTGTATTTCCAGTGGACGTGGATTGGAGTGATTTTCATTAACGATGAGAGTGGGAAGAGATTTGCAGAAAATGAGCTGCCCATGTTTACCCGGGGAGGTATCTGCTTTGATTTTATAGAAAAATTTCCACAACTCAAATTTTCAAGTGAAATCACTGAAATGGTTATGGAAGGAGTGCAAACTACTAGAATTATTATGGGAGGGACTGCTAATGTAGTCATTGTACATGGTGAAATTCAAACTATGGTGATTTTAAGGATGATGCTTCATATGTCTGAATTTGAGGAGATCCAAATTAAAGCCAAAGTATGGATTTTCGTAGCCCAGATGGATTTCACCTCAATGTCTTTTCAACGAAGCTGGCCCTTGGACTTCATGCATGGTGCACTCTCCTTTGCAGTTCACAGTGAGGGAGTGCTGGGATTCCATCAGTTCCTTCAGCACTGGAAGCTCACATCTAACCAGAATCTTTTTTCCAGGGATTTCTGGAAAGAGGCATTTCAGTGCTCTTTCTCCAATGCCGCTGGAGAAACAATGGCAGAAGAACTCTGCACTGGAGAGGAGAACCTGGAGCATCTTCCTGGGTCAATTTTTGAAATGAGCATGACCAGCCACAGCTACAGCATCTACAATGCTGTCCATGTGGTGGCAGGAGCTTTGCACACTATGCACTCATCTACAGTGAAACAAGGAGCAAAACGAGATAAGCAGAGACAGCAATTTCTCAGCCAACAATTTTGGCAGGTAGTTTCCTGACATTAGTAATACTGGAGAACTCATGTACACACATATCTGGAAGCTCAAAGTGCTTGTATCCAGTGGTTCAAATTCTGATATCACTGCAGAATTTTACACACTCAGACAATAGCTGTGACATGGCTGCCATCTCATACCCAGTTCACAGCACTGACTTTTAACAATGTTGAAGTTGATTGGCCATTCCTGAAAACTGGAACTAAGATCATAATGATCAGCTTCACTTATTTTATCTTTTCTTTTCTTTTTTCTTTTTTCTTTTTTCTTTTAAGTTTTATACTTCATTTCATGGTCTTCCAAGCAGATGAACAGGGAGGCCTTATATCAAGCTGTTCATCTGCTAGCAAACTACAAAAAATTGAGATTTCCTTTTTCAGAAAATTCTGAGTTAACCCTACCCTAACTTTTAAACAGAGGAATAAGCATTGGAGTTTATTGCCTTTAATTTACTTGTGAAATATATATTGCTACCTAATTGGACTGAAAAGCTTATGATCAATTTCATGTGATACACCAGACTACTCCTTTTACAGAAAGAATGCCTTTAAGATTCAATCTGATTGTAACTGTATTTATTTAAGATGATGCTGATGCTGAGGTTGATCATTTATTGTCCTCATTTTCATGTAGCTTCACCACTACCTGAGAAGGGTTTCATTTAACAACAGTGTTGGTGAAACGCTTTCCTTTACTTCAAAAGGGGAACTGATCGGAGGATTTGATATTATCAATTGGATCACATTTCCAAATCAATCCTTCATTAGAGTCAAGGTTGGAAGAATGGCACCACAGAATGCCCCTGGCAAAGAATTCACCATTTCTGAAGACGTGATCAAATGGCCCAAGACTTTCAACCAGGTAGAGCTCATACTAAGACATGTCAATCATTTTCCCAAAGGAGGTTTTTTTGCTTTGTTGAAGACTTGCTGCAGTGCAAGGATCCACAGTGGGGATCAACAAATATTTGGGGTGTTTTGGCATTGAAAGGACAGAATTAATGGCCAGATGCAACTGCCCTCCAAGTTTATCAAAGTCACCTTATGTGTCTAATATACAGTTCAGTGAAATTTAAGCCATCAAGCAGTCTGGTTTTTGTTCCAACTTGGACTCTGCTAAGGAACTGATTTGAAGCAGAAAAAAGGGTCACCTCATTGGGCAACACGATAAATCAAATCTATTTGGGGAGAATATCCAGCTTCCTTAAGGGATTGTTTACAAGTATGTTGTATGTATTTACTTGTGCTCATCATCCTTTCAAATTTCTTTCATTGCATGGCTCTATTTCAGACCAAAGCCAATTAATCTTTTTGGAAAAGATCCCTGGGTAGGACCTGGAGCTAGATATTTGCAATATCTGTTTTAGGAAGGACAAAAGATTCTCCTCTCATGTTTCCGGACAGGGACACCCTCCTTCTCTGTGTAATGCCCATTGCAGTTCTGGTTACAGTCGGACCAAGATTGAAGGGAAACCCTTTTGCTGCTACAATTGCCATCGATGCCCAGAGGGGAAGATTTCTAATCTAAAGAGTAAGAACTGCTGTAGAAAAATGCACTCATGCACAGCCTGTGAGCTTCATACCATTCCCAATATTTGAGGAGTCATTAAAAAGGGGTGATTTTGGACTCAGTGGTTTGGGCGATCATGTATGTTGAAAAGCAAATTATGGGTCTTACTTTCTCTTCACTTTCAGCATATTTACATTTTGTTCTCAAATTGTTTAGAAAGAGCATATAAGTGTCTGGTGGAGGGCAAGAGACAAAAATGTACAATGTTCTCATGACACAAAAATGGCAACATAGATACTCGCATCAGACATTGGGACAAAAAGACATGAGGCTGCAGTTTCACTCACGTCTGTAATTATTTTGCTGAATATGGGGCACCTTTACTTTTTGCCCACCTTGTCAGTTAAAAGCAGCACCATCAGAGTAGAGAAATAAAAATACAAGATAAAATACTATGACACGTAAAAACTGGATTGCCTGTACCTTTTTATACTGAAGAAACAAAAGAAACAGCAAGTCTAATTTAGGTACATAAATGGAGAGGAGAACGGTCAGCAATATTTGGTGGCAACCCAAATATATCGATTTACTCAAGTTCCTCTAAATGTGATCCTATGATATGTGTTATTGCTCTTTATTCTCTCATTTCCTTTTCACAACTGGGACTTACGCACATTAATTTATTACACACTTGTTATACATAGAACTTCAGTGTATTAAATAGCGTATTCATTTGTTTGTTTCTTTTAACAGAGTTGGATGACTGTTTTCAGTGTCCAGAAGATCAGTATCCCAACAAGGACCAGAATCTGTGCCTGCCAAAAGCTATTAGCTTCCTGAAATTTGAAGAACCTTTGGGAATCACACTCACTATCGTTGCCCTTTTCTTTTCTTTCCTCACTGCTTTGGTGCTTCACTTCTTCATTAAGCACCGGGAGACTCCCATCGTCAAAGCCAACAACCGGAACCTCAGCTATGTTCTCCTCATTTCTCTCTTGCTTTCTTTCCTTAGCACTTTGCTGTTCATCGGACAACCCACAAAGCTTATGTGTCTCCTTCGACAAACAACTTTTGGCACCATCTTCTCAATAGCTATTTCTTCAGTTTTGGCCAAGACTGTCATTGTGGTCCTTGCTTTCATGGCCACCACACCAGGAGCTGGGATGAGAAAATGGTCTGGCAAGCACCTGGCCAGCTCCATTGTTCTTTCCTGCTCCTTTACTCAAGCCTTGATATACAGTGTTTGGTTGATAACAGCTCCCCCCTTTCCAGATATTGACACACACTCAGTGATGGAAGAAAGTATCCTGGAGTGTAACGAAGGATCTGTCACCATGTTTTACTGTGCCCTGGGCTTTCTGGGCAACCTGGCTACCATCAGCTTCACAGTGGCTTTCCTGGCCAGAAACCTGCCTGATAGTTTCAATGAAGCCAAGTTTATCACCTTCAGCATGTTGGTCTTCTGCAGTGTCTGGGTGTCCTTTGTTCCAACTTACTTAAGCACAAAGGGCAAAGACATGGTGGCTGTGGAGATCTTTTCCATCTTGGCCTCCAGTGCTGGCTTACTGATCTGTATCTTTTCCCCAAAAATTTACATTCTTTTACTGAGGCCTGAGCTGAACAGCAGGAAGCACCTAAGGAGAAAATAACAAGAAAAATTATCTTAGTGAGTAGCTTACCCCAAAGTAGTCTACCATCCTGTTAGATCATGAAGAAAGTTACCACACTGGGTGCTATCTGGATGAACAGCAGGGTCATGTATCAGGAGAAAGACTTTGATGCCTTCTAGCTTTGCATTGTGGGGATGAAGATGGCCTTGTTTTATTACAGATGCTTTATTATTTTGTTTTGAATAAGTTTATGCAGGTTATGGGAGTTTAATTCAGGTGGACACTGATTCCAAGATATCTTTGATCATTTCCTTTGTTATATTTATGTACTTTTTATAGTTATATAGTTATATTTGTATTATTATGAATTAATGGGAGGAGGAGGAGGAGTTTTGAGTATGAATATCTAGGTAAGGAAAACATGTTGTACTACATTGGAAGGCTACTTGGTGTATTTCTTCAGATGCTTTACAACTTGGAGGGGAATCTACCTGTCCCACATATTCTAAGAGGAAGGATTCACTATGGATTCTTTCCTTGAAACAGTGTCATCTTCTGTGCTTCCTCACTGGCATTACTTGCCGTTTGGACTAACTTCCAACATTAAGTTGGACTGGACATCTCAGCCCCTGTAGAAAGGAAGTTAACACCCTGTCTTTTCCTCAGAACTTGTTTCAGGATGAGCAGATTTTTCAACAGATTTTAGCTTATTCTAGCTGTTTAATTGATTTGCTTTTTTTTTTTTTTAGTTGTTAGTAAAATTTTATTTATGATTTTTATTTGTTTAATGACTTCTGTACACTTCCCAGAGTTATACTATTTGAGTTGGGTAGCTGTAAGAAATGTAACAAATAAATAATTAAAATAACATAAAGTATCCTCAAGCCCTTTTTTTCTGTGGATTCCAAAGTGGCCAGTTCATCTGCCTTCATTCTTTCTATGCTCCTGAATAGGTAGCATTTCACCTAGAAGTGCTAATAATATATTATTAGTATCTATAAACTAGACAAATAGTTTAATGAGCTGTTCAAATTCATTGGCTAGTTATTCATGTCAACCTCAGGTAGCTCATGACATTTTTCAATACTCTTCCAGCAAGATCCAGGTATGGAATGCAAGTCTAACTACTGCAGAAGTGGGCAGGAAACCATAAAACCTGTTGACAGATTGAAATATTATACAGCTCTTTGAAGTCACCTGCTTTGTGGCAGGTCCCTACTTTGCTGGCTTCAGCTCTTGATTCATAGAATCAAAGAATCTGAGCATCAGGCAGGAACTATTTGTTGAACTGAAGCATCCTTCAAAGGTATCCAAAGGCCAACTTTACACAGAAGACAACTTTGCGCAGCCAGAAAGAGCTTTGAAGGATCCAGGGAAAATATCCCAAATTGAAACAATGCATATGAGCTCTGCCAAATGATCAAAACCTGATCTGGTCAATTCCAGGTTGGGTGGGGAAAGAATGGAGAAATACTGCTGAGCCATCTTGATCCATATTCTAGTCTGGTCCATTTCTTTGATTTATTTTCTATTTTTATGGCATGATTAGAAAGTGAAAAGATCTTACAGTATCACTTGAAGATATAGGTTTACCACATTACCTTCCAGATATTAAGTTAAAATTTCAGCAGCCCATTGGGTGATGGATGCTGGGAGATGTAGTTCAGCAATATCTGAAACAATTCTGCTGCTTAGAGGACATAGGAGAATTGAAGCCAGTAGAAAGATACCTAGTTCAGTTCTGACAGAAGATGACTGGTGAATTTGAGTAGTGGTACAAACACAGATTTGGGCCTAACCAGTTTTGATACATGTGTCCATCTCCTACATAGAAGTTTGTTCAGTGTGACCAGGAGGTTTTAGGGGAAGGAGGACACCAATAAAGGAAGTTTTTGGTGGGGTCCTTCATATATAAAATCAGACCTATTTATTCTATTACAGATACCAATAGGGCAAGAGGCATGCTAGGTACGTAGGGTGAAAAATAGAAAAAGAAGAATAGAAAAAAAAATAGAAAAGAAATAAAAATAGAAAAAAAAAAATACAAAGTAATGGCTTCCAAATTTCTTTGCAGCAGTTATAGGTACAATTATAAATTTACCTCTTACTCTATGGTTACAATACAATGCTCTTCTTTCTATAATCTATCCTGTCTAATCATCAAAAGCATCAATCATAAGTTCTTTTTTTGTTTAATTTCATGCAAAAAAAGTCCTTAAGAGTTTTACAGTCAGCAATAAATTGGAAGACTGTAGAGATTGTCTTTCCTCTGATCAAGGAAGTCAATTTATCCATCTCAGCAAGTTCGATCATCTTCACCAAGCATTCCTCCATTGTGGGGAATGCCGAATCTTTCCATCTTTGTGCGTACAATAATCTTGAGGCAGTTTTCATATACAAAAATAAAGCTCCATGACTTTTTTCCAACTGTTTGTCCATCAATCCCAAAAGAAAAGCCTCTCATTTCAAGTGCCTTTATACATTCTAGTCATTTGATTGCCCAGACAGACACGAAACACTTTCACAGAAAGGAGTCCAGGCCTGGCTTCAGCTAAGTGAAGAGGTATCATGTCGGTTATGTAGAGAAACAGAAATATCTCTACTTACTCTCTTATGCTACTTTCACAGCAGTCAACAACTGTAATAAAATGTAACTATTCATAGTTCACTAAATCATGGATTAGGACAAGTCAAGGAATTTGATAGGACTACTGTAATTCAAAGATTGCGTTCCCAAGGCATTTTCATTCACCAGCTATTTCCAAACATCAACCAACAATATAAGGGGATTCTCCAGCTATTGCTGTATTTCCAGTAGACATGGATTGGAGCGATTTTCATTAATGATGAGATTGGGGAGAGATTTGGAGAAAAAGTGCTGCCTAGTTTTGCCACAGGAGGCATTTATTTTGATTTTGTACAAGGTTTTCCACAAATAAATCACCATGTAGGGGGATATCACCAGTATGCTGATGACACCCAATTATATATCTCTGCCCCTGGCAAATTAAATGATGCCGTGAAGGTCTTATCCTGGTGCCTGGAGGCTGCGAGGTTCTGGATGAAGGACAATAGGCTTCAGCTGAACTCTAGCAAGAGTGAGTGGCTTTGGGTTTTGGGGCCTACTGGTTCCAGGACTATGCCATCCTTGGTGCTGGCTGGGGCAGTATTGCCCCAGAGAGACCCAGTGCTGAATCCTAGACTCATGACTCCTGCTCAAAGAGCAGGTGGCAGTGGTGGCTAGGAGGGCCTTTGCACAGCTTCGTGTGGTGCATCAGTTGTGCCTGTTCCTGGATCAGGAGGCTCTCCTCACAGTCACTCATGCCCTAGTCACCTCCTGATTGGACTACTCTAATGCGCTTTACATGGGGCTGCCCTTAAAGAATATCTAGAAGCTTCAGTTGGTGCAGAATGCAGCAACATAGGCAGTTATGTGTGCTCCTAGAACATCACATGTCACACCTCTGCCCAGTGAGTGGCATTGGCTGGTAGTTTGCTTCTGGGTCCAATTCAAGGTGCTGATTTTAATCTTTCAAGCCCTTCATGGCATAGGGCCAGGCTATTTGAGGGACCACCTGTTCCCAATTACATCAGTCTGTCCCATTAGATCTGGCAGAGAAGGCAGTTACCAACTGCCAGGGACTTACATTTGGTGGGCCCCAGGAGGCGGGCCTACTCTGCCATGGCACCTGGCTTGTGGAACATTCTACCCCCGATGTTCAGTTGGCTCCATTCCTCTTAATGTTCTGTAAGTCTCTCAAGACCTGGTTATGTCACCAGGCCTGGGGATCCCAGGGAACTGGAGACATGTTTAAATGGCTCTCTTACTGAAGTGTCTATATTCATTCTCTCCATGCCTGGGGTTTGTATATTTTAATTTTAATTATATTTACTTTTTAAAACTGACCTTTTAAATATTTATATGATTGTTTTCATATATGTGCTGTTTTTACTGGGAGATGGGGAGCCGTATAACTCTGATTAATGAATGAATGAATGAATGAATGAATGAATGAATGAATGAATGAATGAATTTTTAAAAATGTTTGAAATAGAGACCAGTAGATGTTATATTGAAGCATAAATTGGTCTATCAACCATTCTGGAGGCAAAGACAGACCAAAAGTTGGGAAAAGTTACCGCACTTTATATGTTTATGAGATATTAAGTATACATATGATTGGTATTTGATACAAACTACAGCAAGTATTGGATTGGATATAATGCATCATAAGATCAGTGAAGCAATTAGAGTATAACTGTGAGGTGCTGGGGCCAGGACTGCAAAAACAAGGGAGTTTTCAGGAAACAAAGAGTTAGTGTGTTACACACACACACACACACACACCCTCACTCACACAAAGGCATCCCTAGGGAGTTACATGATATACTATCCTCCCTATGGAGTTACATTTGTTTTCTTACAGCTCTGCTTACAGTACCTGAGTTTCTAAGTATCCCAATATCTTTCCCCAGCTTATCACTGTTTCTTGTCTTTCTAATGTTTTATGGCTGATCTGACACTTAGTTCCTCTGGCAAAGTGTTTTGCAAAACGAGGTAGTTGCCTAATTTGATCCTCTACGGCTTTGAGCCAGTTTGGAGTAGTGGTTAAGGCACCAGGCTAGAAACCGAGAGATTGTGAGTACTAGTCTTGCCTTTCGCACAAACCCAGCTGGGTGACCTTGGGCCATTCACTCTCCCTCAGCCCTAGAAAGGAGGCAATGGCAAACCACTTCCAAAAAATCTTGCCAAGAAAGTTGCAGGGACTAATTCGGGTAGTTGCCAGGAGTCTACAATGACTCGAAGGCACACACACATGGCTGAGCTAGTGTTTGGTTTCCCCTGAGAAGATGTATTTGAGTTAGAGTCATTTAGCTTCACCCTTCAATTTCTCCATCTGCAACCATCCTGAAATTGACACACCATGACTCCCATTTGCAGAACCCCATGTTCTCCACTGAACAGTTCCAAAGGAGGAAAGGTATCTTGAATAGTTCAGTCCTACAGACGTGACATGGAGAGATAATATTTAATGATTGAGAGTATATAAAACAAAGAGTAACCAAATGCAAAAATAGCAGGGTTATTAATTTTAATTTGCCTCAGAATATGTTTGGCAGACTTTTTATTGAAAGGGTACAAGAGGTAACAATGAGCCAAATTTGGGAAAGGCAACCTGGCTTTATGCCAAACAGGAGATATATGAGTGCTGGAGTTAGCAAATTCAGAATACTGGTCCATGAGAGTCCCAAGGCACAGATACTATCCTTGTATCTCTGGCTGTAAGACCTGGTCTGGGTGAAGCTGGAAAGGAGTCCATAGAATGGATATTTCCACTTCAGCAGCTCATTGACAAATTCTTGGACAGGGAAAAGTTGATTGCACGTTTGTTGATTTAGAGATAGCATAGAATAAACTGGATGTACTTGAACTACGGAATATTTAGGGTGAATACGGAGCTGAACTTTTGTATAATAATAGAAATAATCCAAGCATGAGAATAAATCAAATATTTAGCAAATGCTTTGACAATGAACAGAGAATAAGGATATCTGATGTCCCTTTAATTGTTTAATGTATATCTAGATAAATGTATAAAGAATGCTTGTGATGACATTCAAAGTGTGTTGGCTGGAGAGGTGAACATGTACATATACTTTTGCATGCAAATAATAATGATAATGATGATAATAAAAGTTGTATGCCACCCAAGTCCAATTACTCTGGGTGAATCCCAACAATCAGATAAAGATATTACAATCAAATCAATCAAACGTAAAAGATAAAGATAGAACAATGTCATGTTCTTGGCTGAGAACACACATGATTTTTAGTAATTCTTATATAGATTGCATGATGTAATGAGGAACATATTTTTGAATATTAATATATAAATCTGAAGTTATTGTGACTGACAGGGAAAATACAGGCCCACCAGTCTCCAATAATTTCTGCTCATCCTACAAACCTCACAAGGTGGGTATGTTCTGGATCCCCCATATCAAAGCACGTCACTTTATAGGATCCAGGAAGCCTGCCTTGTGTGTTCCAGTGCCTGGCCTATGGAATAGCACACCTCCCAAGATTTGGATGGCTACAACCCTGTGGAGTCCTTGGGGTTCTCTGATCTTGGTTCTTTTCTTGCAAATGTTTCATTACATAACATCTTCAGCGCTAGAATGGAGTGGGGTTTGCTCTGGTTTATATACAGTAGCTTGCCCTGTCAGTGTTGGTGGGGGTGTGGTTTTGTTTTTATTTTTGTTTTCTTGGTAGTTCCTTGATTAAGGTATTCTTTACTGCATGATTGTTTGTCTGGTTATAATCTTGGTGTTAATCACTACTTTTCTGGGTGATGATTGCTGGCAAGAAAATGTTCACAAACCAACTAAAACCTTCCAAGACATCTTAAGTAAACCAAAAGACCCAGTAGCTCAAGAGGAAAAAACAGGAGTCATCTATGAATACAGTATAAGGACTGTAAGAACCATTATGTAGGACAGACAGGCAGAAGGCTAGCTGAGCACATCCATGAAAAACAACAAGGAGTCAGAAGACACAATGAAAACTCCTTAATCTCACAACACATGGACAGACTGAACCATAGTATCAACTGGGAAACTGTAAGCATCTTAGACCAAGCTAAACCTAAAAATGCAAGGGAATTCCTGGAAGCTTGGTAAAACTAGGCAGCCATCAAGAGGCACACAGAGATAAACAACATCTATACACTATTCAAAAGAGACAATAAAAAGGAAACAGAAAGACCAGAATATCTTATTGCCAGCAATCATTACCCATATAAGCAGAGATTAACACCAAAATTATTACTAGGCAAACAATCAAGCAGTAAATTATACCCTAATCACGGAACTACCAGGAATTGGGGGGGGGGGGGAACCACACCCTCATTAACACTGGCAGGGCAAGCTCTTGTATATAAACAGAGAGCAAACCCCACTCCATTCTAGCACTGAAGATGTTACCTACCCAGGTAACAAAACATTTGCAAGAAAGCAAACAAGCTTAGAGAACCCCAAGGACTCCACAGTTCAGCACTGAGCTAGACATATTCTCTTCTATTGGCTACAACCCTGCCCGTCTCTTGCAAGGCATTGATGACTTGGTTCTTTGGCAGGCTGGTGGGTGAGCCCGTCTTGGTGCTCTGATTTAATGTTTTGAGCCACCCTGAGCACAATGTATTGTTTCCAAATTGCTGTGGATTATTTTGAAGTTGTTTTTATTTATTATTAACTGCCCAGAGTCATGTGTTAAATGGGTAGCCACATAAATCTAAATAAATAAATAAATATGTGTAAGCACATTGAATTATATTTTCTTTCTTTTTCTCTTATTTCTGATCTTTAATTTCTTGATTACTACCTCTTATTCTGTTGCTGTAGATGTAGTTCCTGTGTATACTCTGAAAGGTAATAGTCTGATGAACATGATTTCTAAAAAAACAAACAAACCCCAAACCGTTCTAATAAAACCTCTACACTGCACAGCAATGTCTCAAAATTTTACCTGTTATCTACAGACAAATCAGAACATATTAAAGTTATAATAGTAAGTTGACCACATTGAAAAATCTCATGAAATAATCATCTATATTTTGTTTTCTATAGTAAACGATCACGATGTAATTAATTTAACTTAAATAATAATAGAAATTAGGTGGTCCTATGTCTTTGAAGGCTTGATAGCTGGTTGCCAAGCACACTGAATTCCACCAGGAAGCCACATGGAAAGCAGGGGAACTAACTCATGGAGGAGTGATGACAAATGACCATAGGATGGCAGGCCCACTACTACAGGCGGTACTGCATTCTAAGCTAGCTGTAATTTCTGATTGGCTTTCAGCGAAAGTGTTTTTCACTGAAACAATATCATGGAATTATGTTTCTTCTTTCTTGCCTCTCATTAACTGCTTTTTATTGTTCAGATCAGGCCTTAGTAGAATAACAAAGCATTTGGGGAAAAAGATACAGCCCAGTAAACCTGCACTGGAAGAGAGTATGGAAAAGATCTCCACAGCCACCGTGTATTTCCCGTTGGTGCTCAGATACGTAGGGAAAAAGGACAACCAGACGCTGCAAAAACACAACAGGCTGAAGGAGATAAACTTGGTCTCATTAAAACTGTCCGGTAAATGCCGGGCTTGGAAAGCCACACAGAAGCCAACAATGGCAAGGAAAAGCAGGTAGAGCAAGACACAGTAAAACATGAGAGTACAGCCTTCGTTACATCCCAGGATGATTTCCTCTGCCACTAAGTTCATATCAGCATCTGGGTAGGGGGGTGAGGTTACAAGCCATGCCGTGCAAACAACGACTTGAATGAGGGAGCAGGAAACAACAATGTAATTATCCAATCGTTTGCCCAGCCATCTCCTCATCTTGGATCCGGGCACTGAAGCCATGAAAGCTAAAATCACAATGATGGTTTTGGCCAATACACAAGAAATGGCCACCGAGAAAATGATCGCAAAAGCAGTTTGCCGGAAAAGGCAGGTCACCTTTTCAGGGTGTCCAATGAATAATAAACTGCAAAGGCACGAGAGCGCAAGGGAGACAAGGAGAACGTATGTGATGTTCCGGTTGTTTGCCTTGACTATGGGAGTGTCCTGATATTTGATGAAGATCCAAAGCACCACAGTGGCAATGCAAGCCAAGAGAATTGCTGTAGTGGCCAAACTGGTCCCTAACAGGTCTTCATAAGACAGGAAAACAATATGTTTTGGAAGGCAGGAGTCATGGTTGTTGTTTGGATACTCTCCTTCTAGACATGGGAAACAATCATCCATGTCTGCAAAAGAAAATGTTATTATTACAATGTAGAAGATTCTGCATTAATGATGGCATGGGTAATACTGACTGAAGTAAGAAGTTTAGCAGCCTGGACCCTGCTTAGTGATTCAGTGGGAGAGCACCTAAGACTTATAGAGCTACTGGCTAGACTGAAGAGACTAATAAGCCACTTGTGTAATAAATAAATGAACCTGCATAGAATTGGACTCAAGTCAAATTGTCATTTACTTTTATCCCTCTTTGATTAAATTACTGAATATTAGAGCTGTGGCAAAATTGGACCAATATAATTTTCTAATTGTTATGATTCAACTTAAATGTTCAGCAGATTAAATTAAGGTTGTGCTTACATCCATAGATATGGGAAATTAGATTGATGCAAATTAGAACTTATATGTGATTGGAAAGTGTCAAAATCCAAGCAAAGGATTTAATTTAGCAACACATCAGGTGTTCAGTGAGGTAGATTCTTAGTTCACAGAGCCTGTCATGGCTCATAGGATCTTCTCTTGGTTTCATCAACATTCCTTGGTCCTCTACCTATTTTTTGGTTGAGAAGACAAAGTTTCTTCATTATCCAGTCCTTGGGAAAGTAATTAGGAAGCAGCTGGGATGTTTTGCTTTATTTCACTCATCTAAACCTTTCTCCTCCATACATAACTGGAACACTTTCTCTTGAATACTGTTCCACTCTCATTTGCAGGGACAGATTAATTCTTTAAAGATAATGCACCTTACCTTTATGATTTGTAATCCTCCCTTCTGGACATGGAAGGCACTCATAGCAGCAATATGGCTTTCCTTCTATTTTGGCCCTACTTGAACCTGAATGACAATTGTCATTACACTGAGAACGAGGTCTTTCCTGAATGAAAGAGATGAACAAAATGAAGAATTGGTTTGGTGCCCTTGGGATGCTATGACAGTACTGGTCTTTGCAAAGAAGACACACATGCCATGGAGGAATTGCTCTTACTGAAACACAGATGCAAAATGGCTGGCTTGCTGTTCAATATGCGTTGCTTGAGGGCATCGGAAGGAGACCTTGTGAAACACTCTCAGTCTTAATGGTATTTGTCCTTGCCAATAGAGACTAAGAAAGTATCAAGGACTTTTCCACCATACCTCTCCTATTCTCTGTAAAATACTTCCGTGGCTTTGTTTAAGTTATTCTCTTTTTATAATGGAATGGAAGATATTTCAATTTTTGTGCAATAATGTTTGGCCATTTTTATCAACTTTGAAGTGCTGTCCACTGACATCTAATATGCTCTTTCTGATTTTAACTGTTTTTTCTTTCTTATATATTTCATAGAAGAATGGAATGGAATTTTACTCGAGCAATACTTTATTACTTTTTCCTTTGCCAAATGCAGTGAGTTGCATTCAAACACTGCCATATTCAAATGAATTTTTAATCAGCTAAGCGCTGTTCTTTAGACCATCAAGATATTTGAATCACATAACCGCTCCCATACTCCAGAAAATACAAACAGTATATTTTAATGCACTTCACAGCCATCTCACCAGTGCTGTTTAACATCAAAAAGGAGCCAAGCAAGACGGCATAGTAACTCCACTGCCTGAACTCCAAGGTAGGCCATCACCATAACATGGGCTTTCAGTCCCCAAAACTTGCTGGAAGACACAAACCTCTTCTACCCTATGCAGATGATGCAGCAATGCTATCAAGAATGCCTATTGGCCTTACAAGGCTGCTGAGGGTCCTAGCACAGTGTTGCAAGGAAGACTAGTTGGAACCCAATTATCACAAAACCAAAGCCATGGCATTTGCCAAAAGAATACCTTAGGAAGTTGGAAGTCCCTAAGCACAGAAGGGCCTTCACTCTGACACAGTGTCAAGCCCCCCCTCAGCCATCCTTGTGGATCGATAGAGGAAGACTCCCTACCTGGAACAGCAATGCGCTTGCAACTCTGGACCCATGAGTTTCTCTAGTGACCATCATGTAGACACATTAGCCCTAGTCTCATCCTAACATTAGTACAGAAATATCCAGGGCACATAGGACAATTTTGTACTTTCCTGTTTTTTTCAGGTTTTAACCCTGCCACAAGCATTGCCAGGTTCTGTGCACCATTGATTAAAATCTGTTGGATGATAACTTCTGGCTAGTGTTTGGGACTCAACACTGTCAAGTAAACTCAATGTGCCCCTAATTTACTGTATTAAAGATTTGGTTTGAGAAGTTAAGCCTCCTCCCTCCCTCCCTCCCTCCCTCCCTCCCTTCTTCTTCCCTCCTTCCATCCCTCCTGTGTCTTTTCCTTATCCTTATCCTTTTCTTTTTCTTTGGATTTTCTGGTTGCCCAATTCCAAAAGCACCCTAGGAGGCTTACAAGAATTAAAAATACAGAGACCACCTGGATAAAATCACATAAGTAACACTGAAAAACAGGCCCAAGTATTAAACTTCCAGAATACTTGAAGAATGGGAGCTGTACTTATCTCTGGCAGCTTGCTGGTCCAGAGGCAAGGGCCACGTCAGAGATGGTGTGCTTCTTCAGTGCACCCACTCAGCCCAAGTGTACTAGATGGGCAATTGGAGGCAGATGTTCCCAAAATAACCAGGCCCTATGCCATGGAGGATATTATAGCTGACTACCAGCATCTTAAGTTGCATCCAGAAGCTGACTTGCAACCAATACAGCTCATGTAGCAGCACTGAAAGATGGGCCTGTCAAGGAGCGTTAGTGCCCAAAGGAAGACCCACATACAGCACATTGCTGTAGTCACATTGTGAGGTCACAAGGGTGTGAGTGACCATCTGAAGGGCTTCCCAGTTGATGAATGGGTGCAACTGATACACAAAGTGAATTTCTGCAAAGGCCCTCCTGGCCACAGCTGCTACATGCTCTTTATTCAGTAGGATGCCAAAAGTTGCATACTAGGCTCAACTGGGGAAGTGCAAACCCCGTCCAAGAACAGGGGTGAAAATGTTTTAAATGCAGGAGGCGCAAACAGCCATGGTCACTCAGTCTTGTCAGGATTAAGCCAAAGTCTGTTCTACACTATCCAAACCGGAACAGTCTCCAGCACATGGACACTGTCACCTGTACAACACAGGGTTGAGATGTACAATTTGGTTTCATCAGCATACAGACGATACTGGACCCTGAACTGATACATCACTTCAGCCAGTGGTTTCATGTGGATGTTAAACAGAAGGAGTGAGAGTGTTGAGCCCTGAGTCTTACCACATGTTAGAGTCCACAGGTGCAACCTCTTTCCTCCTGTCAACACTGACTGGATCAGCAAGATATTTATATCAAACCACTGTTCCCCAGTCCTAAAGAGCATAAACAGACTATGCTGTTTCAGCAGAAGAGCAAGGAACCAATTTTAAACATTCAAAATGGGGCTTGAATTATCTGCAAATCTGTATAAAATATGTACCTGGTTAAATCGTGTGGGCCATATAATGGAATCCTCATGAATGATGAATGATTTGGAAGAGAAAGAATTTGGGTTTACCCCTCCAACTTTGACTTTTGTAAATGTGTTATTTGAGTATGTGACCCAGCTGAAAATATCAAATCCAGCAACTATATGTCCATTGTCATCAAAGGAAACATTTTCTCCAGCGCTGTTTTTAAAGAAAGTACTCCTCATAAACTTGTGGAGCTAAATTGGGGAGAAGGTGGAGAGAAAATGATGCCATGAGACACCCTTCATAATGGTCCTAACACAGCTGAAAATTGTGGGTTATTATGCCAAAGTGGTCAGTATCGATCCCCAAGGCTTGATAGGACTATCCACTGTTGTTGTTGTCATTGTTGTTGCTGCTGTTATTCATAGTTGATTGTTTATGTGCCATCAAGTCATTTTCGACTGCTAGTCTATCTAGAAAACTAGGTAGATTTTCCCCATGATGATCTATCCCTATTAGTTAAAGTAGCATTTATTAAATTATTTTTATATAATAAATGTTTGGAGGTTGATGAACACTCTGAAACATCATGAAGCTGAAGTTGAACTTTTCATGATCAGCTGAAGAGAAAGCATGGTGCAGAGACCAAGCATTAAATATGCTTGAGGTGGGTGTATTCTGACAGTACTCATTCCAATTCAGAGGAGACAGAAAAGGGATAAATGAAGAAGGAGAAGGACACACCACTTGAGCTGTTCAGGCAGTGTGGTGACACCAAGAGAGAAGCTTGTGTGGCACAGTTGGGAAAGTAGATGCCTTTAATGCGGCAGAAGTTGCTCTATTTAGTTAGAAGCCACGGTACTAAAATTTGCCATTTTCCATCAAATTAAGGTGCTGCAAATTTACAGTGCAAAATATATATTAAAAATATTAACAATAAGAAGTTAAGCAACAGAAAAAATATACCTCTAAAGCTCTATTTTACAGTCAGGACCAGAAATATTGGAACAAGGATAATGTTGTTTTGGTATTTGGCCTCTGTGCACCACCACATTGAAGTTGAAAGGAAACACACCCAGATGGGAGCAAAGTCAGGACTTCCAGCTGTAATTCAAGGGGTTTGACAAAATGGGGCACTAACCATTCAAGAAGTATAGCTGGTGGCATACACACACACACCCCATCATTGATGGCTCATAAGTAATGGAACAAACTAACATCATGACAAACATAAGGATCGCGTTTAATACCTACCGCACTTTTGCCAAACCCCTTGAATTACAGCTGGAAGTTCTGACTTCGCTCCCATCTGGGTCTGTTTCCTTTCAACTGCTGGACATTTGGAAGCTCTACACCTTTAACAGTATTTACCATAGTGATTGTCTTTGGCTGTGAACTATTAGAATCAGCTGGCAAACTCTGTATAAGAGAAGTATCCTTCTTCTTACTCCTTCTGCTTTCCTGATTTTACCTTTTTATGCTCACTGCTTTTACCCTGCTGTCTGAAATATATTTGCATTGTATTATTTATATTCTTTGTTGTTACTTCTGTATTGTTAAGGATGTATTTTATATCTAAGTTTACCTTTTGTATATTTTAAGTAGATATAAAGGTTGATATATTATATACCTTGTCTCCTCTTAATCTCATTACCCAACATCAGCTTCGATGTGGTGGTGCACAGAGGCCAAATGCCAAAACAGTTATCCTTGCTCCAATATTTCTGGTCCTGACAGTATGTCTACCTCTATCAGAAAATTATATATTATACAAATTAGTAAAATTAATAAATTTTCATGAGCCATATGTTCTTTAAATATATTTAAAGCCTTTAATTCTCTGGAACTACAATTTTTAAAAGAAATATTAAGTTTAAATTCAGGGCTGGTTTTTGTAACATGATTGAACACATTTATGGACCAACTGAAGGCCAGATTAGACTTAAGAGTTACGATTCAGATTTTATTACAGTTTTAAGAACTACCAAGCAGGGTTGCCCTGTCTCCCCTCTATTATTCTACCTAGCTATAAAAATGCTGGCAATAGCACTTAGATGCAATAATCAGATTTACAGGATGAAACTGAGGGATAAGACATATCCTGTAAATCTATTTGGAGATGATATGGTTCTGAATCTCTCAGATGTTTCCCATTAAGGAGTTAGAGGAATTTGCAGAGGAGTCAGGACTTTCAGTCAATTATTACAAATCACATACAGTGTTTTTTCATACATACCCAAAACTTCAAAAGGAAATTTCTGCAGATTTAGGGATTCCAATAATTTATAAATCTTTAAAATATTTAGGCAACACTATCACTAAACATATTAATATTTTTAATAATTATATACCAATATGGAAGAAATTAAACAGAAATGAAAAACTGGGTTTCAAAACATTTCACCATTTTAGGGTGAATTGCAGTGGTAAAAATGAAAATCCTTGCACAGCTGTGCAATGTTGTATTTCAGTGCCTCCCAGTGGAAATTCCAGAACAGGCTTTAAGACATTAGAAAAAAAGAAAAAGCTTTTGCTTTCATGCAAAAAAATTGAGAACAAATGAAAGGATTTTATATAAATCTCTGAAACAGGGAGGCTGGGGCATGCCCAATTTGATAATAGATTATCAAGCAGCACAGTTAGGGCATTATGGAAGACTAAACAATGGATCCAAATTTAAATTATATTAGAGCCAAATGATTTTATAAATATTTTTCTTTTACCCAAAATACTTTTCTATAATAAAACAGATTGAAAATGCTTTCACTAAAATGATGTTTCAGATTTGGAAAAGTAAATACATAGCTTTGATAAAGGATACTTCTCCAACTCCTTTAATAACATATATAGATCCAGATGATCATTATGGTTTAGATAAAATGAAATTTCTGAGATAAGAAAATCTTTATATATTAAATGATTTTTATGTTAATAGTGGACCTCTCAATAAAGATCAGGTAGAAGAACTCATAAGTGATAAGTTACCATGGTTCTTTTGGTATCTACTTAAATCTCTTTTGGGCAATAGAGACAGTAGAGCTTCAGCAACACAGCTTTATATCAATGTTGAAAATTTAATACTTCACTACTTAGAACAACCAAAAGGAACAAGCTAAAAAAAATTATAGAACATTATTACAATTAGAAATAGGAGATCCACCCCATGGTTTAAAGGAAGGTTGGAATAATCATCTTGGAAATTCGATTCAGGAGACAAACTGGCAGAAATTATGGAAACTGGACAGATTCACCTCAGCTTCAATGCAAGAACTGCAGTAGAAGATTATGCATCACCGGCACTTGATTCCAGTCAGATTGGCACATATCTATATCGACTTTTTTCTACCAAATGTTGGAGAAGTTGTTTAAAAAAGGGTCATTATTTTTTCATTTGGGGTGGTCATGTGGTAAAGCTATACCATTTTGGCATAAACTTTTTGGAGAAAAAAGTACCATCACTAAACAAAGAAATGAATGTTTCCCAGAGTTTGGCTTACTGCATTGATTTACAGGACCAAACCTCAAGCTTAAAAAAAAAATGAATGTATTATCTATTTAATTTCAGCAGCTAAAATAATAATTGCCCAACATTGGAAAACTTGAGATAACGTAACAGTTGAGATGTGGATTAACAAGGCCTCTTCAATTGCCGCATTAGAAAAAAATCACAGGTGAAGTTAAAACAATGAGACATCGGAGGCAGGAACCACAAGTTTATCAAATTTGGATGGATTTTATGGTTTACCTCAATAGCAATGGACAAAAGATGGTAAATCTGTACATGTACAGTATCTGTCTCTTTATTTATATTTTAGTAATCTTTTTTGTATTTTCTCTATCTTTTTTTTTTCCTCTACGCATCTTGGATTTATATTAATTTAGCTACAATAATGTTAATCATAGTTCAATAAAAAATTTTTTAAAAAGATAGAGTATGGTTTTCTTCTGGTTCTATCTTAAATCTCCTTCCTGGCACTTACATTGGATAACCACTGCTCATATTGGCCTATTATGGCCACCTGGTTTAATCTATATTCTCAACAAAATAAAACCATTCTACATTTGTATGTACTCTACCTGCCATGGCTGTTCACATAGTCCTTCTTGTCTTATCACTTTAATCTTCGCTCTCTGTTTCGACTTGGGTGAAGTTATTGCATGCAAAGCATATGCCATAATGTAAACTGCATTGTAGATGCTATAACTGTGGCCAGACATGCTTGTGTCAAACAGGGTCCCAGGTAGAGCTTCCAACTTTTCCTCCCCTGTGCAGATCTCCTCATCTCTCCTGTCTAGAGTGGAATCTGAGAAATCACAATTAAATGCATCTTTCCAGAAGATTCTGAGAAATCCATCTCTATTTTCTGAGGGAGGGTTTCTTTTCTTCAGAAATGTCTGGAATCCTCTAAGATAATTGGTATGAATAGCAAATGACAGAGCTCCATGGAGGAAATCTACGTCCCAATCTCTTTGAAACCCAGGAGATGAAAAATCCATCTGGGCTGTCATAATCCACACTCGGCTCTCAACCGTTATATCATAAAATTGTGCAAAGTGGAAAATTAATCTTAAGACACTAATAGTTTGTATTTCACCTTCTATAATAATCGTATTGGCAGTACTTCCTGTGACAACACGAGAAGTTCCAAACCATTCCATTGCTGTTTCAACAATGTCACCTGAAAAAGACATTTTGGGCATTGTTTCTAAGAAGTCCACACAGATACCCTTTTCAGAATAGATGGGAAGCATATCCTGTTTAAAGATCTCTCCATTGGCATCATCTAAAGCAACCACACCAATCCAGATCCACTGGAAATGCAGCAGCAACTCAAGAATTGCCATATACTGCTGGGTCCCATCTGGAAACATCTGGTGGAAGAAATCTTCTTTGGTTCTGTCATTTATTATTGGTGAAGAGCCATATAAGATCTTGAGAAAAAAATAGACATTCTTTCTGCAAATATCTTTCTTGAATACTAGTATGGCAAAAAGTACTATGGTTTTCAAATCTTTCAAACGAAGGCGGTTAAGCAAATGAATTCCTGGGATAAGAGCATGGATTGATGTAGGGATGGGTGGATAGAGAATGAACTTATTTATTATAAATGCATCATTCTAATCCTTCACATACATACATAGATTAAACAACCACCAAGTCAGTTGTTCAGAAAAAAAGTCAACCAGCTCAATAAAGAGATTTATATTGTCTAACTCCATGCAGAAAACCATATTTAAACTTAAGGAACCTTGTTCCTCCTCCTTGTCTTTCCACGTGTACAACTTACCTGTGGAACTTTGTAGGTGCTCAGGATGTTTGTCATGTGGAGACAGACTTGAGAATTAGGTCCCCCAATGACTCCCACAATGCTATTATGAATGTCACACTTGTAGTTAGGGATGAATCTATCCTTTGTGGATAGAAGTTCCAGACAGGCAAGATAGGTCCACCTTGCAAAAAAATGGCTATTTAAAATGTGGAAGCCCAAACTGACATTGGGTAAGAGTTGGTTATTCTCATTGATTTCCTTCACAGCAAATGCCAAGGCCAGGATGTGCTGGTAATTCTGAGTAAACATCCTATAGGAAAAGAATTTGTTTCGGGTTAGGTCTCCGTTCTGGACTGTAACGCTCATTTTATCGAGACATAGTGCTAAGAAAAGTTGATTCATTGAAAACAAGGCACTTCAAGTCAACTGCATGGAACAAGTTTTGGAAATTATGAAGATATTTTCAGACACAGTTATATTTCACAAATATTTCATTCTCACAGATGCAGATGTTCATTTTACAAAAACATATTGAAAATATACCATATTTAGGGATAGTTCTGGGGCACCTGCTAAACATGAAAGCATTATGAATTAAAGACAGAGAGCTCCTTTGATGTCCTTCACCTTTGCAAGCTTTTAACCATAGAACTGGAGCAAGCAACCTCATTTGCTGTAGAAAATTTGTGTGATGAAGGGCAATATTGTATTCTTGTACTTCCATTTGACTAAAGAAGGTGGATGATTGTGTTCCCTGTCATGTTCCTATCATCTCTCTCATCATCTACAATTTCTGTATTTTTTTATGCTTCAACTGAATCCATTGAATTTAATGAGCTGTGGAGCTACTGTTACCAATATGGGGACTAAATATTTGATTTTTCACCCAATTCCCCCTATCACTGCTCTGCACCTCTACATACCTATAGATGCTTCTGCCTCGGAGCATCTTGGGAACCGCTCCACCAAAGTTTAAGAAATGAGAATCAGCAGATAAGGATGTAAGCATACACTTGAATTGCATAAAAGGTTGAAAAGATTCCTTATCACATTGTTTCCTTCCCCTCTCTCCCCCCAAATTGTAGATTTCAGTGCAGCCCTACAAATCACATAAATAATTGGAGAACTTTATCTGGTCAAACATAACATGCATACATGTAAAACCTAAATTACTTACACAAAATCAAGAAAATGGTCCTCTGAAGGCTGCTTCTGAAAGCTGATTGGATTTGAAAAAATGTAGATCTGAGAGAAAATGCCTGCAATGATGAAATTGCCTGGCTGGTAATACTTGTGGAGAATAGAAAGAGGTTCACCAACAGGACACTTAGCAATAGAAACCTTACTCAAGACATGAGGCAGAGCCCGTATAGCTATCATCAGTGCTGCAAATAACACGACTTGGTCTGAGAGACTTCCTGCCTTGTTCCAAATTGTCTGCTCCCTCATTCACATTTGAATGTTGCAGATTCAAAAGGCAACTGTCATCAGATCTTAAGGCAGGACTCTGCAATATCGATTACCAACTATCACAGGGGTCTAACTCTACCTGTTGCTAGTATCAACTCTGTGTGACACATGAAATATTAGTATAGCTAACTGTTGGATTATCCTATTTCCCATAGGGAAAATTCATGGGCCAGGAAGAGATAGCATTAATTATGGTTATTTCATAATTATGTTGGGATAGAGGAATAATTACCAACTTGGAATTCTAAGTTACCCAAAATAATTCCAGAGGTCTGCATGTTTTTGTTTATCACTGCTCAGCTGGCATCTTCCCAATCTTATTCTTTCAAATAATAAGACACAGGTATATAATTACCCCTATGAAGTTAAATCCTAAAAATAATCCATCAATAAAAAAATGTTTTAAAATTGCCATATATAAGAAGGAAACATTTATTTGTATTAATATTTCCTTGTAGCATAACTCTTTACCAGTTCCAGTTTGGGAGAATTTTCAGTTTTGGAATATTTTGAAGCTCAGATGGATTGTATCAATAATTTTACTGAAAACAAAGTTATCTCACTGATAATGTTGTCTCAAGATCTATGCAGTTGTATCTCTTCTTTAGAAACCTTGTTAGCCAAATTCTTTGAAATCCAAATCATGTCTATTCCTGAAAAGGACCTATGTCTTTTAGAAAAGTAATAGGTTTCTCTTATGAAAATACACTTAATTACTATCTCCATAAGTCCTTCACAGAACAATACATGATCCTCGTTTGTGGCATAAGTTCCCAGCATCAAAGTCTTCGTCTCATGCAAATTAACTTTCACCAAATCTGCCATGATGATCAGCCAGTACAAGTTCTAATTTTAGTTGGGGAATTATATACAAAACAACCCTGTGGAGGATGTTCTGTATATAAATTTATTTGTATATAAATGTATTTATTTATTCAATTTATGGGGTGCTGGTTTTGACCATTAAAGCCCTTCATGGCATGGGGCTGGATTATTTGAGGGGAGGCTCTGCCTGATTACATCAGCCATCCTACTAGATCCGATAGGGAAGGTATGCTATGCATTCCATTGGTCAGGGACCTACATTTGGTATGTCCCGGGTTGAAAAATATAATCCATAGATATTCATAACCAGGACATGGAGCCTTTATCACACTCAGGACCCTAGGCCTGGGCACATGACCAGGTCTTCAAGGCCTTACGAAAGGCCAACACGGTCAGGGCAATCCTAATCTCTGGGTGGAGAATGTTCCAGAGGGGAAGTGCTGCCACAGAAAAGGCCCTTGGCTGACAGGACCCAGAGCATGCCCATCCTGCTAGACAGGATTGGACAGGTAGAAACAACTGGGAGAAGACAGTCCCTCAGGTAACCTGGTCCTAAGCCATGAAGGGCTTTAAAGAACAACCAGCACCTTGAATTGCACCCCAAAACACCCTGGCAAACAATGCAGCTCACAAAGCAGGGTGTGATAGAATGTGAGGGTGACCTTGGAAGACTGGGGGAAGAGATGCTGCTAAGGAACAATCAGATAAAAGAGAAAGGAGTCCACAACGGAGTAATGACCAGAGAAAGAAGCTTATGAAGGACCCACCCTAACTATGCCAGTGGTAAAGAGGGAGGGTGGGAGATTTGTACTTGCAGATGTGTAAGTTTCTATTAATGTAGCCTTACATTAAAGTAGAATTAGCTCATCTAGTCATGTTTCCTGTCTGGTCTACCTGGGAGGGCTGACATCAACCTTGCAAGTCTCCTGCTTTCTTCTAAAGAGAGGAATTTTGAGAATGGCCTCCAATCCTCAAGTAACCCCGCTATCTCCTGAGCATCTGACAGCATTGTTGTTACAACACCAGTAGTTCTGGAATACGATAAAGAAGATATGGATGCAGAAGTGGTAAAGTGTATAGAATTAATCCAAGATTTGCAAAGTTAAGAAATGTACCAAGTGATATACTTGTACACTTTGTCAGGAAGAAGACAAGAGACCAGGTTATGCAATAATACTTTAATACCAACCTGAGGATTAATACCTATTACAATATTGTATAAGAGAAAAGAAAATACCATTTTTATGCACAATGGAAGAATGGATTGTGAAGGTGATGGAACTTGCAGAAATGGCAAAACTGACCTGCTTGATAAGGGATAAGACAAGTACTTCATGAAAGAATGGAAAACTTGTATACACTTTTTGCTGAAAATGGGGGAAAAAACGATCTGGGATTTATGGATTTGGTGTTTAAAAAGGGTTGAATATGGGAAGAGAAACATGATGTAATTTTAAGGAGGGAGGCATGGGGACTTGTGTGGAACTGTTGTAAAGAAGATTGGGGTTGTTTCTTTATATCTCTTTTCTTGTTTCTATTTCTACTTTTTCTTTCATACTTTTCTTATCTTCTCACCACTTTTTTCTTTTCTTTTTTACCCATTCCGCTTTATATTACTTTATGTTTATCTTTTATTTCTGAGAAAATTTTCAATAAAAATTATTATAAAAATGATAATATGAATTCATAAATATAGAACAATTACAGAGAGAAGAAATCATGTACATCCGTAAAAAAGCATATGTAAGTCACCAAAGAACAACTAACAGGCGTTCAACACCCGCCCTAACCCAAGACCAGGACGAACTGCCAGATTTTCAAAGGCCTGTGGAATAGCATCAGGATGGGATCTCCATATAGGACCCAATAGATGGCCATGTTTAACCAAGAGTGCCTGATCTTACTGGATAGGCAGAAAATATTACAGATGGCCAGTCCCTCAAATTACCAGGCTCTATAACTCTGAGGGCTTTATAGGTAGAAACAGCATGTTGAATTGCACTTAGAAGCCAACTGGAAATTAATTGCGTTTGTGAAGCAGTGATGACACGTAGGCGTTCTGTGGCAAGCCCATCACAGCCTGCACTATTTTATTCTGAACCAGCTATAATTATGGAGTGGTCTTCAGTGAATATATCAGGTAGTCCTTAGTAAGCAATCACAATTAGGACTGGCAACTTGGTTGTCAAGTGAACCGGTTATAATTCACAATTAAATTAAGAATTAAAAGCCTCATTCTTTTAATTATTCTTAAAAGTGTTGAGGTGCATATACAAAGAGGCTTTCTACCAGCTTCCCTGCCCTTCAACTTTGTGGGCTTGAAAGTTAACAGCCCACCATTGGGCTGTTCATCTGGAAATGAATTCTGCCAGTATAATGCTTCAGCTCAGATACTATATGTTCCATTTATTTCTTTTATTTCTTTTATTTATTTATTCATTAAATTTTTCAACCACCCATCTCCCCCCAATGGGGGAACTCTGGGTGATTCACAATAAACATTAGAACATAAATATATAAACACATAAAACCATAAATTAAAACATAACTAAAAAGAAGAAGGAGAGACCAAGGGGATGAAAACCTGAGGCTGAAGGCCGAGGCCTCTTTTAATACTGCTTGTAACCCTCTGGGTCACTTACAGAGGACAGATAAAATAATAAAACTAAAAGACACACCATAGCTATATGACTAACCACAAACCATATAACACAATCACAGAATGAAGTTGAGGGAATCTGCAATGGGGAAGAGAAGTTAGAAACTGTCTGAAGTATGTTTCTGAAACGAGCCTGACTGAAGGTGGCAGGTGGACTGAGAGACGTCCATTTCATGTTGGGCATGAATCCTAGCAACCTCCCAGTAGCCGCCTATCACCAAGAACTCTAGAAATAAGATTTTCATAAACTTATTAATAACATATATTGAAAATTATTAATCACACATTGAAAAGGGAAAAGGGAGTTCATTTAAGAATCTTGGAAAGTGGATACATTTACTTTAACACCCCATTTGTCTCTTTGTTAGGGTGGGTTTCTTTGATTGTCTTGGTAACTGCCTCTTTATGTATTGGGAAGGTCACTACCCACTCTCCAGATTCATGAGGAAACTACAGATATTCTGAACTTGCATGGAATTCAAATATTTGTTGTGGGAGTCTTGCTCACCAGTCCAGCAACACACGTTTTTCTATGCTCCTGCCCTTTTAATTTTCTATTATTTTTTAAATAGTATATTTTAGTCATTTTTTCTTTTAGATAATTCTAGTTATAACAAGTATATAAGGTTATTGTAGATTTTAGATTAGATTCTTATAGATTGTGGAGTAAAAGTGTCCGAGTCGTTTTGACCAACATGGGAAAAAGAAAGAAGCGACATGGAATTAGTCCAGGCTCTCTCTCCTCATCAAAATCTGCTGAACAACCAAAGATAGAAGAACTTTTTACACAAAATGAAACTGTAAGTAAAGCAAATTTTCTCTCCACTTCCCATAAATGTGCAGCCCTTGAATCACTTGAATGGGACTTACAAACAGAACTGGAAAAACAACAGCTGTTAGAGCTCTCATTATCTGTTAGAGAAGAGCTAAATGAAAATTTGGACTCCCTTTCAGTCTCTCACTGTATGTCTCCAGTACAATTTGCTAGTTCACCTAATAACTTCAAAGGAAACAAAAATAAGTTTAAAAATAAGATACAAAATCAGAATTTGGAGAGGATCCCCAGGGAAAATACAATGGAGTGGATGGCAAGGCAATGTCTTCTTACAGCTCAAACTGTTATTCCACTATTTGAGCATCTGTCAGCTATAAAATATGATCTAGATCTGCTGAAAAAAGACTTTGAGGCTTTTGTTTATAAGAATGCAGCTGTACCGGCCACATCCATTAAAACTAATGCAGAAACTCTGACAAAGCAAGACATTTCTGGCAGGTGTTCTGACAAAGGGTGAGACAACAAAATTAAAAAATCTGACAAAAGTGTGCAACGATTAAATGACTCTGCTAATAAATCCTTACTCTCTGATAAAATAAAGAGTTGTAGTCTTATACAGACTAAAGCCTCTCTGGATACAAAACCGGAATTCCCTCGCAAGCAAAACCGTTTACTTCAGAAACAGCAGGTTGCTCTCTGTATCTCCCTAAATCGTCTCAATATCAGATGTTGGGATTCTAAGAGAGCAATTAAAACTTCTTTAGGGCAACTTCTGCACTGTCACTACAGCCAGATAGACCTACGTACCATCGAATGGCTCCCCACTGTACAAAACCGAAAATGGATTTTGCTATCTTTTAACCAGACTACTATTCCACTAATGCTATTTAAGATGAGACCATACTTAGCATCATTCCAAATTTTTCCTACCAGAGTTTTTCGCGATGTAAAAATTAACTCTTTGTCTGGCCATGCTTCATCTTTATCGCATACTCACTCTATAACTGTAACAGAGGCTATCAAGCCCTCCTTCCCACATACGACCTTGAAAAAGCAAGGCAGTGGGAATCAGCCACTCTCACAAAATGAAGATATGTCAGATTCAGCTGAAGGTGATCTTATTAATGCTTTTGGGTGGCTGCCCAGGAAGAACAAGACAATTTAATATACATAAGCTAGAAAATCTTAAGGAAACTTTACTGCTCACAATTGCTACAGCAGAACCACTTATTGATCTTGTGTCTTTAAATACTGACACAAATTGCCATTTTCCGACGGTCAATGAAATGGATGGAAACTGCCACCCAAACAACAATTCTCCCAGCCTTCATGGAAGGAACAGGGAGCCTTTTGGAGAGTACCAACCTTTGCTAACTATCGAGGAGGAAGTGTTTCCCGTATCACAGGCAGATGCTGAACAATGCTCTTTGGAACTTAGACCTTCTCCACATGATGGCTTTTTATTACATCCCTTGGAACCTAAGTAGACTAATACTTCCCCAAAAGTCAGATCTGGATATTGTTACCAGAAGTTCTAAAATCACCCAACCGGAAGCTATTCCCCCAAACTCAGGTGGTGCTACAACAGGCAACACTAGATGAAACTTTAACTTCGGCCCCATTCCAGAAGAAAAACTCTGTATGTACGGTTAACTCACTGATAGTACCCTCAGACTTTAAATGACTCCACCCTATAGAAGGGGGCATCTCTATCCTCTCCTGGAATGTTGCAGGCTGGAAAGCAAAGATGTTAGATGTTTCATTTATGGAATATATTTCTTCTTTCCATATTCTTTTATTTCAAGAAACATGGGCTAGGGAGGATCTATTAATACCTGTATATCTTCCCTTTACTTTAAATGCTATTCCCAGTACAAAAAAGGGTAGACCATCAGGTGGCCTGAGTACTATGATTTCGGTTAAACTCAATGTCCCAGTATTTATGCTGGAGTCTTATTCAAATACGGCTCTAGCCCTCTTACTCAGATTTAAATTTTACTCTATTACTTGTCAATGTATATTTGCCCCCAGTGCGTGGACACAGGGAAATAAACAATTTGTGGGATCAGTTTGATACCTACATAAATTTGCTATAATGTCAACACCCAGACTCCATCATACTAATAACTGGTGATTTTAGTGCATGCATGGGCCAATCTGATGTTTCTTTACAAATCCATTTTAATTGGCAAATGCCCCCCAAAACTGATGTGGGATGTTTATTAGCCAGACAATCTAAAGATCAAAAATGTAATATTGCAGGATTTTGTTTGGCTCAATGTGTGGATAGTTTAGATCTAGTAATACTTAATGGCACTGTCCAGGGGGACCTAAAAAGGGAGTTTACATTCTGGATCCCAAACGGGGCCAGTGTGGTGGACTATATTATGATTTCCCAGAACTTTATCAGTTATATAGCTTATTTTTATATTGGAACTGGCCCTGATAGTGACCATTTTCCATTAATTTGTCTTCTTGATTTTAAAACAAACCTCGGATTATTAGAAGTGGCCTATTGCCCCATTGACATTACAATGAAGGGACGAGTACAAAATAAATGGTCTCAAGGTTTAGCTAAAATTATGACTGGAATTTTGATCTCAGAGCCCCTGCTTCAGATGCATACACAAATATGTTCATCCAATTCATATGAACAAGTAATATCATTGTATCAATCAATTATTGCTAATCTTCAGGCCCCCTTGACAAGATGTACAACAGCTAAGTATGTTTATGCACATAAAAGATCTAAATCTTGGCATGATAATGACTGCATTAAAGCTAAAAAGGCTCTCTTAAATGCAATAATCACCTTTCACCAGGAAAATTCTTCAACTGCCTTAAAATTGCTTAAGACTCAAACAAAAAAAATTATAGAGACCTTTTGAAGACAAAGAAATGGCAGGCTATAACAGACAACTGGAACAATTTAATTTTAGCAGCAAAGCTCAAGAATTCCCCTTGGTTCTAGTGTTTAATAAACCAGTCTCTTACAGATAGATGTTTAGGCCCTATTACACAAATATCTGCAGATAAATGGGAGGATCATTTTAATAACATCTTTAAAAGGGAATCTGCTAAAATCTCAGATGTGATTCCCCCTTGTAATGACCTCCCAGTTTGGCCACCGGTATCCACAGCTGACGTTAAAGATCTTATTGCCCAAATAAAACCAGGTAGAGCATCTGGAGGTGATTTTATCCTCCCAGAATTAATAAAGGAAAATAAAGACTGGTGGGCCCCAATTCTGGCTACCTTATTTACACATATTAATAACACAGGACAATTTCCTTCTGACTGGAATCAGGCCATTGTTGTACCAATATACAAAAATAAAGGAAATAGACTTGATCCTACAAATTATAGGCCTATCAGTTTATTAAACACAATAAATAAACTTTATGCCAGATTTTTATATTCAAAGTTAGTGGATTGGGTATAAAAGGAAAATATTATTGCTGAAGAACAGGCTGGATGTAGAGAGGAACATTCAACATTAGATCATTGTTTAGTTCTTCACCATTTAGCAGAAAAGTATTCTATTCCCCCTTGTGGTTCTCCTTTTGCAACTGTTGTTGATTTTAAATCAGCTTTTGATCTAATACCAAGGGAGAGACTGTGGGATAGTCTGAGACATACCACGATTGACAAAAGGCTGCTAGTTCTTATTCAGTTGCTTTATTCAAATACCTCCCTCAAAATTAGATGCACCCCTTGGGGACACTTATCTAGAGCACTCCCAACCCATAGAGGTGTAAGACGAGGTTGCATATTAGCTCCATTACATTTCAGTTTGTATCTAAATCCAATAATTCAAGTGCTTGCTGCTTCAGCCTACCATCCACCTATTTTGGCTGATCGTGCAATTCCAGCATTATTGTATGCTGATGATGTAGTCATTATGTCTGCCTCACAAGTGGGAATGAGAAAAGCACTTTGGGCACTAGCTTTATTCTGCACAGATCAAGAACTTTCAATAAATTATCAGAAAACTAAAGTCTTAGTTTTTGCCCAACCCCATCATAAGAGTCACAGATGGCAAATAAATGGGACCCCAATTGAACAGGTGTGCACCTATAAATACCTTGGAGTGCAGTCCCATGCTTCCCTATCTTGGAATGCTCATTTTCTTACCAGGCTACTGGGGCATAGAGTACCTCATCAGCAATTGTAAGAGTCTACCATTCAAAAGGAGCCCATGATATCCCTGCAGCTTGCAAGGTTTTTCAAGCTCCTCTATGGATCTCAGGTTTGCTCCCTTGCAAAGCTTAATATAATTGAAACTATTCAGAATAAGTTTATGAGAGCCATTCTGATGGTACCAAAATGTGTTAAAAATGCCATCCTAAGGGAAGAATTAGGTATAGTTTCATTGGATGCCAGAACATGGTTCCTTCTTCTTACCTTCTGGCTAAAATTACTTCTGTTTCCTAAAGGTTTAGCCCCATTAGTATTTAGAGATCATTTTAAATCATCGTGGGGGGAAAAAAAAAAGCCTTACATAGAATTCAATTGCTGGGCTTCTCTGTGGAAAGTCTGTGCTTATTAGAATTCGATCATGCTAGAAACGCCCTTAAACAACGTATCTGGGATATAGATCTTCAAACAAATTTAAGTAAGATGCTACACCCCAATATTTGTCATTTTCTGCCAAAAGGGTCTGCTCCAGCTTCTTATCGTCTATTACAATTCTGAAATTTCATAAAGCTTTCACCTCAGCCAGAATGGACGCACTGCCCTCAGCAGTCATTTTGGGACGTTTAGGGGTACTCCTATGCACCTTCGATTATGTCCGTCTGGAAATGGATCAATAGAAACACTAAGCTATATGTTATTATACTGTTCCCTATATAAGGACTCTAGAGAGATATTTATATACCCGATACTGAAGAGTTTTCCTAGCAGGGAGTATGATTTCTATTTAATGCTACTCCTTTCAGACAAGGGTCCGAAAATATCCTCCCAAGTGGCCCAGTTCTGTGCTCCCATCTGCACAATACATTCCCCATTATTTAGATTTAAGACTTTATAACATAACATTTTACTTTGATATATTTTAGTATTTTTACTTTAATTTTAGATTAAATAATACTAATTGCTTTGTTTTATATACTGTTTATATGCATAAAAGTAAGATGGTTACTACTGTATATTGCGATTGTATCTGGCCTTATGGCTGTAATAAACGTGTGTGTGTATAAATTATTTTTTGTAATAGAGATGTTAGATGTAGGTGCCAACAGATTGGTTGGTTGGTTGGTTGGTTGGTTGGTTTCTGGCAAAACTTTGGCCTCTCTTGAACATTGTGCAAACTTCACCTCTTACAAACTTGTACTCCTTCTTTGATGTCAACATTCCTTTCTAAAAGTTTTATTTTCAGTTTTCCATGTCTTGTTAATGATAGTTATATAACTGGTGGTGGATGACGATGAGTCAGCTGTAGAGTTTGATTTTTTTTCTTTTTTTGTGAGACTTGTAGATCAACAACATTTCACTGGAGTTTCTCATCTCTATAATTTTCCACTCAAGTACAATTAGTTCTACAAGTCCATAGAGAATCCAGAATTTGTTAGCAAAACTTTGAACCAAACTAATACATGCTACTAATATCCATTCTGAGCTAGGGCAGAGACAGACAATTTTTTATCACTTTGATTATATATATTATTAAGGCCAGACACCCAATAAGTGTTTATTCAAGCCAACATGTCCAACTCAACAAGATATGCGTATGTGACAGGAAATCTTTAAGAAAAATCTTCACTGAAGATGATGATGTTTGTGGCATCAATACTAGTGATACTGGTGTTTGAAGAAGCTGGTAACAGTGCTCCTGTGAAATGCCCTACAAGTCTCCCTCTTTCTATTCTTCGCAAACATTATCATCCTGGTGACTTTATCATTGGTGGCATTCTCTCTCAGATCTATCTATTTTCCAGTCCCATAACCTTTGAAAGAGATCCTTCTTTTGATAGATTTGACAATATCATGTAAGGCCTTTCATGTTTTCCCTTGATTAGTTAGCACAATATATCTCCTGGCAAACCCTGCCTAATGCTGAAGTGATGTTCATCTCTCTGAATTAATGGGAGCCATCATTGTATCACTGTCTGTCATTGTGTGGCTAGTGTAGAGATGATAATAATTCTAATTAAACCATACAAGCCTTAGGAGACCTATTGAAACATAGAGAATGGGGTGAAATTCCACATCAAACCCCCTTCTTTTTATGCCAGGCAAGTTGAAGGAAATATTAATAGAAACGATGGAGCAACAACTTTCTGCTGGAACAAACTCCCATGAAATCCCGGCTTCCCAAGTGATAGGACTAAAAAGCAATCATTCAAAACATTTTAAGAAGCTCAGAATCAATCCTGAGAGCAGACTGATTCACTGAGATGGAGTTTTGATCAATTTTTTTTTTTATTTCCAGGGGTAAATATTGATGTACCTATTCATTGAAATATGCATATTTTTCTTTTCCTTCATTTTTAGCTATTAAAACAATTAAATCAATCTTATAATCTACATTCCAATTCATTCTACCATGACGTTATGGTTTAGCAAAGGTTGATACTGACTTTTAAGATGTTCATAACTTTGAGGGAGTATTTAGCAGTGGGGATTTATCTTGATAAAATGGCTTGCAATTTTCATTTGCATCCAACCATCCCTTCTTGAAGCAGGTTGCTGTCTCTGGCCTTTTCAAAGTTTTTGGCTGTTTTGCACTCAGAGCTTTTTGCAAAGGGTTGTTGCTTAAAAGACTTGTTCCAGAACAGCACATTTGATAGTTTTCTCTCTTCTAGCATTTTTACTAATTTTTTACTCACTTTAACATTCAAATATTCAGTCTGTTACAAAACATGGAAGCTTCACTGAAGCGGTAACTAAGCAGGCATGAACATAGAGAGAATCAGGAAGAGATGGTCACATTCAGAACAGTTACCCACAAAGAACTGCTAAGAAAAAAGGGAATAATTAGAAATTAAACGACTTTCTTAATGAGAACAAAACAACACATTTCTCTGGGTTATGGGAACATTAAAAAAAAAAAACTATATTGTCTTGACTAGATAGAATTGCTGCCATCAAAATGAATGTTCTACCAAAAGTCAAGATTCTTTTTCAAATGATTCCAATAAATTTTGATAACAAGGTACCTAGTGATTGGTGCAAAGATGTAATGAACTACAAATGGTCTAATAAAACAGCAGGATTAAATTCAAGATTCTACAGGAATCCAAAGAACAAGGTGGATTAACACTTCCAAGCATTAAATTGTATTATAAAGCTAGCTGCTTATTACAGATGTCAGAGTGGATGGTATCCTTTATGGCTTGGTTACATCTATGGAAGGGGAGAAGCTTCCAGATGGTTTGAATAAATATCTCTAGACTGGCAAAAGCAGAAGAAAATAACCTATAATCTAGTCTTTCTATGTATAGGAAATTTTTATATAGCCTGACTTTTTAACTAATTAATGTGGGTATTTGTATTTTTAACTGTTTTGGGGTTTTACTTTAATTGTGAGCCACCCAGAGGCACCTTCTGGGGGAGATGGGTGGCATACAAATTTAATAAATAAATAAAAGTAAAATAAATATAAGCTATCAAGTAAGAATTATAAATAATATACTGAATATCTGGGATAAATACAGAAAAATAAATAGTCCAGATCTCTCCTCTCTTGTGTTATTGTTAAATATTTATTTTTAGGAAGAGGAAACTTCCAAGAAATTTGTTCCATGCAGAGCCAGTGATGTGTTTAGATCACAAGATCTAATGATTAAAAAGGCAACCTTCTCATTGCAGAGTAATAACTCAGAACTACCAGCATCTGCTAGCCTTGCAATTTGCTATAGAGACCATTAATGAAAGCCCAAGGATCTTACCTAATGCCACACTGGGCTTCCATGTATTGAACAGCAGTTTTCGGGACCAGTGGACTTATCTTGCCTCACTGGAACTTCTCTCCACAAGGGACAAGTTTATCCCTAACTACAAGTGTGATGTGCAGAGTAATATAGCAGCTGTTATTGGGGGACCTAATGCTGATGTGTGTCTGTTCATGGCAAACATCTTGTGCAGCTACAAGATTTCACAGGTGAGTTGTCCACATGCAATACAGTTAAGCAGGCAATACTTTTGAGATAATGGCTTTGATACCATTAGGGAGAATGGATGGAACCAAAAGAGACAGGTCCTGTTTCAAGAGCAAACCCTGTTGAGGGGACAGCTCTCTCTTTTTACTGCTGATACTGGCTTATCAGCCAAAATAATGAAGAGCTCACTCATGCTTCCCATTAGCAATAGAAGTATGACCGAGAGCTGGTAAAATCCATATTTTACATGCTACTGAGCTCTCATTTTTCTCCTCACATGGCTTAAATTCAAAAGCAGACTGTTTGTGTGTTGTATTTCAGAGAGTTTGCACTCCCAAATGTTCCATACATGTATAACAATTAAGGAAACCTACACATTTCTGTGTCAGATTTCTGGCCATGCTGATCCCTTGTAGTTTTCAGAGGAGGATGCAGGCTCTGTCCAACAATCGGTGTCTATACAGCTCTAGCAGTGAATCTAGAATATGTTAGTTTGTTTTATGGTACCTTCAGTTACATGTTAATTTACAGACTAGGCAGTATGATCATCAGAATGTACATAGATGTTTATTTAGAGGTCATATGGACACTACCTTCATTTAAAGTTTTCATTTAGCATAAATGTTCTAGACACGTGCACGTAGATCAGCGGGAAAGAATTTTAATTGTTTTATTCCTAGGGAACCTTTATGCTAGTGGATGAATATGAGACACCTTGGGCTTTGAGTTACTTATCATCTGTTAAGAAAGTTTCTTCTGTTTACTTCTGAGCAGGTACATCCATGGCCATTGCACACCGAAAATCCAAATTATCACTGAATTTGAATGAAGTCTGCACTGAAAAACAGTAAATGCTTGGGGACATGCCTAGAAATTTAGAAATGGTAAAAGTACCCAACTTAATTGTATTTAGAAAATATCTCAGAGACACTTCCTTCTTGACTGTTTGCTGTATTCTTTAGCTGGCATATGGGTCCTCACCAGTGATGAATGACATAAACCAAAGAGTTTTCCTTCGCCAGATATTTCCAGACATCAACCAACAATATAAGGGGATTCTCCAACTACTGCTTTATTTCCACTGGATGTGGATTGGAGTGATTTTCATTAACAATGAGAGTGGGAAGAGATTTGCAGAAAATGAGCTGCCCATCTTTGCCCAGGCAGGTATCTGCTTTGACTTTATAGAAACATTTCCACAACTCAAATTTTCAAGTGAAATCTCTGAAATGGTTGCGGACGGAGAGAAAACTACTAGAATCATTATGGGAGCAACTGCTAATGTAGTCATTGTGCATGGTGAAATTCAAACTATGGTGATTTTAAGGGTAATGCTTCGTATGGCTGAATTTGAGGAGAGCCTAATAAAACCTATAGTATGGATTTTCATAGCCCAGATGGATTTCACCTCAATGTCTTTTCAACGAAGCTGGCCCTTGGACTTCATGCATGGTGCACTCTCCTTTTCAGTTCACAGTGAAGAAGTGTTGGGATTCCATCAGTTCGTTCATCACTGGAAGCTCACATCTAACCAGGATCTTTTCTCCAGGGATTTCTGGAAAGAGGCATTTCAGTGTTCTTTCTCCAATGCTGCTGGAGAAAGAATGGCAGAAGAACTCTGCACTGGAGAGGAGAACCTGGAGCATCTTCCTGGATCGATTTTTGAAATGAGCATGACCAGCCACAGCTACAGCATCTATAACGCTGTCCATGTAGTGGCAGAAGCTTTGCATGCTATGCACTCAGTGGAACAAGGAGCAAGACGAGACAAGCAGAGGCAGCAACTTCTCAAGCAACAACCTTGGCAGGTAGTTTCCTGAGATCAATAATGCAGGAGAACTCCTGTACAATGAGTTCTGGAAGCTCCAAACAATTGTATCCAGTGATTCAAATTCTGATATCACTGCAGAATTTTAGACACGCAGACAATATTTTTATTTCTTTATTTTATTCAACTTTTATAGCTGCCCATCGAAGACAAGTGACTCTGGGTGTCTCTAAATATACAATATACCATATTATATTATTATGAATATTATTAATATAAAAACCATACAATAGCTGTGTGATGGCTGTCTTGAGAGAGCTAATAATAATAATAACTGGAACTGAGATCATGATGATGATCAGATTCATTCATTCATTCATTCATTCATTCATTTTCCTTTTACGGTTTTCCTTTTCTTTTACCTCATTTCATGGTCTTCCAAGACAAATGAACATGGAAGCCTTGCATAAAGTTGCTCATCTGCTAGGAAACTAAAAAAAATTGATACATTTCCTTTTTCAGAAAATTCTGAGTTAATGTATCTAACTTGTAAATGGAGGAATATGCATTAGAGTTTATTGCCTTTAATTTACTTGTGAAATATATATTGCTACCTAATTGGGACTGAAAAGGTTATGATCAATTTGATATGATACACCAGACCACTTCTTTTACAGAAAGAATGCTTTTAAGATTCAATCTGATTGTAACTGTATTTATTTAAGATGATGCTGATGAGGAGGTTGATCATTTATTGTCCTCATTTTCATGTAGCTTCACCACTACCTGAGAAGCGTTTCATTTAACAACAGTGTTGGCGAAACGCTTTCCTTTACTTCAAAAGGGGAACTGATAGCAGGATTTGATATTATCAATTGGATCACATTTCCAAATCAATCCTTCATTAGAGTCAAGATTGGAAGAATGGCACCACAGAATGCCCCTGGCAAAGTATTCACCATTTCTGAAGATGTGATCAAATGGCCCAAGGCTTTCAACCAGGTAGAGCTCATACTAAGACATGTCAATCATTATCCCAAAGGAGGTTTTTCTGCTTTGTTGAAGACTTGCTGCAGTGCAAGGATCCACAGCGGGGATCAACAAATATTTGGGGTATTTTGGCATTGAAAGGACAGAATTAATGGCCAGATGCAACTGCCCTCAAAGTCACCTTATGTGTCTAATATACACTTCAGTGAAATTTAAGCCATCAAGCAGTCTGGTTTTTGTTCCAACTTGGACTCTGCTAAGGAACTGATTTGAAGCAGAAAAAAGGGTCACCTCATTGGGCAACACGATAAATCAAATCTATTTGGGGAGAATATCCAGCTTCCTTAAGGGATTGTTTACAAGTATGTTGTATGTATTTACTTGTGCTCATCATCCTTTCGAATTTCTTTCATTGCATGGCTCTATTTCAGACCAATGCCAATTAATCTTTTTGGAAAAGATCCCTGGGTAGGACCTGGAGCTAGATATTTGCAATATCTGTTTTAGGAAGGACAAAAGATTCTCCTCTCATGTTTCCGGACAGGGACACCCTCCTTCTCTGTGTAATGCCCATTGCAGTTCTGGTTACAGTCGGACCAAGATTGAAGGGAAACCCTTTTGCTGCTACAATTGCCATCGATGCCCAGAGGGGAAGATTTCTAATCTAAAGAGTAAGAACTGCTGTAGAAAAATGCACTCATGCACAGCCTGTGAGCTTCATATCATTCCCAATATTTGAGGAGTCATTAAAAAGGGGTGATTTTGGACTCAGTGGTTTGGGAGATCATGTATGTTGAAAAGCAAATTATGGGTCTTACTTTCTCTTCACTTTCAGCATATTCACATTTTTTTCTCAAATTGTTTAGAAAGAGCATATAAGTGTCTGGTGGAGAGCAAGAGACAAAGATGCACAATGTTCTCATGACACAAATATGGCAACATAGATACTCACATCAGACATTGAGACACAAAGACATGAGGCTGCAGTTTCACTCACGTGCTTGTAATTATCTGGCTGAATATGAGACACCTATACTTTTTGCCCACCTTGTCAGTTAAAAGCAGCACCATCAGAGTAGAGAAATAAAAATACAAGATAAAATAATATGACTTGTATAATCTGGATTGCCTGTATCTTTTTACAATGAAGAAAGAAAAGAAAGAGCAAAGCTAATTTAGGTACATAGATGGAGAGGAGAAAGGTCAGCAATATTTGGTGGCAACGCAAACATAATGATTTATTCAGGTTCCTTTCAATGTGATCCTATGATATGTGTTATTGCTCTTTATTCTCTCATTTCCTTTTCACAACTGGGACTTATGTACATAAATTTGTTATACATTTCTTGTACATTCACCTGTACAAGTGAAGCTCTGGTGTATTAAATAGCATATTCGTTTCTTTCTTTTAACAGACTTGGATGACTGTTTTCAGTGTCCGGATGGTCAGCATCCCAACAAGGACCAGAATCTGTGCCTTCCAAAAGCAATCAGCTTCCTGAAATTTGAAGAACCTTTGGGAATCACACTCACTGTTGTTGCCCTTTTCTTTTCTTTCCTCACAACTCTGGTGCTCTACCTCTTCATTAAGCACAAGGAGACTCCCATCGTCAAAGCCAACAACCGGAACCTCAGCTATGTTCTTCTCATTTCCCTCTTGCTTTCTTTCCTTTGCACTTTACTCTTCATTGGACAACCCACAAAGCTTATGTGTCTCCTTCGACAAGCAGCTTTTGGCATCATCTTCTCAACAGCTATTTCTTCAGTTTTGGCCAAGACCATCATTGTGGTCCTCGCTTTCATGGCCACCACACCCGGAGGTGGGATGAGAAAATGGTCTGGCAAGCACCTGGCCAGCTCCATTGTTCTTTCCTGCTCCTTTACTCAAGCCTTGATTTACAGTGTGTGGTTCGTAACTGCTCCTCCCTTTCCAGATGTTGATATGCACTCCATGATGGAAGAAATTATCCTGGAGTGTAATGAAGGGTCTGTCACCATGTTTTACTGTGCCCTGGGCTTTCTGGGCATCCTGGCTACCATCAGCTTCACAGTGGCCTTCCTGGCCAGGAACCTGCCTGACAGTTTCAATGAAGCCAAGTTTATCACCTTCAGCATGTTGGTCTTCTGCAGTGTCTGGGTGTCCTTTGTTCCAACTTACTTAAGCACAAAGGGCAAAGACATGGTGGCTGTGGAGATCTTTTCCATCTTGGCCTCCAGTGCTGGCTTATTGGTCTGCATCTTTTCCCCCAAAATTTACATTCTTGTACTGAGGCCTGAGCTGAACAGCAGGAAGCACCTAAGGAGAAAATAACAGGAATAATGATCTTAGTGAGTAGCTTACCCCAATGAGTCTACCCTCCTCTTAGATCATCAAGAGAGTTACCACGCTGGGTGCTATTAGCAGGAACAGTTGGGTCATGTTTCAGGAGAAAGACTTTGATGCCTTTGTGGCTTTGCATTGTGGGGTTGAAGATGGCCTCCTTTTATTATAGATGTTTTATTATTTGTTTTGCATAAGTTCATGCAGATTATGGGAGTTTAGTTTAAGTAGAGACCCATCTCAAGATATCCTTGATCATTCGCTTTGTTATATTTACATCGTTTAGTACATTATTTATACTATCATGAACTAATGAGAAGAGGAGGAGGAGCAGAAGCAGCAGCAGAACTGCCTTGAGTATGAACACCTATGTAAGTAAGGTATGTTGTACTACATTGGATGGTTATTTGGTGTTGTTCTTCAGATGCTTTACAAAGGAGGGGAAATCTTCCTGTTCCACATATTCTAAGAGGAAGGATTCACTCTGGATTCCTTCCTTGAAACAATGTCATCTTCTCTGCTTCCTCATTGGCATTACCTGTCCTTTGGACTAACCTCTAACATTAAGTTGTACCTGACACTTCAGGCCCTTTAGAAATGCTGTTAAGACCTAAGACCTTTTTTTGGTTGTAAGTAAAGTTTTCATTGTGATTTTTTCATTCAGTTAATGACTTTTGTACACTTCCCAGAGTTATACTGTTTGAGTTGAGTGGCTGTAAGAAATGCAACAAATAAATAATTAAAATAACGTAAAATAACATAAAGTATCCTCAAGCCCTTTTTTTCTGTGAACTCCAAAGTGGCCACTTTATCTCCCTTCATTATTTTCATGCTCCTGAATAGGTAGCATTGCAACTAGAACAGCTATTACTATAATATTAGTATCTATAAACTAGGCACATAGTTTAATGAGCAGGTCATTGGCTAGTTATTCATGTCAACCTCAGGTAGCTCATGACATTTTTCAACACTCTTCCAGCAAGATCCAGGTATAGCATGCAGGTCTAACTACTGCAGAAGTGGGTGGGAAACCATAAAACCTGTTGACAGATTGAAATATTATACAGCTCTTTGAAGTCACCTGCATTGGGGCAGGTCCCTACTTTGCTGGCTTCAGCTCTTGATTCATAGAATCAAAGAATCTGAGCATTAGGCAGGAACTATTTGTTGGAATGAAGCAGCCTTCAAAGGTACCCAAAGGCCAACTTTACACAGAAGACATAACTTTGGGCCTCCAAAAAGAGCTTTGAACATCCAGAGAAAATATCATAAATTTAAACATTACATATGAACTCTTCCAAATCATCAAAACCTCATCTGGTCAATTCCAGGTTGGGTGGGGAAAGGAATGAGAAATACTGCTAAAGCATCTTGATGCATATTCTAGTCCAGTCCAGTCCAGTCCATTTCTTTGATTTATTTCCTACTTTATGGCATGATTAAAAAGTGAAAAGAAATCATTTCCAAATTTCTTTGGAACACCAAAAGTACAATCATAAATTATAAATTTACCTTTACTCTAATGTTACCACATGATTCTTCTTTCTATAACCTAACCTGTCTAATCATCAAAATCATAACTTCATTTTTTCTGTTATAGACAAAAAGTCCATAAGGGGTTTCCAGTAAAAAATAAATGTAGATAGTGTCTTTTCTCTGATCAAGGAAGTCAGTCTGGCCATCTCAGCGAGTTCCATCAACTTCATCACCATTCCTCCATTGTGGGGAATGGCAAATCTTCCCATCTTTGTTCAATGAATAGAAAATAAGGATATCTGATGCCCCTTTGGTTGTTTAATGTATATCTAGATAAATGTATAAAGAATGCTTGTGATGACATTCAAAGTGTGTTGGCTGGAGAGGTGAACCTATACATATACTTTTGCATGCAAATAATAACGATAATGATGATAATAAAAGTTGTATGCCACCCAACTCCAGCTTGGTACTCAAACTAGGCAGCCATCAAGAGCCACATAGAGATAAACAGCACCTATGCACTATTCAAAAGCAGCAATAAAAAGGAAACAAAAATACCAGAATATCTCCTTGCCAGCAATCATCACCCAAATAAGCAGAGATTAACACCAAAATTATTACTAGGCAAACAATCAAGCAGTAAATTATACCCTAATCAAGAAACTACCAGGAATGGGGGGGGGGGGGACACCACACCCTCATCAACACTGGCAGGGCAAGCACCTGTATATAAACAAAGAGCAAACCCCAGTCCATTCTAGCACTGAAGATGTTACCTAGCCAGGTAACCAAACATTTGCAAGAAAACAACCAAGCTCAGAGAACCCCAAGGACTCCACAGTTCAACCTTGAGCTACACATATTCTTTTCTATTGGCTACAACTCTGCCCATCTCTTGCAAGGCACTGATGACCTGGTTCTTTGCCAGGCTGTTGGGTGAGCCCATCTTGGTGCTCTGGTTTTATGTTTTCAGTCACCCTGAGCACAATGTATTGTTTCCAAATTGTTGATTATTTTTAAGTTGTTTTTAACTGATTGTTGACTGCCCAGAGTCATGTGTTGAATGAGCAGCCATATACACCTACATAAGTAACTAAATAAGCATAAACAATTGCCAGCTATATAAAAATGTCCAATAAATGAGGACAAATAGATGAATTTGTATATCTTAGCAGAATTTTCTAAAGAGGAAAGGTGCATAAAGAAGACACAAAATGTCCAAATGCTGGCAGAAAATATGGGTAGTATCTGGTCTGCTGTGAAGAATGAGTATGTGACAAAATAACTGAAACTGACTATTTCAAGAGTGTGCTTCTGCCTATGGAAGTTACATATGTCATGAGACATAAAAGTCCATTGAACACAAGGTGGACGGTTCATGTTCATCAATGGATGTTGAACGAATGCAGATTGAATACAAAGGGGAGTGACCACTACAGATGAAATGCATTGAGAAATTTTGCTCATGTAGAGAGAATGAATGGGGATCACTATCAAACAAAGATAACACTAAGTTGATCACATTGAAAAATCCCATGAAATAATCATCTATATCTTGTTTTCTGTAGGAAACTATCACAATGTAATTAATTTAACTTAAATAATAATAGAAATTAGGTGGTCCTATGTCTTTGAAGGCTTGATAGCTGGTTGCCAAGCACACTGAATTCCACCAGGAAGCAGGGGAACTAACTCATGGAGGAGTGATGACAAATGCCCATAGGATGGCATGCCCACTACTACAGGCAGTACTGCATTCTGAACCAGCTGTAATTTCTGATTGGTCTTCAGCAAAAGTGTTTTTCACTGACACGATATCATGAAATTATGTTTCTTCTTTCTTGCCTCTCATTAACTGCTTTTTATTGTTCAGATCAGGCCTTAGTAGAATAACAAAGCATTTGGGGAAAAAGATGCAGCCCAGTAAGCAGCCCTGCACTGGAAGAGAGTATGGAAAAGATCTCCACAACCACCATGTACTTCCCCTTGGTGCTCAGATACGTAAGGAAAAAGGACAGCCAGATGCTGCAAAACCACAACAGGCTGAAGAAGATAAACTTGGTCTCATTAAAACTGTCTGGCAAATGCCGGGCTTGGAAAGCCACACAGAAGCCAACAATGGCAAGGAAAAGCAGGTAGAGCAAGACACAGTAAAACATGAGAGTACAGCCTTCGTTACATCCCAGGATGATTTCATCTGCCACCAAGTTCATATCAGCATCTGGGTAGGGGGGTGAGGTTACAAGCCATGCAGTACAAACAACAAGTTGAATGAGGGAGCAGGAAACAACAATGTAATTATCCAATCGTTTGCCCGGCCATGTCTTCATCTTGGATCCTGGCACTGAAGCCATGAAAGCTAAAATCACAATGATGGTTTTGGCCAATATACAAGAAATGGCCACTGAGAAGACAAACCCAAAAGCAGTTTGTCAGAAAAGGCAGGTCACCTTTTCAGGGTGTCCAATGAATAATAAACTGCAAAGGAATGAGAGCACAAGAGAGACAAGGAGAACGTAGGTGATATTCCGGTTGTTGGCCTTGACTATGGGGGTCTCCTGGTATTTGATGAAGATCCCAAGCACCACAGTGCCAAAGCAAGCAAAGAGAATTGTTGTAGTGGCCAAACTGGTCCCTAACGGGTCTTCATAAGACAGGAAGATGATATATTTTGGAAGGCAGGAGTCATGGTTGTTGTTTGGATACTCTCCTTCTGGACATGGGAAACAATCATCCATGTCTGCAAAAGTAAATGCTATTATTGTACTCTAGAAGATTCTCAGTTAAAAAAGGATGGCTAATACTGACTGAAGTAAGAGGTTTAGCACAGTTGGCCCTGGTTCATACTTCGATGGGAGGCTGCCAGGGAGTTACAGAGCTATTGGCTAGACTGAAGGTACTAAAAAACCACTTCTGGAGTACTCTCAATGAACCACTTCTGTAATACAATAAATGAAACTGCATAGAATTGGACTCAAATCAGATTAACACTTCGATTAATCTACTGAATATTGGAACTGAGGCAAAATTGGACCAATATAATTCTCTAATTCTTATGATGCAATTTAAATGTTCAGCAGATTAAATTAAGGCTGTGCTTAATAGATATGGGAAAAGAAGATTCATGGAAATTAGAACTTATATGTGATTGGAAAGTGTCAAAATCCAAGCAAAGGATTTAATTTAGCAACACATCAAGTGTTTAGTGAGGTAGATCCTTAGTTTTCAGAGCCTGTCATGGCTCATAGGATCTTCTCCTGATTTCATCAACATTCCTTGGTCCTCTAACTGTGTTATGGTTGAGATGACAAAGTTTCTTCATTATCCAGTCCTTGGGAAGGTAATTAGGAAGCAGCTGGGATGTTTTGCTTTATTTCACTTATCTAAACCTTTCTCCTCCATGCCTAACTGGAACACTTTCTCCTGAATACTCTTCCACCCTCATTTGCAGGGACAGATTAATTCTTTAAAGATAATGCACCTTACCTTTATGATTTGTAATCCTCCCTTCTGGACATGGAAGGCACTCATAGCAGCAATATGGCTTTCCTTCTATTTTGGCCCTACTTGAACCTGAATGACAATTGTCATTACACTGAGAACGAGGTCTTTCCTGAATGAAAGAGATGAACAAAATGAAGAATTGGCTTGGTGCCCTTGGGATGCTATGACAGTACTGGTCTTTGCAAAGAAGACACACATGCCATGGAGGAATTGCTCTTACTGAAACACAGATGCAAAGTGGCTGGCTTGCTGTTCAATATGCATTGCTTGAGGGCATCAGGAGACCTTGTGAAACACTCTCAGTCTTAATGGTATTTGTCCTTGCCAATAGAGACTAAGAAAGTATCAAGGACTTTTCCACCATACCTCTTATAGTCTCTGTAAAATACTTCCATAGCTTTATTTAAGTTATTCTCTTTTTATAACGGAATGGAAGATATTCCAATTTTTGTGCAAAAGTATTTGGCCATTTTTATTTACTTTGAAGTGCTGTCCACTGACATCTAATATGCTCTTTCTGATTTTAACTGTTTTTTCTTTCTAATATATGTCATAGAAGAATGGAATGGAATTTTACTCAAGCAATACTTTACTACTTTTTCCTTTGCCAAATGCAGTGAGTTGCATCCAAACACCACAGGTTCGCAAATACTGCAAGTTATTTTGATGAGACCCTACGACTGAGTGATCATCAAGTACTCAGCGACACGTGAGAGACTGAGGTGGCCATTTGGATGAATCTCACATATTCAAATGCATTTTTAAGCAGCTAAGCGCTGTTCTTTAGACCATCAAGATATTTGAATCACATAACTGTTCCCATACTCCAGAAAATACAAACAGTATATTTTAATGCACTTCACAGCCATCTCACCAGTGCTGTTTAGCATCAAAAAGGAATCAAGCAAGACTGCATAGTGACTCCACTGCCTGAACTCCAAGGTGGGCCATCAGTATAACATGGGCTTTCAGTCCCCAAAACTTGCTGGAAGACACAAACCTCTTCTACCCTATGCAGATGATGCAGCAATGCTATCAAGAATGCCTATTGGCGGGGAGGGCGGAGCTGGCGTCGCGGCGATACGGCGGGCGATCCTGGGCTCCCAGGATGGCAGCCGATATCTCCTCTCCCAGACGGTCCCGATGGACCTAAGCCGTCCCGTAGAGATGGCGAACGCAAAGGGCGCGTCCCGCGGATCTCAGGGACGCCGCAAGTCCCAGATCGATCCGGGGAGAAGCTCTTGAAGCCGGCGGAGGAGAGGCAGCCAAAAATGGCTGCGAAAGCCGGGACAGCTCCAAAGGAAGATGGAAGAGAAGGGTGTCAACTGGGTGAGATGGACTTTTACTATTCAACTATTCTTAGAGAACACCTTAAGTAACTTAAAGAGATTTTTAAAAGTGAAGAAAAGTGGATTAAGCGGCGAGATTGAACCCTATTAAAAAAAAGAAGGGGGAGAAAATTTTTCTTTTCAACTTTCCCTTTTTAGTGGAATTGACAAGATGTTTTTCTTTTAAAAAAATATATTTTTAACTGGATTGGCTTTCTCTTTTTAATACTCAATAACTCTTTATTTTAAGCCTTTTTTTTACTAAGATTTCTTTATTGTTATAAGAAATTTATATCTTTTTGACTTTGAAATGGGGAAAGTGGAGTTAAGAGAAAGTAAATGAAAGAAAGTTGCACTGCCATTTAGAGGCGCGACTTAGTGCTTTTTTTTTTCATTGTGACGCACGCTCAAAGACCCTGTGCTTTCTAAAAAGATAGTGGGATGTGCATGTTTACACAGGTGCCATCCGTAACTATAAACAAGAAAGTGGAGTTGAAAGCGACTTTGAAAATATTAAGATGGAAAGTTTGAGCCAGTCACAAGAGCCTTGATTAGTGGCAGTAGCTCTTTTTTCTGCTAGAAGCTCTGCTTTGCTCTTTATTCCCCCCCCCCCAGATGGATTTTTTTTTTAAAGAGGCTTAGCCTTTTCCTTCTTTTCCTTTTCTTTTTATTTTTCCTTCTTTTTTTTTTCTCTCCTTTTGCTTCTTTTTTTCTCTTATTTTTGGCAAGAAAAAGATAAAGAATCCTTTGACTCAATGAAGGTTTATCAAGATAATAGACTATACGAGAAACACAATGCAGAAAAAGATCTTTAAACTATTGAGGATGACTATAAAAAATTGGAAGAAGAGCTGCAGAAATTCTCAAAAAAAAAAAAAAGGGAAAAAGAAAAAGAAAAAAGATATTAAAGCTAAAATGGACTTAATTAAACATAAAACGGGATCATTGGAAAAGGAAGAAATAGTACAAGAAATCAGAAACATTAAACGGAATTATTGTGAGGCCTATAAACTGAGAATTAAAAGGGTTAATCAACTGATAAATGAAGAGAGACAGATCTGTTCTTGGCACTGAGGGTGAGAAAAAGATTATACAAGATTATAATGGAAAATCGTACTAAGAGAATGTACAAAAAGAAGAAGTAAAACAATATTGAAAGAAACTATTGCAGATGTTTAAAGAGAAAATCAGGGGAATACAACAATGACGGAACTGACAGAAGCTTCCAAAAGCAGAATGTTCAAAAGGACACTTATTATTGCTTTCTCTTATCCAATAATATAGAAAAAAGGAATGAACAGCCAGATATTTTGGGATATTGAATGAAAAGGGTGAACTCAAAATTATGCAAGCGCTGGAATAAAGTATAAATCTGAGATATATAGTTAAAAATTGTATAACATGTAGTGAAATCTGGTTAGAACTGTAACTTGGTTAGAATTGTAATTGATACTGTAACTGATATTGGTTAGAATTGTAATTCTTAAGAATTGGAAAAATTAAAAAGTACTTATGCAGGAGGAAGTTATTCAAAATTATGGAATGTGCAGAGATGAGTTAAATTGAGATTTGAAATTAGAGTAAGAAGATAAGCAATTTTATATGACACGGGATTTGTTTTTATTAATGATTAGATGAGAAAATATAGTAATGTAATAGATTAGGAAATTTTATAATAGAAATTTGATATTAATTATCATATATATACACATATAATAGATAGATGGAGATGTATTACTAATCCTATTGAAAGTTAAAATTTTTTGCAATATATGATTTTATAGATTAGCTATGAATGATTAATAATTGTTAATTGATAAGTATACAAATATATTTTGAATAGATGATATGAGAATTTAAGATTATGAAGGGGGCACCAACGAGTCTAACTGGTTGACACACGGTATAAAATGGAAGATGCTTTTTTATGCCTTTTTATGTTTTTGTTTGTTCATGTTTGTTTTGTGTTTGTTGTAAAAATAAAAAAAACATTATAAAAAAAAAAAAAAGAATGCCTATTGGCCTTACAACAATGCTGAGGGTCTTAGCACAGTGTTGGAAGGAAGATCAGCTGGAACCCAATTATCTGAAAACCAAAGCCATGACATTTGCCAAGAGGCCCCCCAAGCATTACAGGCTTCCTTTTTTAATTACTTGGGGGTAGGCCTTAATTATGTCAGAATAGGAAAGCCATGGGAATCACATTGCTGAAAATGCACAGAGGAATTCAGCTTTCAACTTCAAATATCTGAAGACAGGATATTATATATCCTCATCCCTCAAATTTTTATATTTATTTATTTGTTTGTTTGTTTGTTTGTTTGTTTGTTTGTTTATATTTCAAATTTAGTCACCGCCCGTCTCACTCAAGAGTCACTCAAGGCGTTTTATAGTGACACAAGAATAAATATTAAGAAAAATACAAGAAAAATACAAGAAAAAACCATGTTCATACATAAATAATGACTTCCAAGATACTGATGGTAAAATTAGTTGAAGTGAACCCATTAGCATAGCCTCTCCATGGTGCCCATTTGGGTCCCTGCTCTAATTTTGCACCACTAGAGCTTGTACATTCCAAAATTATAAGAGCAGCCCTTCAAGTCACATGCCACCTTCTGACTAGAGACAGGCTTCATGAAAGTGGAGTTGGCCACACTCAACTCTTAACTCAGTCTTAGCTATTGGCAATACTCAACTATTAACCCACTAAGGATAATTGGATAATTGATGGCTTCTAATCAAGGTGGAAACAGGTAGTGTTGACACAGCGTCAAGCGCCCCCTCAGCCATCCTTAAGGATCAACAGAGGAAGACTCCGTACCTGCAACAGCAATGCCCTTGCAACTCTGGGCTCATGAGTTTCTCTAGTGACCATGCTGTAGACACATTAGCCCTAGTCTTATCCTAGCATTAGTACAGAAATATCCAGGACCCACAGGACAATGTTTTTTTTTTTTTTTTCAGGTTTTAACCCTGCCACAAGCATTGCCAGTACTGGATTAACCAGGCCCTATGCCATGAAGGACTGTATAGCTGACTACCAGCATCTTAAATTGCATCCAGAAGCCAACTTGCAACCAATACAGCTCATGCAGAAAGATGGCCATGTCAAGAAGCACCCATCAGTGCCCAAAGGAAGCCCCACATACAGCACTTTGAGGTAGTCAAATTGTGAGGTGACAAGGGTATGAATGACTATATGAAGGGCTTCCCAGCTGACAAACAGGTGCAGCTGATGTACAAGATGAACTTCTGGAAAGGCCCTCCTGGCCGCAGCTACTACATGCTCTTCAACCAGTAGGATGTCAAAAGTTGCACACTAGGCTCAACTGGGGAAGTGCAAACCCCGTCCAAGAACACAGGTGAAAATGACTCAAATGCAGGAGGCCCAAGCAGCCATGGTCACTCAGTCTTGTTAGGATTAAGCCAAAGTCTGTTCTACACTATCCAAACTGGAACAGTCTCCAGCACATGGACACAGTCACCTGTACAACACAGGGTTGAGATGTACAATTTGGTTTCATCAGCATACAGACAATACTGGACCCTGAACTGATGCATCACTTCAGCCAGTGGTTTCATGTGGATGTTAAACAGAAGGAGTGAGAGTGTTGAGCCCTGAGGCATCCCACATGTTAGAGTCCATAGGTGCAACCTCTTTCCTCCTGTCAACACTGACTGGACCAGCAAGATATTTAAATCAAACCACGGTTCCCCAATCCTAAAGAGCATAAACAGACTACACTGTTTCAGCAGAAGAGCAAGGAACCAATTTTAAACATTCAAAATAGGGCTTGAATTATCTGCAAATCTGTACAAAATATATACCTGGTTAAATCGTGTGGGCCATATAATGGAATCCTCATGAATGATGAATGATTTGGAAGAGAAAGAATTTGGGTTTACCCCTCCAACTTTGACTTTTGTAAATGTGTTATTTGAGTATGTGACCCAGTTGAAAATATCAAATCCAGCAACTATATGCCTGTTGTCATCAAAGGAAATATTTTCTCCAGCACTGTTTTTAAAGAAAGTACTCCTCATGAACTTGTGGAGCTAAATTGGGGAGAAGGTGGAGGGAAAATGATGCCATGAGACACCATTCATAATAGACCTAACAGTTGAAAACTGTGGGTAATGATCTACAGCCAAAGTGGTCCATATTGACCCCAAGGCTTTTTTTTTTTTTAAATATTTTTTTATTTTTACAACAAACACAGAACATACATGAACAAACAAAAACATAAAAAGGCATAAAAAAAGCATCTTCCATTTTATACCGTGTGTCAACCAGTTACCAACTCGTTGGTGCCCCTTTCATAATCTTAAATTCTCATATCATCTATTCAAAATATACTTGTATACTTATCAATTAACAATTATTAATCATTCATAGCTAATCTATAGAATCATTTATTACAAGAAATTTTAACTTTCAATAGGATTAGTAATACATTTTCATCTATCGATTATATGTGTATATATATAATAATTAATATCAAATTTCTATTATAAAATTTCCTAATCCATTACATTACTATATTTTCTCAGTGTCATATAAAATTACTTATCTTCTTACTCTAATTTCAAATCTCAATTTAACTCATCTCTGCACATTCCATAATTTTCAATAACTTCCTCCTGCATAAGTACTTTTTAATTTTTCCAATTCTTAAAAGTTACAGTTCTAACCAGTATCAGTTACAATATCAGTTACAGTTCTAACTGGATTACAGTTCTAACCAGATTCTTCACTACATGTTTCAACAAAAATGTCTCTAGTTTAAAATCTATATGTTACTATATTCAACCATGTATAAATTTTAGTCTAATCTCTTGAAACATTTACAATCAAATACAATTTTTAACTATATATCTCGGATTTATACTTTATTCCAGTGCTTGCATAATTTTGAGTTCACCCTTTTCATTCAATATCCCAAAATATCTAACTGTTTATTCCTTTTTCTATATTATTGGATAAGAGAAAGCAATAATAAGTGTCCTTTTGAACATTCTGCTTTTGGAAGCTTCTGTCAGTTCCGTCATTGTTGTATTCCCCTGATTTTCTCTTTAAACATCTGCAATAGTTTCTTTCAATATTGTTTTACTTCTTCTTTTTGTACATTCTCTTAGTACGATTTTCCATTATAATCTTGTATAATCTTTTTCTCACCCTCAGTGCCAAGAACAGATCTGTCTCTCTTCATTTATCAGTTGATTAACCCTTCTTAATTAATATCTTTTTTTCTTTTTTTTTTTGCGGGAATTTCTGCAGCTCTTCTTCCAGTTTTTTATAATCATCCTCAATAGTTTAAAGATCTTTTTCTGCATTGTGTTTCTCGTATAATTTATTATCTTGATAAACCTTTATTGAGTCAAAGGATTCTTTATCTTTGTTCTTGCCAAAAATAAGAAAAAAAAAAGCAAGAGGAGAAAAAAAAAAAGAAGAGGAGGGAAAAGACTAAGTCTCTTTAAAAAAAATCCAACTGAGGGGGGAATGGAGAGCAAAGCAGAGCTTCTAGCAGAAAGAAGAGCTACTGCCACTAATCAGGGCTCTTGTGACTAGCTCAAACTTTCCATCTTGATATTTTCAAAATCGCTTTCAACTCCACTTTCTTGTTCATAGTTACGGATGGCACCTGTATAAACATGCACATCCCACTATCTTTTTAGAAAGCACAGGGTCCGTGAGCATGCGTCACAATAGAAGAAAAAAAGCACTATGTCGAGCCTCTAGATGGCAGTGCAACTTTCTTTCATTTACTTTCTCTTAACTCCACTTTCCCCATTTCAAAATCAAAAAGTATAAATTTCTTATAACAATAAAGAAATCTTAGTCAAAAAAAAGGCTTAAGATAAAGAGTTATTGAGTATTAAAAAGAAAAAGCCAATCCAGTTAAAAATATATTTTTTTAAGAGAAAAACATCTTGCCAATTCCACTAAAAAGGGAAAGTTGAAAAGAAAAAAAATTTCCCCCCCTTTTTTTATAAGGCTCAATCTCGCCGCTTAATCCACTTTTCTTCACTTTTAAAAATCTCTTTAAGTTACTTAAGGTGTTCTCTAAGAATAGTTGAATAGTAAAAGTCCATCTCACCCAGTTGACACCCCTCTCTTCTTTCTTCCTTTGGAGCTGTCCTGGCTTTCGCAGCCATTTTGGCTGGCTCTCCTCCGCTGGCTTCAAGAGCTTCTCCCGGGATCAATCTGGGACTTGCGGCGTCCCTGAGATCCGCGGGACGTGCCCTTTGCGATCGCCATCTCTACGGGACGGCTTAGGTCCATTGGGACCGTCCGGGGGAGGAGATATCGGCTGCGATCCTGGGAGCCTCGACGCCAGCTCCGCCCTCGACCCCAAGGCTTGATAGGACTATCCATTGTTGTTCTTGTTCTTGTTCTTTTCATAGTTGATTGATTGTGTGCAATCAAGTCATTTTCAATTGCTAGTCTATCTAGAAAACTAGAGTGATGATCCATGATGCTCTATTCCTATTAGTTAAAGTAGCATTTATTTAATCATTTTTAGGTAATAAATGTTTGGGGGTTGATGAAGAATCTGAAACATCATGAAGCTGATGTTGAACATTTCATGATGAGCTGAAGAGAAAACATGCTGCAGAGACCAAGCAATAAATATGCTTGAGGTGGATTTACTCTGACAATAGTCATCCAGTTCAGAGGAGAAGGAAAAGGGATAAATGGAGAAGGAGAAGGAGAAGAAGAAGGATGCAGCACTTGAGCTGTTCAGGTAGTGTGGTGACACCAACAGAGAAGCTTGTGTGACACAGTTGGGAAAGTAGATGCCTTTAATGTGGCAGAAGTTGTTCTATTTAGTTAGAAGCCATGCTACTAAAATATGCTGCTTTCAATCAAATTAAGATGCTGCAAAGTTAACAGCAACATATATTTATATTTAAAATATTAGCAATAAGAAGCTAAGCAACAGAAAAAATATACCTCTCAAACTTTTTTTAATACAGTAACATAAAAATGTGTAGAGGAGAAAGAAGAATTTTTTGGCGTAGAACTTCTGTGAACTATAACTACTTAGAACAATCAAAAGGAACAATCTTAAAAAAAAATTATAGATCATCATTACAATCAGAAATAGGACATCCATTCCATGGTTTAAAGGAAGGCTGGAGTAGTGATCTTGGAAATTTCATTCAGGCGACAAACTGGCAGAAATTATGGAAATTGGATAATAGTTGCCCAACGTTGGAAAACGAGAGATAATATAACAGTTGAGATGAAGATGAACAAAGCCTCTTCAATTATCACATTAGAAAAAATCACAGGTGAAGTTAAAACAGTGAGACATCGGAGGCAGGAACCACAGTTTTATTAAATTTGGATGGATTTTATGGTTTACCTCAATAGCAATGGACAAATGATGGTAAATCTGTACATGTACAGTATCTGTCTATTTATATTTTAGTAATCTTTTTTGTATTTTCTCTATCTTTTTTTTCCTCTATGCATCTTGAATTTATATTAATTAGACTGCAACAATGTTAATTATAATTCAATAAAACAATTTTAAAAAGAGAGAGAATGGTTTTCTTTTAGATCTCTCTTAATTCTCCTTCCTGGCACTTACACTGGATAACCAGTGCTCATATTGGCCTACTATGGCCACCTGGTTTAATCTATATTCTCAACAAAATAAAACCATTCTACATTTGTATGTACACTACCTGCCATGGCTGTTCACGTGGTCCTTCCTGTCTTATCTCCTTCATCTTCACTCTCTGTTTCAACTTAGGTGAAGTTATTGCATGCAAAGCATATGCCATAATGTAAACTGCATTGTAGATGCTATAACTGTGGCCAGACATGCTTGTGTCAAACAGGGTCCCAGGTAAAGTCTCCAACTTTTCCTCCCCTGTGCAGATGTCCTCATCTCTCTTGTCCAGAATGGAATCTGAGAAATCACAATTAAATGCAACTTTCCAGAAGATTTTCGGAGAAAGGATTTCTTTTCTTCAGAAATGTCTGGAATCCTCTAGGATAATTGGTATGAATAGCAAATGACAGAGCCCATGGAGGAAATGTACATCCCAATCTCTTTGAAACCCAGGAGATGCAAAATCCATCTGGGCTGTCATAATCCACACTCGGCTCTCAACCGTTATATCATAAAATTGTGCAAAGTGGAGAATTGATCTTAAGACACTAATAGTTTGTATTTCACCTTCTATAATAACAGTATTGGCAGTACTTCCTGTGACAACACATGAAGCTCCAAACCATTCCATTGCTGTTTCAGCAATGTCACCTGAAAAAGACATTTTGGGCATTGTTTCTAAGAAGTCCACACAGATACCCTTTTCAGAACAGATGGGAAGCATATCCTGTTTAAAGATCTCTCCATTGGCATCATCTAAAGCAACCACACCAATCCAGATCCACTGGAAATGCAGCAGCAATTTCCCAATGCTGGGTCCCATCTGGAAACATCTGGTGGAAGAAATCTTCTTTGGTTCTGTCATTTATTATTGGTGAAGAGCCGTATAAGATCTTGAGAAAAAAATAAACATTACTTCTGCAAATATCTTTCTTGAATATTAGTATGGCAAAAAGTACTATGGTTTTCAAAGTCATTCAATGAAGGCTGTTAAGCAAATGAATTCCTGGGATAAGAGCATGGACTGATGTAGGGATGGGTGGATAGAGAATGAGCTTATTTATTATAAATGCATCGTTCTAACCCCTCATGTACAAACATAGATTAAACAACCACCAAGTCAGTTCTTCAGAAAAAAAAGTTGCACAGCACAATAGAGAGATTTATATTCTCTAATACCTGTGCAGAAAACCATATTTAAACTTAAGGAAACTTGTTCCTCCTTCTCATATTTCCATGTGTACAACTTACCTGTGGAATTGTGTAGGTGCTCAGGACTTGAGAATTAGGTCCCCCAATGACTCCCACAATGTTATTGTGAATGTCACATTTGTAGTTAGGGATGAATCTATGTGGATAGAAGTTCCAGCCAGGCAAGATAGGTCCACCTTGCAAAAAATGGCTATTTAAAATGTGGAAGCCCAAACTGACACTGGGTAAGAGTTGGTTATTCTCATTGATTTCCTTCACGGCAAATGCCGAGGCCAGGATGTGCTGGTAATTCTGCGTAAACATCCTATAGAGAAAGAAATTGTTTTGGGTTAGGTCTCTGTTCTGGACAGTAATGCTCATTCTATTGAGTCATAGTGCTAAGAAAAGTAAATCCGTTGAAAACAAGGCAGTTCAAGTCAACTGCATGGAACAAGTTTTGGAAATTATGAAGCTATTTTCACACACAAAGTTAGATTTCAAAAATATTCCATTCTCACAGATGCAGATGTTCATTTTACAAAAAAATATTGAAAATATACCATATTTGGGGATAGTACTCTGGCACCTGCTAAACATGAAAGCATTATGAATTAAAGACAGAGAGCTCCCTTGATGTCTTTCACCTTTGCAAGCTTTTAACCATAGAACTGGAGCAAGCAACCTCATTTGCTGTAGAAAATTTGTGTGATGAAGGGAAATATGGTGTTCTTGCACTTCCATTAGACTAAAGGAGGTGGATGACTGTCTTACCTTTTATGTTCCTATCATTTCTCTCATCATCTACAATTTCTCTATTTTTTATGCTTCAATTGAATCCCTTGAACTTAATGAGCTGTGGAGCTACTGTTACCAATATGGGGACTAAATATTTGATTTTTCACCCAATTACCCCTATCACTGCTCTGCACCTCTATACACCTATAGATGCTTCCACCTCTGAGCATCCTGGGAACCATTCCACCAAATCTTTTCAACCTTTTATTATTTATTTATTTATTTATATTTAAAATTTGTCACCACCCATCTCATGTGCTTATCTGCCGACTTTCATTTCTTAGATATAAGTATACACTTGAATTGCATAAAAGTTTGACAAGATTCCTTACAACATTCTGTATTCTTCCCCCCTCTCCCCGCAAATAGTAGATTTAAGTGCAGCCCTACAAATCACATAAATAATTGGAGAAATTTATCTGCTCAAATATAACATGCATTTTACACGTAAAACCTAAATTACTTACAGAAGGTCAACAAAATACTCCTCAGAAGGCTGCTCCTGAAAACTGATTGGATTTGAAAAAATGTAGACCTGAGAGAAAATGCCTGCAATGATGAAATTGCCTGGCTGGTAATACTTGTGGAGAATAGAAAGAGGTTCACCAAGAGGACACTTAGCAATAGAAACCTTACTCAAGACATGAGGCAGAGCCCGTATAGCTATCATCAGTGCTGCAAATAACACGACTTGGTCTGAGAGACTTCCTGCCTTGTTCCAAATTGTCTGCTCCCTCATTCACATTTGAATGTTGCAGATTCAAAAGGCAACTGTCATCAGATCTTAAGGCAGGACTCTGCAATATCGATTACCAACTATCACAGGGGTCTAACTCTACCTGTTGCTAGTATCAACTCTGTGTGACACATGAAATATTAGTATAGCTAACTGTTGGATTATCCAATTCCCCATAGGGAATATTCATGGGCCAGGAAGAGATATCATTAATCATGGTTATTTCATAATTATGTTGGGATCAAGGAATAATTACCAACTTGGAATTCTAAGTTATCCAAAATAATTCCAGAGGTCTGCATGTTTAGGTTTAACACTGCTCAGCTGGCATCTTCCTAATCTTATTCATTGAAATAATAAGACACAGGTATATAATTACCCATATGAAGTTAAATTCTGAAAATAATTCATCAATAAAAAAATGTTTTAAACTTACCATATACAAGAAGGAAACATTTATTTGTATTAATTTCTCCTTGTAGCATAACTCTTTACCAGCTTCAGTTTGGATCAATTTTCAATTTTTGAATATTTTGAAGCTCAGATGGATTGTATCAATAATCTTACTGAAAACAAAGATACTGTATCTCACTGATAATGTTGTCTCAAGATGTATGCAGTTGTATCTCTTCTTTAGAAACCTTGTTAACCAAATTCTTTGAAGTCCAAATCATGTCTATTCCTGAAAAGGATCTATGTCTTTCAGAAAAGTAAGTGTACTCTCTTGAATCACCATTTTTCTGTCTCCATATATCAACCAGACCTAAATTATCCATCAAATGAAAGAAAACTTTTGGTAGTTTGCCTTGAGTGATTTTAATATTTTTCTCAGAATTTCTATCCAGTTGTGGATAGCTTTCAGATCTCTCAGTTAGCTGTGATTCTCTGGATAGGATCCCCAAAGTGTCCTTTTTTGTTTATGCATGAAGTCTTGATAGTTCACTCCATTCCATTCTATCACTCCATTTCAATCTCCCATCAAACACTAATTTTCATAAGAGAAACCTATTAGCCTCTCCATAAGTCCTTTACAGAAAAATGCTTTATCCTCATTTGTGGCATACATTCCCGGTATCAAAGTCTTTGTCTCATGCAAATTAACTTCCACCCCAACAAATCTGCCATGCTGTTCAGTCAGTGTAAGTTCTGGTTTTAGTTGTGGATTTATATACAAAACAACCCCACGGAGGTTGTTTTGTATATAAATGTATTTGTATATAAATTTATTTATTTATTTAATTTATATGGTGCTGATTTTGACCATTAAAGCACTTTATGGCATGGGGCTGGATTATTTGAGGGATGGCTTCTCCCTGATTCATCAACTCATTCCATTAGATCCGGTAGGGAAGGTACGCTATGGATTGGATCAGCCAGGGTCTTGCATTTGTTATGTCCCAGGGGAGAAAATTATACTCTCCCAGGGGAGAGTCCCCCATTAGGGGGAGATGGGCAGAGATAAATTTAATAAATAAATAAAATAAATAAATAATCCATAGATATTAACATAACCAGGAGATGGCGCCTTTATCACACTCAGGACCCTAGGCCTGGGCACATAACCAGGTTTTCAAGGCCTTATGAAAGGCCAACAGGGTCAGGGCCATCCTAATCTCTGGACAGAGAATGTTCCAGAGGGGAAGTGCTACTATGGAAAAGGCCCTTGGCTGACAGGACTCGGAGCATGCCCATCCTGCTAGACAGGATTGGACAGGTAGAAACAACTGGGAGAAGACAGTCCCTTAGGTAACCCAGACCCAATCCATGAAGGGCTTTAAAGATGACAACCAGCATCTTGAATTTCACCTGAAAACACCCTGGCAAACAATGCAGCTCACGAAGCAGGGTGTGATAGAATGTGAGGGTGACCTTGGAAGACTGGGGGAAGAGATGCTGCTAAGGAACAATCAGATAAAAGAGAAAGGAGTCCACAACAGAGTAATGACCAGAGAAAGAAGCTTATGAAAGACCCACCCTAACTATGCCGGTGGTAAATAGGGAGGGTGGGAGATTTGTACTTGCAGATGTGCAAGATTCTGTTAATATAGCCTTACATTAAAGTAGAAGTAGCTCATCTAGTCATGTTTCTTGTCTGGTCTACCTGGGAGGACTGACATCAACCTTGCAAGTCTCCTGCTCTCTTCTAAAGAGAGGAATTTTGAGAATGGCCTCCAATCCTCAAGGAACCCTGCTATCCACTAAGCATCTGATAGCAGCATTGTTACAACACCAGCAGCAAGTAAATGCATAGATGACCAATTTACAGAAAGCCATGATACATCTAACACAGTAACTGGGACAGAATTTACATCAGCCTGCAGCAACACAACTGATGGTGGCCCAGCCAATGCTCCTCTGTTCCCATGGAAGCTTGCTGGAGAAACTCAGAGGGGACCAGAATGAAATCTGGACATTCATTGCTCAGTGTGAAATGTTTATGGCAGGCAGACCAGTAGAATTTCCCACTGATGGCACCAAAGTGACTTTTGTGCTGAGCTTGCTGAAGGAACCAGCAGATAAGTGGGCAATACCATTCATTGAAGGGAATGATCTGGTGCTGACAACTATCAAGACTTCACATGTAAACTCAAAGGACACTCTGGGGATCCCATACAGAGAATCACAGCTAGCTGAGAGATCTGAAAGCTTAAGCAGGGACAGAGAAGAGTAAGGGTGTATATTTCAGACTTTAAATTACTTGCTGGCAATGTAGGGTGGAATGACTTAGCCCTAGCTGACCAGTTCAGAGAATGTCTGAATGATGAACTAAGGGATGAATTGGTGAGACAAGTCACTCCAAATAACCTGGATGAGCTATATCACCATTGTGTAATTATAGATGCCCAACTGGAAGAGTTGAGGCATGGAAGGAATGGGAAGGAGAAGAGATCCTACAATCTGTCTTCCCCCATAACATCCCTCCCAATGGCCTCCTTGGAATCCACCATGGGCGAACCCATGGAAATGGGTGCAGCCAAGAGATCCCTGTCATCAGGGGAGAAACAAAGAAGAAGGGACAAGGGGCTATGCTTTTACTATGGGGCCCCAGGTCACATAGCAAGATCATGTCCAATAAAAGCGCCGGTGGCTGTTAAAGCAATAAAATGCTCCCAAATGGTGCCCCAGAAAAACTTCACCAGACTCCTTCCCATGAGCTCCAAAGGGGAGCTATCCACTATTTGAGGATTGCTCAGACAGCCAATAAGAGGTAAGCATATCTAATTACTCCTGTTATTGTTTCTTTCCACTCCAGGCAGAAGATGGAGCTTTCTGCTCTTGTAGACTCTGAGGCAACCACTAATTTCATAGAAACAGAAACAGTACAGAAACTAAAGTTGTCAACCCAAGCTCTAGAAAACCCAATGATAGTTGAGACTATTGATGGTCAGCCACTAAGGGCAAGACCAATTCTGCAATGCACAGTTCCTTTGCAACTGACAATCAAAGATCACAACAGAGTTCATAACATTTAATGTAACTGCCTCCTTGCCAGTATCCCTAATCTTGAATATAGAATGGCTACAGCTGCACAACCCAGTTATAAGTTGGAAGCAAGGGACACTCTCATTTCCCTCCCCTAAATGCCAACAACATCACTTACAAACAGTGAAAGCTTGGCCCCTTCCCCGGTCCATTGTAGAACAAGGGAGGATCAGCACTACCAGAAAAATACGCAGACTACAGATGTGTGTGGGGAGGAAGAGGCAGCCATGTTACCCCTACACAGGGCATGTGATTGCACCATCAATTTGAAGCCAGGGGCCCAAATCCCAGCAAAGAGACAGTATCCCATGTCTATTCACAAGTTAGCCATCATCAAGGAATATTTGGATGTCAACATCAAAAAAGGATTCATTCACCCTTCCAATTCAAGCATCAGCACCCATGTTCTTTGTACCCCTCCCCCCAAAAAACCAAGATGGAGAAGCAGCAGCCACTCTGAAGAGAAAGGAGGGAGCCCACCTGTATAGCATTCATGACTACAAAGACCTGAACAAAGTGACAATTATAGACCATTATCCACTCCCACTTATCTCCTATCTGCTAGATCGGCTACAAAAGGCACATATAGTGTATTTACCAAACTAGACTTGAGAACTGCTTACAACCTCATCAGAATGAAAGAAGGCCATGAGTATTTAACAGCCTTTGATACAAGTTATGGAAAATTTGAATACACAGTAATGTTGTACTGGAACAGACCCCAGAGGAAGGAGGAGAACCAGCAAAGTACAGTGCCACCCACCCCCAACTCCCAAAGTTATTCCAGAAGGATACCATGATTGATGGTATCAAAGGCTGTTGAGAGATCAAGAAGAGCAAGGATGGAAGTGCTACCTCCAGCCCGCACACACCAAAGATCATCCAAGAGCGCAATTAATGTCATCTCAGTCCTATATCCTGGCCTGAATCCTGACTGAGAGGAGTCCAGATAATCTGCTTCAATCTTGCCCTACTTGACTTCTCTGAGGCTTTTGATACTCTCAACTATGGTATCCTTCTGGACCGACTCAGAGGATTAGGGTTGGGTGGCACTGTGTTGTGCTGGTTTGCCTCCTTCTTAGGGATTGATTCCAGTCAGTGATGATTGAGGGGAGAGAGATTTGGGTCTCAGCTTCAATTGTGTGGGGTGCCACAGGGTTCAGGCTTTGAGGGTCTGGATGAGAAACAGCAGGCTTCAGCTGAATTCTGGCAAGACTGAGTGACTTTGGGTTTTGGGGCCTGCCAGTTCTAGGACTATGCCATCTTTAGTGTTGGATGGGGTTGTACTTTTTGTGAGATGGGCGGCCATATAAATTTGATAAATAAATAAATTAATCAATAAGCAAGCCTCCATTCCCTTCTGTATTGAAAGGGCTCTATCACCCTAGAAAAAAGGAAGAATGGAACAGCATTTCTGGATTCCTAAGCATTATAGTGGATGCAAATAGCTCTCTCATCTTGATGCAGTATGAGTGCTAGAAAGGGAAAGCTAACCTTAAATGTAACTCAGCATCCTCTCTGACTCTTTGCCTTCTCTTGAATGGCCAATAATCAGGTTCAGATGATCTTATGAAAGACATTCATCCAGCAAGGCCTAGCAACAACAGAAGAAAACAGATATCAGAGAGTTAGATCTTCTGTTTTCCATCCTGAGAAAGATGTGCAGACCAAGCCTTCTAGGAAGAAACCAATGACACAAAGATTTATATATGTGGAGAATAGCAACATCTGGTAAACATTTGAATAAAAAAATAATTTTGTATGTGAGGGTATTTTTAAGTCATCCACAATACATTTTGTTTTCAAACATTAAAGTTTGCTTGAATCGGAAAAATAAGGTCAGTTTCTACTATGTGTCAATAGTACTCCTGTTTCAACAAACATATCCTTTGGAAATAAGGATCCATTTTATGTTGATTTTCACTGATCTGTTTCAGATAAACTAAAGTTAAGCTTAATTCCTGATCACTTCAGAGACAGGGGTCATTACAACACCTTTGCTGTCTCTTTATGCTCAGTGAAAGTAAGTTAATGAATGTTATCAACAGCAGTATAGTAATCAAAATCATAGGTCATTATTTGGTTTGTAATTATCAAGTTAATTGTGATTTCTCTCTCTGTTTTACAATTCTCTGGATAATTTGTGGCCATAGGAAATACTATCAATGAAAATTAAGAGATGATTAAAGGGGCATAAGACTTTCAGAGCCGGGAAATAAAGGGGTTGGGCTCCATCAACTCACTGGATCACTTTGTAATGTCTTGCTTTGTAACTGACACTTGACTCTGAAATTTGAAGCTATTCTGTCATCTGTGTGAGAGATGAAGAACTGTTTTCCAAAGGGGAAATTTTCATTTCTGATTGTAATACTTTGTGTGCTGATATTAGTTTTGTTCCCTAAGAGTGTCTGCAAAATTCATTTTGCCAAATGCACCAGCAATGACCCAAGCATTATTCTTCATAAGTATTATCAACCAGGAGAACTCATTATTGGTGGTGCAATTTCACAGTTCTTCCTCCTTTCTGAGGAGGCCAGATTCAGAAGACATCCCTCTCAGGACATGACTGATTTCATGTAAGGAAATGAAACATTTCCAGCTCTACCATGACTGTATTTTGGTAAAAGTCAGAAACAAAATATTGGTTATTATTTTGGGTAAATTGACAATATCTCCTTTCCACAATTTCTTCTACCCCCACCCCCATTAAAAAAAACTGCTAACATCTTCTGCCAATGATGATACACTGCTGGGTCTGACTTCCAAATGATGAGGCTTGCTCTAAGGCAGCTGGGGTTTCCCTTTACACATTAAGTAAAAGGCATCTCATCCCAGATGCCCAACCATATATTTTTCTTCAGTAAGATGATAGCAAAAACATTGGAACTAGTAACTAACTTCCAAAGCAACACAGATGGGTGGATTTGTTATTCTTCTGTTTCATTGCAGATTACTGACTCAGGCCTACTAACACGTCTTAGCCTTGGTGTTTGCTGTAAAGGAGATTAATGGAAATCCCCAGATCTTAGCCAATGTCACCCTAGGCTTCAACATCTATAACAATTATTTTAGTCCACGATATACCTGTGCAGCCACAATGGAACTACTCTCTACACCAAGAAGATTCATCCCTAATTATAAATGTGACCTCCAGAACAATCTGGTAGCAGTCATTGGGGGACCAAGTTCTAATGAATTCCTGGACATGGCTACCCTCCTGAACAACTACAAAATTGCACAGGTAAATGACTTTCATGAAACTGGAAGAGTTTTTAAAAGAAAAACAGATCCTCTCGGAAATTTAGATTGGCTACATTAATTTTATTATTCATAAGGGACCCTCATAAATGCTTATCTGAACACACTAGCTAAGTAGTTCTGAAAATTGGATAATTTTACTGCAGAAACAAAATTGCCCATGAAACTTTGGGGGAAAAAAACCTCTTTCCCTCCTGCTTCCCTCTATTTACTTTAGCTTGCATATAGCTCTGCTCCAGAGATAAATGCTCAAACACAGTCCGTTTTCTTCCACTGGATGTTCCCAAATACACTTCATCAGTACAAGGGGATCCTCCGTCTCTTGCTGCATTTTGGATGGACCTGGATTGGGGTGTTGTATCTCGATAGTGGCAACGTGGCAGACATATTGCTACGGAATGTGCTTCCAATGTTTTCCAAAAGTGGCATTTGTTTTGATTTTGTAAGAAAAATGGTTCGTGCAATCTTTGATTCCCTTGATGAAATAGCAGAAGCAGCTGCGGAAACATTCCGATTTCTCTTGGCCTGTACAACTAATACAGTGATTGTTCAGGGTGAATTTCAGATTGTGTTTAATTTAAGGATTGTGCTCAAAGTAGCTGAAACTGAAGAAATACCGCAGTATTCCAAAGTCTGGATTATGACAGCAGATGTGGATTTCACCTCCATTCCCCTACAAAGAAGCTGGGACTTAAATTTTCTTCATGGATCTATGTCCTTGGCAATTAATTCAAATGATGTTTTTGGATTCTATCAATTTCTTAAAGAGAGGAACCCTTCCTTGGAGAAAGATGGTGGTTCTCTGAGGGAAATCTGGCCACAGGCATTTAATTGCTTCTTCCCCAGTTCTGCCAGTGAAATGACGGGTGAGGACATCTGTACTGGGAAGGAGCACCTAGTGAGTCTTCCCATGACTGTGTTTGAAATGGCCATGACTGCTCACAGCTACAGTGTCTACAGTGCTGTCTATGCCACTGCACATGCTTTGCATGCAATGCAATCCTCAGTGTTCAACCAAAGATCAAAGATGAACAGATGGAGACAGAAACTCAATCAACAATTGTGGAAGGTACCGCTGAAACCACTGGTGTCCCCCAACTTCTTGCCATAAAGAAAATTAATTCTGTCTGGGAATTTGTGATCAGAAGGCTACAGATCAGAGAAAGCTGTCTTAGGTCTTTCTTTAAAAAGAGGGCATTTTGATAATTCACTTCTAAATTTTTCATAGCTTCTTATTATAATGTCCTCCTTCTCCAGTGATTTTTTTTGTGAACCATGAACAGATCTCATGCATATATCTTATTATCCACAGTATCTTGTGAAATTCCCTATATCAGGATAAGGATATAAAAAGGCTCTGCTTCTCTTTGTTAAAGTTATGGATATTATTGTTCAACTCTCAAGGTACAGTTATGTTAGACGAAGGAATAGAAGGAGAAAAAATATACCATCATCTTGTCCTGAATAAATTACTCAAATACATTTTGGCTGCTTTAAAGATATCTCCTTGCACAATCCCCATTGTGGGCTCTAGTAAAACAGTAAACTTTGAGCCTGCTTCCTATATCTTCCCTAATGGCTTATTATTCTGTGGATATTTGCTATCATACTTACTTTCCAAAATTCATTCTGATAGACAAAAAGAAACAGAAAGAAAAAATAAACCTATGTAAGTAAATGAACGTTGATGTTATGGAGTAAAGAACAGTCTTAGACAGTAATGGTAGGAAGAACTGGAATGAACTGTTTAAACTAGATAGTTTGTTGTTCACCAGAAGACAAGCCAATTTGGCTATTACTGTGACACAAGGAATAAGCTACAGCAAAGTAGCCTATGATAGTAGTAACACTGTATTTACCAAGACTAGACTAGCCCAGCTTAATTATACTAGGGGATAGTAGGACTTTGCTGAAGATCTTAAGGGCGATATAAAGCCCTCTTTGATAGCAACTCTGATTTTGGTGATTTCATGTTCATACCCATCTAGTTTTCTTGGCAATCCTTATTTTGGTTTGTTTTTTCCCAACTTCCCTACCTAGTATACAGCTCTGGTATGCTTGGTAGCATTCCATAGAAATACTAAAAATGTCTGACCCTGTTTTGTTTTGAAGACCAGATACACGTAGCTACCTGATGAGACAAGATATTTTTGGTATAAATGTCAGATCTCAAAGACTGCCTAGTCAAAGACAACTTTTCCAAGAGATGTGATAGGAATACCATTGAACATTCAGCTGATTGATTCACCTGGCAGGATGCCTTCAATACAATTTAGAAGTTTCAAAACAGTAAGATGTTTTTAAATATGCCAGGGGAATCCAAAGGGACTCTCCATTTCTCCATTTCTCCCTTCTCCATTTCCTGGATTTCTTTTTACTTTAACTTAGTTGACAGCCACTTTCTTTTCTTTGCCTTCTGCTTTGCATTTACATCCTCAAGACTTTGTCTTTTTTTCCCTTTGTATAATTATAGAAATAGCCACAGGATCTGACATCAAGTTAAAAAGTCTCCCCTCCATCCTTAGCTGTGAACTTACATAACCTATCCCAACTAATAAGTAGAAATTACATTACAAGTAAAAACATTTTTTCAAACCTGTTTCTTTTTTTTCTCCCATTTAGATCCATCACTTTCTTAGATGCATATCATTTAATGACACCAGTGGAGGAATTATTTCTTTTGATGAAAATGGTGAATTAGTAGGAGGGTTTGATATCATCAACTGGGTCACATTCTCAAATCAATCTTTTCTTAGAGTCAAAATTGGAAGGATAGAACCACAGGCACCCTTAAAGCATCTGTTGACTATTTCCAAAAAGAATATTGTCTGGCCAACCCAGTTTGGACAGGTAGAATCCATGTCATTTTAAAAACTCTTTATTTTCTTATGTAAAGTTCAAGGAGCTTCAATGTTCAGCTTACAATATCGAATACTTTTGATAAGCAAAACTGTCATAGTTTCTACATCTGTCAGTTAGAATTCTGTTCCCCAAATATTCTGATTTATTTATTTATTTTTGTCTTACAACTTCAATTGGACAGAATTTCATGCAAGAACCTGGCACCACTAAATAGCTGAAGAAGTCTGACCACAACACTGACTACATTTGGAAGCTGTTGACCTTGATTTGCATATCAGTGAAGAACACAAATGGCTTGATCCCTTCTCCACTCTTAGCTTATACCTGAAACACATTCAGTAGTATAAATTAGCAATTTCCCTGAAAAGAACTTGGAGTGTTTCTCTCCAATAACAGTATATGATATGGAAGATTCATCAGACATTCTCTGAAACCTGTTTCAATATGACTGAGGATTCTAGAAGATAAAGTCCATTAATGGAAGATTTCCTCTGTCTAAGGTCTCCTTGTATTTTTCTAGAGTCCTTACTCTGTTTGGATAGAAGGAAAGATGGGGGGAGGGCGTTCCAGACTCATTGCAAAAATGTAAGTTGCATGCACAGAGGACAATGAGAGGTGGTGGGTCTGCCTTACTCTAGTCTGTTCCCTTAGACCAAAAGTAGGAATCTTTTTCAGTTGTTGATGCATGACTGAGACTTTTTCTTATTTTCTAAATATTTAATCAAATGCTTCTTCTATTCATGGACAGACACAGCCCATTTCATTGTGCAATGAGAAATGCCATTCAGGTTATAGAAAAAGCAAGAAAGAAGGAGAACACTTTTGCTGCTATGATTGTACTCCATGTTCAGAAGGGAAGATCTCAAACCAGACAGGTAAAAGGCCTTATCAGAATATGGGGTATATTTTGACATTTTGACACCAGGCTCTATCTTTAATATCATATATAAAATTCCCCTTCCATTTACTTAAACTCTCAGACCATAGAAATATGTATCCCTTCCTACAACTATCAGAATTTGGATAGATCCTAAAGCTAACATAGTATTTTTAGTTATCCAAAGTGCAATCTCCTGGGGGCGGGGGGGAAGGGTTCAAAGATCTGTGGCTATGTATGTCTGATGAGTCCGAAAGAAGACAAAACCAGTCACATACTGCTTCCTGATAACATCAGGTAGTAAATAAACATTCACTTTTCTTAAAAACTGTCCCAGAAATTAACATTAGCACTGGAAATGAAGATTTTAATGTAAAATAAAAAATACAAATCATGTTTCTTCATTATTCTACTCAATACTAGATGGGTACTCTTGCTCCTATGACTTTGTGTGTGTGTGTGTGTGTGTGTGTGTATCTGCATGTATGTACATGTGTGTCTTTTGAGTCATACTTGGCATCTTCATGGACAAGATTTGCAGTTTTCTTGGCAACATTTTGAGAAGTTGTTTGCCATTCCCTTCTTCCCAGGGCTGTGTGACAGCAACTGGGCCAAATTCCATCTAACTGGTGTTTGTTCTGTCATCAGCTCTAGGAATAACCTTGGGAGACAGGAGGAAGAGCTGCAGTCTAGACAGTGGTCTGATAAGAGAAATCTGAGTCCAAATGAGAGATGGGGGTGGAGAACGCATCTCCAAAGGGACTCTCCCTACTTCTCTGGAAAGAAAAGGCACGGGAGGGGGAAGTGCTTTCAGACTTGCAAGATTCTGTTACTATTACCTTACAACAGAGGTAGTATTAGTACTCACAGTTTGTGTTTCCTATCTGGACTACCTCAAAAGGCTGACATGTTCTAAGGTAACCCCTTGACCACTAGACCAAACTGGCATAATAATAATAATAATAATAATAATAATAATAATAATAATCCCAGACTCAGGTAATACTTTGACTTTATTTGTAGGAAAATCCAGTTGTTCAGGAAGGGAGCACTATATTTTATATTATTATTATTATTATTATTATTATTATTATTATTATTATTATAGGTTTTTATCTCATTATCTCAGGACAAAAATTAGAGGCAATGTAGTGAATTAGCCTCCACTGATCTCCCATAGAGAACAGTACTTCTACTACCAATATACTGTAAATAGAAGAAATTGAGGCATAGATATATAAATGTGAACCATTTTTGCCAAATGCCCTATAATCCTTATTAGACTAAGTTTTCATTGCAGATAGTAAGTTAACTATTGCCTTTTGCCAATTGGTTGCTATTAAAAAAAGAAATTTCATCTGAATGTTAGTGAATGTGATTTTCTCATTTTATCTATCTATCTATCTATCTATCTATCTATCTATCTATCTATCTGCATTCTTCCCTACATGTCTTTGCTTTACAAACATATGTGACAATATACAGTATGTTATACTGTATGAAAACATAGAGAAGTGAAAAACAAATAGAAATGCAGTTAACAAATCTATTTTACATTCTTAATGGGGAGAATATACAGAAATACCAAAATTATCTTGATTTAACATAGACTTTTGCTTTTTCAGACATGGATGAATGCTTTCAGTGCCCAGATGATCATTACCCAAATGAAGACTATGATTCATGCATTCCCAAACATATCAGTTACCTCTCTTATGAAGAAAATTTGGGGACCAGCTTGGCCACAGTGGCTCTTGTGCTTTCCTTCACCACAATTTCTGTGCTAGGAATCTTCCTGAAGTACCATGACACTCCCATCGTCAAGGCCAACAACCGCAGCCTTTCCTACATCCTCCTCATCTCCCTCCTTCTCTCCTTCCTTTGTTCATTGCTTTTCATTGGTTGACCCGTGAAGGTGACATGTCTCCTTCGACAAACTGCTTTTGGCATCATCTTCTCAGTGGCTGTTTCTTGTATGTTGGCCAAAACTATCACGGTGGTTCTTGCGTTCATGGCCACCAAGCCAGGATCAAGGATGAGGAAATGGGTTGGAATACCGCTATCCCTTTCTGTTGTTTTCTCCTGTTCCCTTGTACAAACTATTCTTTGTGTAGTCTGGCTTTCCACCTCTCCCCCCTTCCCAAACACTGACATGAACACTCTTAGTAGTGAAATCGTTTTGGAATGTAATGAAGGATCTGTTTCAATGCTTTATTGCATCTTGAGCTTCATGGGCTTTTTGGCCATTGTCAGTTTTGTTGTGGCTTTCCTAGCCAGGAAGTTACCAGACACTTTCCAGGAAACCAAATCCATCACTTTCAGCATGCTGATCTTTTGCAGTGTCTGGTTGTCCTTCATACCTGCCTACCTGAGCAGCAAAGGCAAATATACAGTGGCCGTGGAGATCTTTGCCATCTTGGCCTCCAGTGGGGGGCTATTGGCTTGTGTCTTTTTCCCCAAATGCTATATCATTGTTTTGAGGCCTGAACTAAATAGAAAGGAGCATCTGATAAAAAGAATCAATTAAATGCCATTCTCCATGACTTCTTATCTAAATGAAACACATTACAATTTTCTGGAATGTCCACATCTGCCAACAGTATAAGACAATGTAATGTGTAGACACAATGTGGACATCGATGTGTATATGTCCTTTGAAAAATATAGAATTAGAGTGCTTACCAGTAAAGAGGCTATTGGAATCACAGAAAAGAAATTTGGATTTTTGCTTGGAAAATATGATTAGTTTATTTAAGCTCACAGTTCTGAGCCCATCCTCTGAAGCATCCAAATCATTCACAGAATTCTGAATGAAGTCAAACTAACATATAAGAAGGAAATATAGATATCTTTCCAATGACAAAACAACTTGCATCATAGTCCTCTTGCTGTATGGTACTTTTGGAAATTAACCTTTTTATCTGAGAACATTCTATGGTTGTTCCATTTTGCAAAATTATGGCCTTGCAAAACAGAAGAAAATGTGTTTCTTTTTTTCCTCCTATACTTTATTGTTTTGGCTTCTCAAGTACAATATCTGATCTCTGCAGGTTGATGCAGTCCTTTACAGATTATAATGTGATATCTAGAAACTTTATATATATATATATATATATATATATATATATATATATATATATATAATTGAATCACAGAGTTTGAAGAAGTATTTAGGCCATGGGGTCCATCCCAATTAAAACATTCCAGAAAGATGGCTGTCTTGTATCTAATGAAGGGTGTGTGTGTCTCCCCCTAGCCTAGCCAATAGGCTTTGCAGTCAACATGTTATAATTAAAATCCAATCCTGAACCTTCCTCACTTGTTTTCTAATTGTATTTGTAATGTGATAGGAAGAATATTAGCCACTGCTGTGCCTGAAAATTAAAAAGTTAGTGGTCTCAAGCTTCCTCTGTTGGAAGATCTCCTAACTCTGCTTCCTGTCTTTATATAGTGACTCTGTAGTAACTGCTTCCACGATCCATCTTCAGGGGAGATGGCGGGGGCGGGGGGAGCTCACCTGGAATCTTCCTTGCAAGCATGATGTATGGGAAAGATTGACCTTTGTTGCTTTGCTAGCATATTTTTAAAGGTGAGGGAAAAAGTAGGTAATTTTATAGTGCCAGATCATGGCACTGAGGAGTATGACTACCTTCTTTCCATTTTGGAAAATAGATCAATCTCACAAGAGATGAGCATAATCTATTTTGCAGCCTGCTGCTTAGTCTGGATAAAAGAGTGGGTTTTGCTGAGAAATAAAAGAATTTTAGAATTAGAAGAGCATGATCCGAGGTTTAGATAGCATGGTCTTCTGTGGTACAATAACGCTAAGGTTAATTTAGATTTTAAGAATCATCATATTAGAAGTGCCATATTAAGAATATGGAACAGATATAAGCCCAGGCTGTACCCCAAAATGCCTTTATGGGTCTCAGCCCAAGAAGCATTTTACAGGAAAGAAACAATATGTAAAGAACAATGGTTCACTTTTTGAGAGTTCTTAGAACAGGAACATGGAGAATAAAAGATGAAATCATGGGAGCAAGTGGCTGCAGAGGGATTTAGTTTTCAATGGTTTTTGTATGCACAGTTAAGTGAACATTTAAGGTAGATGATAGGACATTTGGAATTGAGTAGCAGATGACAGAATTTTAAGTTGGACTATGTAACATATTGATGGAACAGTGGGAAAATATGTGGTTAAAAGGATTGAAATGTACATTATGTGATAACTTAAAAGAGATTTTTTTATAAAATGATGTACTGTTAGTATATGTCTCAGAAAAATTAGCTAGAATTTATAAAGGTACTTCAGATTTATGTTGGAAATGTGGTAGACAGCATGAAGGGTCATTTTATCATGCCTGGTGGATTTGTAAAAAAGCCAGAAAACTTTGGGCTCGGATGCATATAACAATACAAAGAATTTTAGAGATCAACATTCAGCTGAAACCAGGACTTTTCTTGCTGGGATTAATAGACAACTAATTAGAAAAGAGCCATGGAAGATTATTTTTATATATGATTACTCCTATGAGGCTGTTATATGTGTGAAAATGGAAAGAGACTGAAATACCCGCAATGGAGGAATGATTGGTGAAGATGACCAAACTAGCAGAGATAGCAAAATTACAAAATAACAAAATTTTAATAATGAAATTAACTTGTTTATTAGAGAAAGATCAACCATTACATTTATTAGCAACTGAAACTCCTTATTTTCTTTTTGCTGAAAAAGAGAAAAATGAAATTGTGATTTATGGGTTTGAGGTGTGTGATTCCCTGAAGGAGTCATGGCTGGACTCTTCTTACATTCTTATAAAGTAGTGCTTGCTTGAAAGCCTTTAAACTGTGGAGTCCTTGGGGTTCTCTGAGCTTGGTTCTTTTCTTGCAAATGTTTCATTATCCGGCTAGGTAACATCTTCAGTGCTAAAATGGGCTGGGGTTTGCTCTAGACAGGCCACAGTACATAAATAGAGAGCAAGCCCCAGCCCATTTTAGCACTGAAGATGTTACCTAGCCGGGTAATGAGACATTTGCAAGAAAAGAACCAAGCTCAGAGAACCCCAAGGACTCCACAGTTCAATCCTGAGCTACACATATTCACCTCTATTGGAGCCTTTAACCTGTGTTCACTAAAGTTTTCCCTGTGTCCTTTTACTATATTATATTCTTCTGCTAATTTAAAGAAATGTTGTTTCTTTCAAGAATGAATGAACAACATCTGTTGAATCTTTAAAAGTTGTACCAAATGAAAGGCATGTGAGCGGAAGACATCTTTGATAAAGAGAAAATGATGCCTGTGTGGTGGTGGTGGTGTTGTAGGAGGACACAATTCAATCATCCATATTAATTTAATTTTCTTTAGAAGTTCTAGAGCAGTGTTTCTCAACCTTGGCAACTTTAAGATGTATGGACTTCAATTCCCAGAATTCCCAAGCCACCACGCTGGGAAAACAGGATTGATTTCTACTGTGTGCATATTGTATTGCTGCTTAAGGAAATAAATCCTTTGGAAACAAGCATCTATTTTATGTTGATTTTCATTTATGTAATTCAAGTAAACCACAGGCTGAGCTTAGCTCCTGGTGACCTCATAAACAGGGGCCAGTATAACATCTTTGCTATCTCTGTATGCCTAGTGGGAATAAGACAAAACATATGTCAACCCCAACATAATATTCATAATCATATATCATTATTTCACCTCTTAATTTCAATTTCCCTCTCTGCTTCCCCCATTCTTTGGAGAGTTTGCGGCCATAGGAAATTTTGTCAATCAAAATTGAAGGATGCTTTAAATATACCCATATGACTTTAGGGAAATAAGTAAGTTGTGTTCTTTCAACTCAGTGGCCAAATGTTTATTCTGTACTGCTGGGATTTTCACTAAATTGTCTCTGAAAATTGACTCTGTTACATCATTTGAGTGGGAGATGGAGAACTGTTTTTTGAAAAGAAAAAAACCTTTTAAAGCTGTAATACTGTGGGTTCTGGTATTAATTTTGTTCCCTAAGACTATCTGCAAGGTTCATTTTGCCAAATGCAATAGCAATGAGCCGAGTATAATTTTTCATAGATATTATCAACCAGGAGAACTCATTATTGGTGGAGTAACTTCTCAGTTCTTTGTTAATTCAGAGGAAATCAAATTCACAATGCAACCCATTCAAGATGTGGGTGATTTCATGTAAGGAACTGAAACTTTTCAAACTCTACCATACCTCTATTCTGAGGAATCGAAACAAAATTATACCAATTTGGGTTATTGTTTGGGGGAGATATTGTGGACTTCCACAATATCTCCTTTTTTTACCATTTTCAAACAGCTTGATAACTGATCTCATTCTGTGAGTATTAATGATTACTGTAGAGAAGTAATTGTTGGACTTAATAGTTCTTCTAGTCATTTAGGAATACAAACAAGAAATATGTTCATGTCCTTACCCAAAATCTAGAGTTCACTAAGTGCTTCTTATACTATAGGAAAATGAGGGCCATCACTGAATCACATTTCCTTGTGGGAGCAGTCAAACCTGCCATTTTGCAAATTCTATGTGGTAGGTCTTAAATGTGGAAAAGAAGAGAAATTTATATTAGATAGTGGGATTTTTAGTACAGGAGAAAAGAGGGAGGGGGAGGGAGGGAGGGAGGGAGGGAGGGAGGAAGGGTTGTGAGAAAAATACTCACTTTAAATAAAAAACCAAAACAACTGGAAATAGATGCAACAAAGTATACTGCTATTGGAATGGGCTATAGCGATCACTGGGCTCCTTGCCAACAAACAGCTGGAGAGAGAGCCCTGAATGAAACTACTCTACAGATTAAATAATTTTGCTTTATCACACTACAAAGAATAGATCAAAGGAATATTATTCTTGGGGTTAGTGAACTGGATTGTTGTTTCTTGGCTGCTTGTATTTTAACTTTTATATGTTTTTAATTGTTTTTATTTTATTTTAATTCTTGTCACTGCCCAGTCACTCACTGACATGGGCATCTGTATAAACTGGATAAATAAATACAATAAATGAATTATAAACAAATTATAATCCTTATATGGGAATGCTCATGCTAGATAAACTAATGGGATGACTGCCATGATACTTTTCACACCAGTAGAATCTGAGCCTTCTAGATAATATCAGTGTGTACAATAAACAACACTGTTGATTGTATTCACATCCTTTCACACCATTCCTTTCACACTTAAAAGGAAAGATAGTTGTCTGGTTTTTATTCTCTCTCTCCACTCCTGAGTCACAGGACTGAACTATGAGCTTCATAGACTTTAATATTTAATCTAACAGAACACAGAATATATTTTCTATGCATATGAATATACCAGGGAGGGAGGGAGGGAAGGGAGGAAGCAGAGTAATTTGTTTGCTTATCACAGCATACTCTCTTGGTCATCAAGAAGTTCTTAACCAAATCTGCTAAACGTATGGGTCAAAAATGGCTTGTAGTTCTTAACCCTTTTCATTGATAAATAAATGGATAGAGCTGTTTGTGGATGTCTTGAGAGAGAGAGAAAGAGAATGGAAAAGTGTGCGCTTGCATACATAATGTCAGTGTGTGGATCTATCTGCTGTTACCATAGACATAACAATTATTGCATTGTGTTGAATCAATTATTCCTTATTCTCATCCCCTTCCATATTTTATTTCAATAGATGATGTTAGCAAACATATGTTGGATTGAAATGTTCTATTTCTTCTGAAGGAAGTGAAGTCTGTTTGTCATTTTTCAATTTCACTGTAGTTTACTGAGCCAGGCCTACCAACACGTCTTAGCTTTGGTGTTTGCTGTAAAGGAGATTAATGGAAATCCCCAGATCTTAACCAACGTCACCCTAGGCTTCAAGATCTACAACAATTATTTCACTCCAAGACATACCTACGCAGCCACAATGGAACTGATCTCTACACCAAACAGATTCATCCCTAACTATAAGTGTGACCTTCAGAACAAATTGGTGGCTGTCATTGGGGGGCCGAGCTCTAACGAATTCCTGAATATGGCAGCTATCCTGACTAACTACAAAACTGCACAAGTAAGTGGCTTTCATGGAAAGGGGAGAGGTTTAAAGAGAAACCCAGTGCCACTATTATGTTTAGGTATGCTGCTCTTATTTTTGTTGTGGAAAATGACTACTCAGAAATGCTTATATGAACATTCCAGCTAGAACAGTACTCTCAACTGGTCAATCTTGCTTGATGAAGAAACAGAGGTTACACTGTTCTGAGAATACGACTGTAGAAACAGAATCATATGCTGTGGAAATAACTCTTCCCTCCTTCCTTCCCTTCCCTTCCTTTCCTTTAGCTTGCATACACCTCTGCTCCACAGCTGGATACTCAAACCCAACCGGTTTTCTTCCACTGGATGTTCCCAAACACAATTCATCAGTACAGAGGGATTCTCCATCTTTTGCTATATTTTGGGTGGACCTGGATTGGGGTGATATATCTCGATATTGGCAGTTCAACAGAGATGCTTTTAAGGAATGTGCTTCCCATGCTTTCCAAGAAGGGTATCTGCTTTGATTTCATACGAGAATTGGCTGGTAGGGTCCTCAGTGAGACTGGTGAAGTAGAAGAAGCAGTTCATGAACTGTTATGTTTTCTCTTGACCCGTATATCTAATGCTGTGATCTTTCATGGCAAATTTCAGAGTATCCTAAATTTGAGGATTTTGCTCAAAATTTCTGAAATTGAGGAAATGCCAGAGTATTCCAAAGTCTGGATTATGACAGCAGATGTAGATTTTACATCCATTCCCTTGCAGAGAACTTGGGACTTAAATGTCCTTCATGGATCTTTATCCTTGGCAATTACTTCAAAAGATATTTCTGGATTCCATCAGTTTCTTCAGGTGAGGAGCCCTTCTTTGGAGAAAGATGATGGTTTCCTAACACAGACCTGGCAACAGGTATTTGATTGCTTCTTCCCCGGTTTTACCAGTGACACAGTGGATGAGGACATCTGCACTGGGAAGGAGCAGCTAGAGACTCTCCCTATGACTGTGTTTGAAATGAGGATGACGGCTCACAGTTACAGTGTCTACATTGCTGTCTACACCATTGCACATGCTTTGCACGCTATGCAGTCTTCTATGGACAGCCAGAGACCAGTTATGAATGGATGGAGACAAAAGTTTCAGCCATGGAAGGTAACACTCAGAGCAGGCTATTTAAGACATCTCAACATTCCTCCTGCCATCAAGAATATCCATACTCTCTGGAGACCCTGGGAGTATGTAGAGGAAGACTGATTAGAGAAAGCTGTCTTATTCTGTGTAGACAGCAATTTCTTTTAAAAAAGGGAATTTTGGTAATTCATTTCTAAATGTATCATAACTATGGCTCTCTATTATTATTTCCTTATTCTCCATGAATTTTTGGTCAAGAAGAAACATTATTATTTGGGGTGGATTTTGAGAATTTAATTTATATGCAGTATTTTGTGGAATTCCATATACTAGGGTAAGAAAAAATAAAGTCCTTCTCTTCTCTGTACTGATTTCATGCATGTTTCTTTTCTTCCTTCTCCTTTGCATTTCATATCTTCAAGATTTTCCCTTTCTTCCTTGCATAATCAGGTTAGCCACCCCAAAGTATGAGGTCATTACACGAGTAAAGTTATAAAGCTTTCTTTTTATTGCTTAATTGCTAACTTGCATAATATAAGCCCACAAATCAACTGTTCAGTGTAAATTTAACTACAAAGGCATACTTTTTTTAAAAAAAAAAATTTTTTTCTTCCCTTCAGATCCACCAATTTCTGAGAAGTGTGTCATTTAATGATTCCACCGGGGAAAATATTTCTTTTGATGAAAATGGTGAACTAGTAGCAGGATTTGATATTATCAGCTGGGTTACATTCTCAAATCAATCTTTTCTTAGAGTTAAAATTGGAAGAATAGAATCACAAGGACCTTCAGACCAACTGTTAACTATTTCCAAAAAGAATATTGTCTGGCCAACTAAATTCAGACAGGTACCATTCATGTCATTTCAAAAGTCTTTCTTTAGTTATCCAACTACAAAAACTTCAGGGTTCATACCACAACACCACATTTTTTTCTATAGAATAATCTAGAGCTAAACAAAAATGGATACATTTTTAAAGCCTGTTTACTTGGTGACTATAAATAATTATTATTGTTGGTCGCATAGTCAGCCAGATGTTTAAACTGGATTGGGCATTTTTATCCACCCATTGAGTCCTTCCCGAGGACCTGGGATAGACAGATGTTTTGTTTGATGGTGTTAAAGATATTGCTGCAGGATGCAAGCTGTTCCAAGTAAAGCTGTCTTTTGCAATTGACTGATGGTGATTTTGTCAATGCTGATGGTGTTCAAGTGGTGCTCCAGATGTTTTGGGATTGTACCTAAGGCACCTCTTACTGTTGGTACTATCTTTGCTTTCTTTTGCCACAGTTGTTCTATTTCTATTTGCAGGTCTTTGTATTTTGTGATTTTCTCCAGTTTTCTCTCTTCTATTCTGCAGTCTCCGGGTATTGCAATGTCCACTATGCAGACTTTTTTGTCTTTCTTATCAACAAATTGTTAAGTCTGGGGTGTTGTGTGGCAGGTGCTGGTCTGTTTGAATTCTAAAGTCCTGAAGCACTTTAGCTTCTTCATTTTCTATTACTTTGTCTGTTTTGTGGTCCTATCAGTTCTTGCTTACAGGCCATGGTATTTCTTGCAGATATTCCAATGCACCATTGTTGCTACTTTGTCATGCCGTTGTTTGTAGTCAGTCTGTGTGATCTTCTGGTAGCAGCTAACTAGGTGGTCCACTGTTTCTTCAGCTTCTTTACAGAGGCAGCATTTGCTGTCTGTTGCTGTCTTCTCAATTCTGGCTTTGTATGCATTTGTTCTTAAGGCTTGGTGGTATTATTATTATTATTATTATTATTATTATTATTATTATTTCTTGAGATTTTTCTCTTACAACTTGGATTATTTTTCTCTTTAACTCATTTTTAACAGTAAGAGAATTTCAGTCTTCCTCAGGAGAGTATTTAACACAATGGTCTGGCATATCCTTCCATCACTGATGGCTAAAGAATTCTGATAGCAATATTGGTTGCAATTTTGACTCTGTTAACTTTTACTTTCATATCAACAAAATATATTAGTATATTGCTGTCTGCTGTTCAAAAGTATAAATTGAAAGGAACTTGGATTATCTTTCACTTTCATAATGATCCATGAAATGGAAGATTTTTTTTTATTGCTACTTTGGAAAAGTATTTAGAAACCTTTCTTGGATTATAATATATATGGATTGGTGCCACAGCCAACATTTGGGTTCTTTTATTATAGAATCATATTTTAGTTTGATCTATAACTCTCATATTGATCTAATGTGTTGTTTATTGCTCATACTTTTGTTAGTGATTTGTAATGTATTAACCAGGTATAGTTAATATAAAGTTCAATAGGGCTAATCATTTCTATCCGATTTTCTGTTTTCTTATATGTTTTATTTCTTTCTTTTTTACTTACACCTTTTCATTTATTCACTTGCAAAATGTTACATAAAATTAATCAACAACTCAGAAAAAAAGAAAGAAATGGAAGATTCATCTTACATTCCCTGTAAGTAGTCTCAGTATGATTCTGGATCCTAGGAAATCCCCCAATGCAAACATTGGTATGTGTGTAGGCCAGTGAGAGACCTCATGCTCGTCTGCTCCCTCTGAGCAAAACTAGAAACCTTCTTCAATCACTGTGAACTTTGACAGATGCCTTTTCTGATTTTCTGCATATTTAATCCAATGCTTCTTCCATCATTGTTCAGACACAGCCTCTTTCACTGTGTAATGAGAAATGCCGTTCAGGTTACAGAAAGAGCAAGAAAGAAGGAGAACCCTTTTGCTGCTATGATTGTACTCCATGTCCAGAAGGGAAGATCTCCAACCAGACAGGTAAGAAACAGCTTAAGAATATGGGGTGTATTTCAGCATGTAGACATCAAGTTATACTGTATATAAACACTCATTTTTGTAGAAACCTGTCCCAGTTCAGACAATACTTTTCAGCTTAAACAAGCTTTATTAAAGTGTGTAACACTCACATTTGGTGAAAAGTGGTTCAAAAATCAAAAGGCATCTGGTAGCACTTTTTCTGAGTACCATTAAGATCACCTAAGCTTACATTTGCTGTGGCTGGGAATGAAGCTTTCCTTATCCAAAATCCCATTTTTTATTGTGTTCCTAAAAGGAATATGACCATTTTCATTTCTTACTCTACTTATCAGGAGATAAGTACTACTACTTTGATGATGATGATGATGATGATGATGATGATGATGATGACCATGAACCCAGTAATTCTTAGGGTTATTTGTAAGAATACTCAAGTTGTCCTGGAAGGGGTTGTTACAGGTTCTTTTATATTATGCATCTATCCCAATGTCTAGCTGCCCTGGGTTAACTTTGAATGGACCTGAATGGAAAGCAGCATTTCCACTACACCCAAAAATAGAAAATAGAAAAGATGAAGACAGGGACAGGTTAAACTGGATCTTCATGAAATGCTATCTAATCTTAAAGTAGTCTTAGCTTTTAAGCATGAAGTTCCTAAACTATTGCATTCCAACATTTCCTTACTGTTTTTTTTTTTTTTTTGTAAAAAGCTTCATCTCAAGGTGTTGCTGAACAAACCTTTATTATTAGAAGTGAGTTTTTGTAC